>NC_048230.1:48660948-48755611 GCF_002007445.2 Ailuropoda melanoleuca | reverse complement strand
CAACCCACCCACCCATCCGTCAATCCTCCCACCCACCCATCCGTTATGAACTCCTGTCACAGGCCAGGTACCAGGCTGGCACTGGGCACAGAGGCGTGAAGAAGACAGAGAAGTCCCGCCTGTGGGCAGCTCCTGGTCTGAAGAGGAAAGAAAGTTTTCAGTCTTTCTTGAATGCTGGAAAGAGGACACAAATGAGTGATGCTGTGGGGCCCTGGGCCGGGAGGGGATGGCCAGGCTGCCACACTACAGGCAGCAGCCATGCTGACACCATGTGGCACCAGGCGGGTTAGAGCACTTCCTCTGTGCCATATACTGTGCAGGGTCTGGACGCATCATGGCAGGAGAACACCCATGGAACCCCCTCGTGAAGTTTACCATCTAGGGGAGGGAGGGCTAGCAGCTGAAGAATCACACAAAAAAATACAAAATGACAAGATCAGTGAGGGCGAAAGAGGGGCGCAGTGCCAGGCCAGTGTGTGGTCAGGGCAGGCTGGGGCTCTGTCCTGAAGGCAGAGTGGGTGAAGGGAGCATGAGGAAAGCAGCAGGAGGAGGCAAGGCCTGCCAGCCCACATGGGACGGTAGGGTCCTGAAGGGGGGCAGCCAGAAGGAGGAGGTGAGGCAGAGGGCGACCGTGGGGCAGGAGAGCTGGCTGGGGCAGCCACACGAGGCCCAGCCAGTTTTCTTGGGTCGGAGTGGGACCGAGAGCTGGACAGCTGGCAGAGCTATGCTGGGAGGAGACCTGTCTGCCCTCGGGACGCAGGCGGTCAGTCCTGGTCTCTCTGGCTCCCCTTTCCGACCCTTCTCAGCCCCCCTGGACCAGGAAAGACCAAAAAGGGCCAGGTGGTTGGGAGAGCCCGAGCTGGACCGGCTGCTTCCCTTGGTTCTTGGCCCCTAAGCAGCGCCCTCTTGTGTCCTCTGGTGGAGGTTCCTTGTGATCAGAGATGCGTGGTCTCCCTTTGTGCTCGCGTGGTGCTGCGCTGAGTACCTGTTAGTGACGGCGACCCATGGCCGAGGAATCTCGGGATAAAGCAGACTTCGCCACGACGTTTGTAGCAGCAAAATATTTGGAACTTATGTACGTCCTTTGCTAGGGAGGGGGTTGAGCAGGTCACGCAGGGTTTCTGCACCTCAGCACTACTGACGTTTGGGCCTGGATAATCCTCTGTGGTGCGGCTGCCCCGTGTATTACGGGATGTTTAGCAGAACCTCTGGCCTCTATGTACTCGATGCCAGGAAGCCCCCTCCCCAGTCGTGACAACCAAAAATGTCTCCAGATGTTGTGAGATATCCCCCTGGAGGGCAGCCTGGGCCCTCAGTTAAGGGCCCTGGATGAGGGCGCATGTGTGCTACGTGACATCATACAGCCCCCAAAGAAGGGCGAGGACCTTTCCCGGTCTGGACTCCAGAGAGCCCCTCCCTTGAAGTCCGCAGCTCCGTGGGAAGAACCCCCAGGCGGCCCTGGTGGGGGCTGGAGATAAGCACTTGGAAAATCCCCAGCAGGGAGCAGAAGTGGAGGACGCTGGGCGCCGCGGCCCCGCGCCGGCTGGCACGGGGCTGCAGTAAGAAGGAGCATCGAGAAAAGCCGACGAAGCACAAGGAAAAGGATCCAGAACAGATGTGTGTCCTGTATACATTTCAAGTGTGCTGAGCAGAGCCCGCGGAGGCCTGCTGGGACCCTCGAGGCCGCGGTGCCAAGAACTTCTCCGCGGCCGCCTCGTGCACCTTCTCGGACCCAGGATGCGGGCCCAGACTCTCTGACCGCCGGCCCTGTTTGGCGTAGAGCAAGCACCCCTGGACAGGTGTCAGGGCATTTAGAAACCCCATCCGGAGACTCATCTGAAGGCCCCCAGGATGTGGGTACGCCCAATTAATTCCAGTTGGCACCGAATTAGCAAGTTTTCCTGGAGAATGCTCATTTTTACAAGTGGTCCTCGTTGGTTTTATTTACAAAAACAGAGAGCGGCCCTGAGATACGGACCAGATTCGCTGGCAGAGCAGTTCACGGTGGAAAAAAGTCCGTTTTTGTGGACATTGGCTTGACGTATGCTTTTTCCCTAAACCCGGGCCCGGGAGGAGTCGTGCTAATGGTAGCCTGGCTCTCTTTCCATTGCTCTCTCCCTAATGCGTAAATGTGAAAAGAAAACATATCGTTCCTCTCCTCTCTTCCCCCACCTGACTCCCGGGCTCTAACGCGGCGTGTTGCTGGCTCAGCTGAAGCTGGAGGCCGGACCTTGGCCTCCGTTCCACCACTGCCATGTACACCAGGCGACTCGAGCTGAAATTTTTCACTTATGGTCTTTTCTTCCAGAAAAAAAATGATGGAAGGGTCCCTCTTAGGTCATAAAAAATGTGTCTTAAAAACTGAGAACATCTGGCCTGAGCTGACGGTTTAATGGAAACTTCCCCAGGGGTTCTCTGCATGCCAGAACCCTCCAGAGCAGCACGGACACGGACAGCCCCTTCCATGCAGCCCGGAGAGGCAGCCCAGGCCACGGCCATGGCCATGGCCATGACCATGGTCAGGCCGTCAGACACATACTCCCCCTGGCAGAATGAGACATGCAGTTGGTGAGGAGAAATGCCACCCTGGACCTTAAGACTCAGCTGCCATCCGGCCCCCAAAGAATAGGGCGGTTAGGAGCCTTCGTGCTGGAACCGCAGAGACCCAGGTGCCACCGGCCACTCTCTTGCTGACAATCGTGTCTACCCCACGGGGGTCATTTGGGGATGACAGGGCCAGGCTTTGCTACATTGGGACACACCGTAACTCCTTCCAATGTGATGCCCCCCCCCACACAAGGTGTGGGCTCTGGTACATCGTTGGGGGAACCCCTGGCAAGATGTATACCAGTGTCCCCTCCCTCTGATGGTCTCTTCCTCTCCTTGCAGCCTGTGGGAGTACCGGGGGCCCTTCCCTGGGAACGAGGGCACCGGCAGGAGAAAGGCCCGGATTTGTCAGGGTTCGGGCTCTGTTCCAAAGCTCTCTGCAGATGGAAACTTCTCCGAGAGTCTTTACACTGCAGAGAGAAAACAGCTGCCTGTTTGGGCAGCTCATTTGTGAGGCAACAGCACCCCCTCTGGTCAGAGAGCAGTATTTCCTCTAGAACTTTCCCTGGAGTTCCAGAGCAGCTGCACCCTGAGTAAGAGGGTGTGCCGTTGGTGTGTGGCCGAGGGCAGGGCTCACCCAAGGAAGTGAGGGCGGCCTCCACTTGCCCCCTCCTATCTGCGGGTCAGATGGTTCCTTTCCATCCCCGGCACCCAGCAGCCATTCCTTCTGACCGCTGATGACGGGGACGAGAAGGCAGAAGTGCCCGTATCTGGAGAAGCCCCCCCACCACGGCTCCCCTCCTCTGGCCCCCCAGTCCGTCCCCTCAGCGCCAGGCCTCCCTTAACACCATCCAGGTTCTGTCTGCTCTGGGCTTTGCAGTCCCAGGGGCTGACTGGAGCCCTCCTTGCCCTGACACCTCCCAGCAGCCCCAGCCAGGGAAACTGGTGTGGCTTGCATTGAACAAGTCCAGAGGGCGGGCTTCCCTGGGGGGTCTGTTTAGTTGTCCAAGTCTCCCTGGACAATTCCTGAGGAGACAGGAGAGTTCCCCCCTTGGAGCGCCCTCCCACCCCCAGGAGACCACAGAGTGTGGTGATGTGTGCCCTGAGATCTACCACGCCAGGACCCCCACTTCCCGCCAGGGCCCCTTTCTCAGTCTCCCAGGGCCCCAGAGATGCAAGTCAGCCAGGAGAGCTGGGCGGCCCGTCCAGGCTTGCTCCCCAGGCTCAGCCTGGGTCCCGCAGGGCAGCCCTAGGCCAGCGCCACGCCTGCCCTCTCTCAAGTCTCCTGTGATGCCCGCAGAGAACCGCTCGCCTCCACTCATTACTACAGAGTAGCCCCTTAGGTCATCACCCCAGGATAAAGGGCAACACGGTCCACTGAAAGCCAGAACCCGAATTTTGTAAATGCACATGACGGCAATTCCATCCCTGCTACACCACACAGGACCCGTTAAACACGCGCAGCGATGGGGCCGGTGCTCACACAGCAGGCAGGGGACGCTCTGTCACTCACCGTGTCCAGGCCCAGTGCTCACAACAACCCGCACTGGGTATTAATCATGGAGGTTCAGAGAGGCAGGGAAGTTTGTCACAGTCACACAGCAATGAGGATCTGAACTCAGGAAATCAGCTCTGGGGCCCAGCTCTTAACCTCTGTGCTTTGTGATGATTGCTGCTTTATTAAGGGGCTCGTTATGTTTCTAAATGACTATGTGGGGTGGTTTATAAGAGTTTTCTTTCCCAATTATCACTACAAGGGGGAGGTTATAGATACAGAAACTGAGGCACAGGGAAGTCTACCCAGCTAGAAAGGGCAGACTCGGTTTCCAAACCAAAGGCTTGACTGACCCTTCGTCTTGTACTTAGCTGCTAGGCCGTCCTGCCTCTCTGGGGGGCAGGGTCACACCCCCAGAAATGGGAGCCCAGTGACGCAGTCACAGTGAATGCTGGTTCGGTGGCTGCACGCGGCGGGACACTTCCCTGACATCATCCAGCGCCCCCACTGCTGTTGGGGGCTTGGTCTGGTTATCATCCTCATTTCACAGATGAGGGAACTGAGGGTCAGAGGAGTTGAGAGGCTTGGCCGAGGACCCACAGCAGGAGTGTAGCTGAGCCAGGGTTCAAGGCTGCCAGCAGCAGGGCCTCAGCTCTTGGCCGTCACTCTCCAGTAGTTCCTGGGATCAGTGGTACCAGCCTCAGCCTGGCCTCCGTGTAGGAATTGCTGGGGCCACAGATGTGTTCTGAGCAGTCCCTCCAGGTCGGGGTGTGGGGTGCCGAGCGGGTCCTACTTTCTCTCTCACTGGCCTCTGCTCTGAGAGAGGGAATATTCGGGACACACAGCCCTCTGGGGTGGGGACCCAGGAGGTGAGGGGCTCCGGGAGCTGGCTCTGGAAAACCCAAGTATATTCCTCCCCTTCTCTCCAGATACCTGCCCTGCACCATTCAACCCTCAGCACCCCTGCCCACGCCCCCAGTAACACCTCCCCAAAGCATGGAGGCATTTCCGTCTGTGGGGCGACCGCGGCTCTCTTGTCTGCTCTGCACCCAGCACTTGATTCCGCGCAGGGAGGAGCTCCTCTCAGACTCTCGGTCCATGTGGCTTGGATGGGGTTGACCCTCCTCCCTCCCTGACCAGAGCGACGGGTGCATGGCTCAGCCTGGCCAGTTGGAGTGGCAGTAATTTGGTCAGTGACGGGCATGGCAGGGGAAGCTGTGTGCTGCTGGGCGGGGGCCTCAAATTGCTTTTCTGCGAGACCTGAGAAAGAAGCGGTGGTCACCAGCCTTCCGTTGCCCCCCGCCCCCGCCCCCGAGGATTCTCACCTCCCGGCACCCTGCTGCATGTAGTCCCCGCTCACCTTGGCAACGCCAGCTGGTGTTCCCAACATAAGATTGTGGAAATGAGGAAGTGTGACTTCTAGGTCACGAAAGGCATTGCAGCCTCCTCCTTCGTCTCTCGCCCCGTGGCCATGTCGTGAGGACGCGCAAGCAGCTGTGTGGAGAGGTCCACATGGCAAGGAACTGCGGCCTCCTGGCCACGGCCACCGGGGGGCGCCATCTTGGAAGCAGCTCTTCCAGCCCCACGCAACCGTCAGATGGCGCGGCCAAGCTGACATCTTGATTGTAACCCCGCCAGAGACCACAAACCAGGACACCACTTCTGAATTCCCGATCCACAAAAATTGTGTGAGATAATAGATGTTTATTGTTTTAGACAGATACATTTTGTGGTAATGCGCTCTGTGGTGATAGTAGCAAATATAAAAGCAAGCACAGAGGAATGCCGCACTGAGAGATGGAGGATGTCACACTGCTTGTGACGTATTTGGACCACCTAGATCCAGCCATGCCTGAAGCCAGGAAACTTTGGAGTTCTCAGTTAATGAGCCAACCAATCCTTTTGCTCAAGCCAGTGTGAATTGGGTCTCCTTGCAACCGAAAAGCCCTCATCCATACAGGGGCTTTAACAAAAATCTATGTACCAGGAACCCCACCCTGGTCTTCTGGGCCAAGGGGCTGCCTGGACCCATCTTATGGGAAGGGAGAGAAGCCATCTATAGAGAGTCAGAAAGCCAGCTGGACAGCTGTAACCTCCCCTCCATCCCTGAAGAGCCTTGTGAATGTACACGGCCCTGGGCCTGTGCCGGTGGGCTGTCACGCAGGGTCCTGGCTTCAGGGGAGGCAGAGGCAGGAGGGGGCCTTGGAGCCAGCCCCACCCCTCGGGCCCCCGGGGGCCCCCTGGACCAGCTGGAGCCGGGAGCTTGAGGGGGCGTTTGTGACATCGCCAGATGAGACGATGACTAATGGCCCTGCCAGGCCCTGGGGATGCAGGGCAGGCTCAGCACGGCAGATGTTCCGGGACTGCAGGAAGTCGAGGCGGGGGGCTCGGGCCCGCGGCGCCTCACCTATGGCAGGCCGGCCCGGCCTTGTTGAGAATGAAGCCGTCAGCGCGGGTAGGCTGGAGAGGGAACGGGGATGATCTTGCACACGGGCCGTCCACAGAGGCGCCATCTGCTTCCCGCCAATGACACAGACTTGTTCTGCTGTTGCTCTTTTTTTTTTTAAAAAACTCAACAAAAACTCATCTTTTCTTTTTTTCTTGAATGAAGTTAATCGTTTTTTAAGTCACCATATGTTGACTTCGGTTCGATCTCTTTGCAATAGTGTATGTAACCCACACTGGAGGGCCGGGTCCCCAAAGTGCCTGTGGGAGCCTTTGTGTGTGCATCTGGAGGAGGGGGGGCCCAAAAGAATACAGGGGTGCTGTTCCCCGAAGAAGGGGAAGGGGGGCCCTTTGGGCAGGAATCCGGGCTGTCTACCAGGCCATGGGCTCCCCAACTTGGCTGCACTTTGCAATGGTGGCGGGAGATGGAACACACAGATGGCACGGCCACCCCAGCTTCTCCTGGTCCCTGTGTGGTCCTGGGAGTCTGGAGTTTGGAGTCTCCCCAGGTGATTCTCATGAGTCACCAAGATGGCTCAGGGCTGCCCTGCCTCGGAGAGTGGCCGGGAGGATAAAGCCCTTACAAACCCTGCTATTATCCTGATCTTTGTAATAGCATTATTAACATTATTTGAGCTGAGAAAATTGGGGCTCAGAGAAGTCAACTGGTCCAGCCAATCTGCGCTGAGCACAGGGCGTCTGTGATTCCCAAGCCCCAGGCCACGATGGAAGCTGTTTTAACTTAGCCAAAGTAAGAAAATTGGTATTATTTCAATTCTAGCTCACAATCAGCAGTCATTCTACATTTTTATTTTCAATCAGTAAGCGGCTTGTGGGGTTTAAAGACTTAGGAGGTGAATGGGAAGCTTTCTCCCCAAGTGTGCCCAAACTCCAGATTCTGGAGAATTCAGGGGAGCTCCATGGCTGCAAGGCATAGTTGGCGCAGGAAGTTCTCACTGTAGAATTGGGGAAAGAGAGGGGCAGTGGGGGGGCGGGGAAAACCCTGCCTTGGGGCCAGCTGCAGAATTATCAGCCTGGAGAGAGGGAGTGAAGAAGGTGCCTGGTAGAGCTTTAATCTCTCAGGTGGCACGTGAGCATTCCTGGCCCAGGGAGGAAAGACATCTGAGTCTTGAGGCTACCAGCAAGTTCTTGCATAATGAACTGCCTTGAACTTCTGCAGGCAGCAAGGGAAGGGCAACGTCACTGGGGCTCCTGGTGCCGAGAGGGAGCCCCCAGATTCAGCAGTCAGTGCTGGGGGCTTTTTCATTTATCTTTCTGCCTCTTGCCCTTAACACTTGTCATCTTATACCTGTGGTTGGGCATGAATCTGAATCACCTGGAAGGCTTGTTATAAGGCAGGTTGCTTGGCACCACGCTCAAGTTTCTAAGAATTTGCGTCTCGCCCATGGCCCCCGGTGCTGCTGATGTGGCCGGTTCAGGGAGCTCAGAGAACTGCTGTCTTGATCAACGTTCACAACAGCCTCATGAGAGGGAGACAGAGGGGGAAGCTGGAGCTCGGAGAGTGGAAGCTGCTGCCCAAGGCCACACAGCTAGAAAACAACAGAGACGGGACTGGAACCCACCAACCTCAGTCAGGTACCCTGCTTCTCATTCGAGGCTTGTTCTCAGACAGGTGTCCTGAGTCGGGCTGGCTACACATCAGATCCCTCAGGCAGCGCTCAGGGTTTTTGATGCCGAGGCTGCCTCCAGAACAATTTGATCCGATTCCCATGGGTGGCACCGGGGGGGCGGGAGGTCTCTAAACTGGCTGATTTCACTGTGCAGCCACATGGAGATCCTGGGCTTCGGGGGACCCAGAGCTGCATTAACAGTCAGGCTGGGCAGGACCCCCACCCAGCAGACGGCTCTTCCTGTGGGGTCAGCTGTCCCCCAAGGGGCACCCCAGGGCAGGCCAGGCCCCACAGTGACCAGGGTAACTAAGGAAAGCGTGACTTTGCCAGCAGGTGACAGTGGGGCACAGGCCTCAGGTAAAATACAGAGGCCCAGGGAGCTTGGAATGTCAACAGCACTTGTTTGTATTCTAAGTATGCCCCGAGTGTTCCATGCAGCATGCTTGTCAAAAATTCCTGGTTATATATCTGAAATTCAAACTGAACGGGGCACCCTGAATTTCTTTGTGGGCTAAATGCAGCAACTCTGTGCAGGAAGAGGGACCCCAGCCCAAGCAGGTAACTCTGCAGGGGTCCCAGGCCCCCCCCCCCACCAGCACGAAGGAAGCACCCCACTGGGGATGGAACTCAGGAGTGAGGGAATGAGGGAGGGACTGAGTTAAGCCCGAGGAGCAATGATGTGGGGCTGGGAGTTTCGTTCTCCCTGCTCGAATACCCAGGGGCTGCTCAGCAGGGGCTGGACCAGGGTGAGGTGGGCGAAGTCCCCAGGATACACACAGGGGCACGCACCCTCCGGGACCCCTCCTCACCCTTGCCCGAGCCTCACACCCCGCTGGTTCTGGCCCTGCGGAGTAGATGCGTTTCTTCGCAGCTTTCTTTGAGGGGTGCGGCCTTGGGTTTATTTGGAAAGCACCTTTGGGGAGAGAGGGAGGGTTCTGGGCGCTGGGAGAGTGGAACGCCAAGCCCGCCCCCAGCCACCAGCATAGAACATCTGGCCAACACCTTGATTTCAGCCTTGAACCCAGAGCCCGCCTGGACTTCTGACCTCCAGAAACAGGAAAACAGTAAGGTTGTGTTGTACAATGCCACTAAACGTGTGGCAATTTGTTATAGCCATAATCAAAAATGAATATATGCTTCAAATCACTCCAGCCAGGGAAAGTGTTGTTTTAGAGCTCACGAGAGTACACCGGGCCCACGCAGATACTCCAGGATCACCCCCCTGCCCCCATTTTAAGGTCCGTAACCTAAAGTCCCTTCTGCCACGTCACGTGCGTTCACAGGTGCCAGAGATCAGGGCACGGCCATCTTTGGGGCCATTCACCGCCCGCAGACTTTCAGAGCCCAGCGTGATGCCTGTCTCCGTGCCTGCGCACCCACCACCCCCCAGAGCGGCACGCAGACGTTCTGGAGCCCCAGCAGCCTCCCTGCACCCTCGCCTGTGCCTCCGGCCTCGCATCCCCAAAGGTACCCATTCACTGTTTCTGAAACGTTTTAAAAGGCATTATACGGATGTGTGTTTCTTTGTCTCTAGTTTCTTCCATTGAACGTTATGTCCGTGAGATTCCTTCATTTCGTTGTTGTTATCATGGGATATTCCATTGCACGAGCATGTTCCAGTCTGTGCAGGCTACAGCTGATGGACGGTGGGGTCGTTATGGGCTTGGGGCTCTGGTGCATACCGCCGACACGCCGCTCTGTGTTACAAAGAGTTTGAGGTGGCTTCTGTTGACACACGTCACATGAGTGGTACCACCTAGGGGTGCGTGAGTGGTGAATGATCTCACCGTCCACAATGCAGGCTTCGGTCCGATCGTTGGCATTCTAGTCTTTGTGTTGATGGTCACTTGTGGCCTTGGGCTGTCACTTGACTCTCCTGCCTCAGTTTACTCTCTTCACGGAGAGTTAATAGTCGTCATCTCAAGGTGAGGGTGAATTACATGATGAATATTGGCTATCGTTATAAGCCCAGCAGCATAACAGAATTTAAAATAAAGAATAAATTAAAAACAGGGGGGCGGGGGACAAGGGTAGGGACCTAGGGCAGGTTCACAATGGAGCTGTGCGTGGACTGCCCACCCTCAAGTCTACATACCCCCAAGAAGTGGGCAGGGCGCAGAGAGGCCACGCTGCCAGCTTACAGCCTCAGGACCCAGGGAAGCCTGCGTGCGGCAAAGGGAGAGCAGGGAGCACCAGGTGGAGTCAAGTATGTCCTCTTGAGCTATTGATTTTTTTTTAGATATGATTTTTAGTTTTATTTTTTAATTTAAATTCCAGTGTAATTGACATACAGCGTACAATATAGGGATTCAGCAATTGCGTACTGACTCACTGCTCAACACTCAGGTGGGCTCTTAATCACCCCCACCCGCCTCCCTCTGGGGACCATCAGTGTGTTCTCTGTAGGTAAGAGTCTGGTTTTTTGTTTGTATCTTTTTTTTTTCTTTGTTCGTTTGTTTCTTAAATTCCATCTGTGAGTGAAATCATGTATTTGTCTTTCTCTGACTTATTTCGCTTAGCGCGATTCCTTCTAGATCCATCCCTGTTGTTGCAAATGGCAAGAAGTTTTCATTCTTTTTTCTGGTTGAGGAATAATATTCCGTTGTGTATATAGGAGCCACATCTTCTTTATCCGTCCCTCTATCGATGGGCAGTCGGGCTGCCTCCGTAATTTGGCTGTTGTAGGTAACGCTACAGCAAACACTGGTGTGCATCTCTTTTAGAATTAGTGTTTCCATATTCTTTGGGTAAATATCCAGTAGAGGAATTACTGGGTAATATGATAGTTCTATCTGTAATAGTTTCAGGACTCTTCACGCTGTTTTCCAGAGTGCACCAGCCTGCATTCCCGCCAACAGTGCACAGGGTTCCTTTTTCTCCACGCCCTCACCAACACTTTTCTTGTGTTAATTTTAGCCATTCTGACGGGTGTGAGGTGATACCTCATTGTGGTTTTGATTTGTATTTCCCTGCTGATGAGTGACGTTGAGCATCTTTTCATGTGTCCGTTGGCCACCTGGATGTCTTCTTTGGAGAAATGTCTGTTCATATCTTCTGCCCATTTTCTAAATCGGATTATTTGGCTTTTTGGTGTTGAGTTCTATAAGTTCTTCATATATTTTGGATACTAGCCCTGTATCAGATGTGTCATTTGCACGTATCTTCTCCCGCTCAGTAGGCTGTCTTTTAGTTTTTTTGATTGTTTCCTTCACTGTGCAGATGCTTTTTATTTTGATGCAGTCCCAAGAGTTCATTTTTGCTTTTGTTTCCCCTGGAGACCTATCTAGAAAGATGCTGCTATGGTCAAGGTCAGAGAAATTACTGTCTGAGCTCTCTTCTCAGATTTGTATGGTTTCAGGTCTCACGTTTAGGTCCTTAATCCATGTTGAGTTTATTTTTGTGTGTGGTCTAAGAACGTGGTCCAGTTTCATTCTTCTGCATGTTGCTGTCTAGCTTTCCCAACACCATTTGTGGAAGAGACTGTTTCTCCCATTGGATATGTTTGCCTCCTTTGTTGAAGATTAATTGACCACATAATCGTGGGTTTATTTCTGGGCTCTCTATTCTGCTCTGTTAACATCTTTGTGTCGACTTTTGCACCTGTACCAAGTAGGTTTGATGACTACAGTTTTGTAGTCTAGCTTGAAATCTGGGATTGTGATCCCTCCAGTTTTGTTCTTCTTTTTCAGGATGCCTTTAGCTATGGAAGGGTCTTTTGTGGTTCCATACAAATTTTTAGGATTATTTGTCCTAGTTCTGTGAAGAGTGCTGTTGGTATTTTGATAGGGATTGCATTAAATATGATTTTTATTTTTAAACCAAAACGTACAAAGTTTGAAGTAGGCTGAAAAATCATTTCCTTCCTAACATCAAGCAAGGCACTTCAGAAGCATCTAGCATTTGTTCACCCCTCTCCACGCCTCTCCCCACCCTCGGATGGACCGGGCAGCGGCAGCTGTGTGCTTTCTGATGGACGCCAGAGGGCGACATCACGAGTTCCAAGGTTTGTAAGGCCCCAAAGGAAAAAGCAAAGGACGCATCATCACACCGTTTTTCCTGGTTCTGACTAAGCTGCTATTGTTGATTACCGTGTCGTGCCGTACAAGCTGTGTGGGCCCTGCTGCGCCTCCTTTTCCTTTACGGATTTGTCTCCCTTCTGACCCGCAACCTATCTGGTGGTACCACGTCCCCCGAGGAGCCCACCAGATCTCCGGCTTGTGCTTTGCCTCGCTCCGCACTCCCGTGCCAGTCCTGGGGGCGGGGGTAATGATGTAGATTGGGGAGTGTCTCCCTTCTGCAGGAGCAGCTCCAGGATGCCCACCCACTCCCACCTTCCACCCAGGACTAGTAGAGGATAAAGAGAAAGGGAGAGAAGGGAGCTGGGAAGGAGAGGGGGTCTGAGTGGGGGCTTCAGAGGCTGGTCCCTGTCGTGACAGGTGTTAGGGTCATGCTGGGGTCTGGAAAGCACCAGGCAAATGCACTTTGGGAAAGGAAAGCTGTGGAGTGAGTGTGTGTGTGTGTGTGTGTGTGTGTGTGTACACGCATGCGTGCATGTGTGTGTGCATGTGTATGGAGTGTCCACGCGTGCTTAGCAGCAGTGGGTGAAGGGGGACCTGTCCCCTTCACTGTGATGCTTGTACCGAATCCGCAGGAAGCGAGCAGAATGCCTCCACCAGCTGTGGGACCCTGTGTCACCGATATTTCCTGGGGGCTCTGTGTCCTCTGTGAAGTCAGAGTGACAGACGCCTGTGCCGTGTCAGGGGGATGGAGCGTGAGCACTTTGGCCAGCGCCTGGCACGTAATAGGTGCGCTGTAAATGGGAGCTAATTCCAATCAGACTGCCATTGTTGGGTAGGTATTCACACTCCCCTTCTTTCAAAGAGGGCTCACAATGGTGCGTTGCCAGAGCAGTGGGCAGTTTGGAGCGGGCAGGAGAGTGGAAGTGAGCTCCAAGCTGGCCCAGGAGTGGGTCCAGCAGGGTGCGTGGGTCACACGTGGGGCTCCAACATCCTGGCCAGGTGCATGGGTCTATGTGAAGCTATGTGAAGCTATGTGAAGCTACAGGACAAACCCGTGGCAGCTTTAACTTAAACATTTGAAAATTAAGAACGCAATTACTTCTATATTTTTTAAAATGTCACTGTATTAGAAAGTGAAAGATTAAATTCTCATGAATTTTAATAGACAAAGCACAACAGTTCAGGCTAGTAGAGGCACGGGCTTCCACCCGTCGGTGGGAGCACCCACACCCCTGCAGGGCACCCGGGGACCCTGCAGTGTGGGGCGTCTGTGCTCGGGGCTGCAGTCCCCCAGCAACCACCAGAGGAAGGCGTGGTTACTCCCACTGCCCATTTGTTCAGGTGCAGGCCGTACCTGTTCATTTCTTTTCGCAAATAATATTTTTCTTACCTCTCATTTCCTCGGTTGGACCAGTTTGGGCACCGTTTCTGGCTGCCTGTCCCTGTCAAGGCCCTGCTACGTTACGGTGGCACACTTGCCACGAATACCGTGTCGGACGACGACCGCCTGCCCCCAGACATCTGCGTGAGCAGCAACCGAGCGCGCTCCCAGCCTTCATGCTGGGCTCCTGCGACCCTCGCTCCCACAGACTCTAGATCTGGCCCCTGAGTGAGCACGGCCCTAAGGCAGCCTTGTCTTGGGGCAGGCAAAGCAATTCCACTCTTCAGAGGATTGAGACCCAGGCTGAGGGCAAAGCCAGATCTTCCATTTGAAACAGCCGGCGCTCTTAGCAGACCGCTTCCCTGCCCACAGAAAGGTTCCCTATCTTTTCGTGTGAGTGCCTTATGGGGCCATTTCTGACTCTGCTTTCTGTCTACCCTCCCAAGTATGCACTCTCCATTCATGCACACACCTCATAGATTACACCTGTCCTGACACAGAAGCTCTTCCCAACTCTACCTTTTAAATTAATTATACAATTCAGCAAGTTTTAGCAAAGGTAAACACGTGTGAGACCACAACAGTACAGATAACAGACGATTTCATCTCTTTCATATGTTCACTCTTGCCGCTTTTTGTCACTATAGATAATTCTGCATTTTTTTCATTTCTGCATGAAAGGACTCACGGAACTGTTTCCGTATCTGATTTTTTTCATCTCGCAAAGTGCTTTTGAGATCCATTCATGTTTTTAAGTGTATCTGTAATTGGTTCTGTTTGTCACTGCTGAGTACTATTCGAGCACATTGGGTATGTAACTATCTATTCATCTGTTGAGGGACATTTGGGTTGTTTCCAGTTTGGGCTACTATGGATAAAGTTGCCATGAACATTTGCATGCTTTCTGTTGACTTGGCTTTCATTTTTCTTGGGTGAACACTTAAATTAGACCTCATCTAAAAAATTAAAGATACATCAATTTTTATTGATGGCCCATGATTTTTGTATCAGATCAAAGACTTATGCTGAGATGGTAAAGATTTTTCTCCTTTGTTTTCTTTTTTTAAAAAAAGATTTATTCAGTAGAGAGAGAGAGAGACAGAGCATGTGGGGGTGGTGGGGGGCAGAGGGAGAAGAAGAGAATCCCTGGAAGATTTGCCACTGAGCATGGAGTTGGCTCCATCCCAGAGCCCTGAGATCGTGACCTGAGCTGAAATCAAGAGTTGGGGGTTCAACCAACTGAGCCAGCAGGTGCCCCCCCCCACCTGGCACCCCCCCCCTTTTTTAGACACATGGTAATATTGACTTTTGTATTTAGATTTCTGATCAAATTTGAGCTCATTTTTGCATGTATTGTATGTGAAGAGTATCAGGGTCTTTTCCCCCATACAGATATTCTGTTTTTCCAGCACCAGTTTTTGAAAATGCTATCCTTTCTCATGGAATTCCCTTTGCACCTTATTGAAAATCACTGGACCATCTATGTGAGGATCGATTTCTGAACTCCCTCTTCTTTTTCATTGATCTGTTTGTCTATCTTAATGAAATACCACAGTGCCTTGATTACTGCTTAATAAGTCGTAAGTCAGACAGTAAAAGTCCACCAACTTTGTGTTTCTGTTTCCAAGTCATTTGGGCTATTTCAGGTCCTTTGTATTTCCACGTATATTTTAGAATCAGGTTGTTAAATTTACAAAAAAGCCTGCTGAGATTATGATTGTAGTTGCTGTGAATGTACAGATAAGTACCAGGTCTTTCAGTCTGTGAACACGGCGTAGCTGTTTATTGAGGTCCTTTCTAACTGCTCTCAGCAAGCATTTGTAGTTTTCAGGGTTTTGATCTTGAATCTGTGTGGTTAAATGTATCACCAAGTACTTCATGTTTCTTGATGGTATTTTAAAATTTCCTTTTCTAGTTGTTTGCTAGTGTGTAGAAATCTATCACTTTTGTATATTGATTCAAAGCAATTCCTCTATAGATTTCAGAAGACCTTCTTTTTATAAAAATTAGTATGTATGATAAAGTCATTTATTAGTTGCTACAACTAATATGAAACTTAAAAAAAAATAGAGCCTTTTTTGATTCCTTGGAGTTGGCTAGCATACATTATCACGCTCTTTCTGGAATGGTTTTTAATTGTGAATTCCATTTCTTAATTAGTATAGAGCTATTTAGTTTCCCTACTTCCTTTGAAATCCATTTTGGAACTTTTTCCTTTCAAAGAATGTATTCCTTTCATCTGATTAATGAACTGCATCAGCATAAAGCTGTTTAGCATTGATGGTGTACTCTCTTTTTGAACAGCTTTACTGAGTTATAATTCATACACAGAAAACACACACGTCTCAGTATAGTTTGAGTTTGAACATATGCAAATACCCATGACGCCATCCCCACAGTCGAGGTCATAGCACATCCACTGCCTTTGTGTTGTTTTTATATTTTTTTCTTAATTTCTAGTCTTACTACTTCCTTCGATCTACTTACTTTGGTGTTTTTATTGTGGTAAAATATATAGACCACAGAAGATTGACCATCTCAACCTTTTTTAAGTACATAGCTTTAAGTACATTCACACTGTCGTGCAGCCATCACCGCCGTCTGTCTTCCCCAGTTGAAACCCTACACCCACTAAACACGAACTCCCCCACCCCCGTTGCTCCTCCCCCAGCCCATGGCACCCACCGTCTACTTTCGGTCTCTGAATTTGACAACTCTAGGAACCTCATAACTGGAACCTACAGCGTTTGTCTTTTTGTGTCTGGCTTTTTTCACTCGGCACGATGTCCCCAAGGTTCATCCGTGCTGTAGCAGGTGTCAGGAATTCCTTCCTTGTTAAAGTTGAATAATATTCCATTGTATGGATGGACCGCATTTCATGCATCCGTTCATCCATCCATGGACACCTGGGCTGCTTTCACTTCGGGGCTATTATGAATAAGGCTGCTAATGAACAGGGGTACACGAGCACCCCTTTGAGACCCTGCTTTCACTTCTTTGGGGTATATGCCCAGAAGTGGAATTTCTGGATCATATGGTAATTCTATGTTTACTATTTTGAGGAATGACAATACTGTTTTCCACAGTGGCTGCACCAGTTTGCATTCCCATCAACAATACGCAAGGTTTCCAGTTTCTTCACATCCTCACCAACACTTACTCATCGTTTGCTCCTTTGCTTCGATAATAGCCACCCTAATGGGTGTGAAGTGATGTCTCATTGTGGTGGGTTTAATTTAATTTTAATTTCTATTTTTATAGCTTCTTAAGGGGAAAGCATAGAGTGGTATTCTTCACCGTTATACTCTGCCACTCAAATATATCCAGGTCTAATTTCACCAAAGATTGGGTAAAACAATCTTTACATTAAAACCAATGATTGTATCATCTAAATGTCTTTTAGGGGCATACAAGTCACCTCAAAAAAAGTGGTGCTTAAGTCAATGACTTTAGGCCACTTCCTCCAGTCTCATATGAGGGCTACCCAGTAATGGCTCATTAGACCCAACAGTTAAATTTTCAGGAATTTTGTAAGCTGCTTGTTAATCAAAACCATCATTAAAAATCAAAAATTTTAAACTTATATAAATGATATAAAAAACAAAGCAAATAATTCCTCAAAAGCCATCTCTTCCAAATGTTTTAACTACATTTTGCTATTATCTGTGTTCTTAGGGTCATTTATGTCTAGTGTGTCTGTGCAACAGAAATACCATCTGCCGGTTGGCGTCTCTTCCCGAACAGTCGTCAGCCATGGCACATTAGTAGCTTGTAATCATCTCTGATGGGAGTATTTACGCCATGGAAGACAGTCCTTGTTATATTGTTTTGTTGATTATCTACACTTAATAAAGTGATAGAAACATGTTAATAATGCAAATTAACCTTAAATATGTCAGTCTGTGGCTGTTACATTGTGAATAGCACAAAAACATTGAGGAAATATTCTTTCAGTATTTGAAAACTATTATCTAATTCAGCAAGGAAGTTACATCATTGTCAAACGAGCGAAGTTTTGACATATGTCTTTGTAATATTACTTTTGTCTTACTAGCTAACATAAATGAAAATATCAACCAGCATTCAGGTCGGAACTATAATTGTTTGTCAATGATGTGAGCCAAATTCTATGTGGAATCGGATATCAATCAAGTGTTCATTCACAGCCTGCTAATGTGACTCTATTGTTGGCAACAGAATTTTAAAAGCTGAGGATGGGTTTTGCAAGAAATACAATGTACACGGAAGTTATCCTCGTGCGGAATTTACAATAGAGCGTTGTAACTTATTACTTGCCGGTTGTTGCTACATACCCTTTATGGCTGTTAACTTTATAATAAGCATAAATATATATGCATGTACCTGTGTGCATGTTATTTTCCAGAAAGCCAATCACGAGGCATTTACTGGCATGTTGCTGCTTCTGCGCGCTCCGGAGCTCAAGGGCAGCCAGCCGTTCCCTTCTGGTGGCCCCAGGAGGTGCAGAGACAGCTCCAAGACCTGTGGGGTCTACAGAGGAGGTCTGAGCAGCTGCCTCTGTTTCTCCAACCTGAGCAAATTCCTGAAGGCCATTTAATCCCAAGGGTGGTCAGAACTGCAAACTCCAGCTGGAGTGGAGAACGCGGATATGTATGAATTGGAAGCATAAGCTACAAAAGTATTTCGCTTGTGCATTAACCCTCTAATCGAGAGGTTTTTGTAAAGTTCTTTTAAAAAGGTTCCCGTAGCAAAGAAAGTGACCATTCAATTTCTGGTGGCGCATTCCCTCCAGAGAAGTCTCCACAGGGGGCCATGCCAGCGTGGAGAACACCGAGTCCCAGGCTCCCAGCACCTGTGAGGGAGATGCTCACGAGGCAGGCACGGGCCAGCTCTGGGAGCCCACACTTTTCTCAGCCTTGTTCTTGTCACCGCCATTCCAGCCCCCAGCATGAGACCTGCTTTAATGCCATATGCGTGGCGTCCCCCGTGAGTCCCTGGAGAGATAGTGGCTGCCTTTCTAAACCAGCCTCCACTAACCAAAGGCCCCTGAGGTCTAGGTGACCAGCTGGTCCCTGTGCCCCAGACCTTCCTGATGCTAGCTAGCACTGAAGCTGCCAGGTCCCAGCGCGTGATGTCCTCTGGCTGCCCGAACAAAGTGCAAACCTGGTGACTGAAGACAACCCAGATGTGCTCTCTTGGAGTTCTAGAGGTCAGATGTCCTCACATCTGTCTCACTGGCCTAAAACCAAGATGTCGGTAGGACTGTGTTCCTTCTGGAAGCTCTAGGGGAGAAGTCATTTCCTTGTCATTTCCAGTTCCTGGAAACTGCCTTCATCCACGGCTCCTGGCCCTTCCTCCACCTTCAAAGCCTGTGGCGTTTCCAGGCTCTGACTCAACCCCCGCCTCCCTGTCGCGGGGACGTTTGCGATTCCACTGGGCCAACCTGACTGATCTAGGATAACCTCCCCATCTCAAGATCATTAACCTGATCCCATTTGCAAACCCCTATGGCTGTATGAGGTAACTTTCGCAAGTTCAAGGGATTAGGATGTGTATACCTTGGGGGCGGGCCCTTATTCATCCACCTGGCCCCAGAAAACCCCCTAGTCCTGGACACATCATTATGGCTGGTCATCTGTGAGGGGCCCATCTCCCTCCCTTGCCCTTGGCCAGCATCATAATTCCATCGCAGACGTCTTTCCCCCATGGGCTTGGACCCAGGGGCAGTCGATTTACCACCCAAACCTGGGTGATGCCCCATTCTTCCACCCCAGATATGGCCAGAATGATTCATCTCAACCCAGCAGTGTGACCTTCTGAAAATTAATTAACCTTTCTGGGCCATAATGCCTTCTATCAAATGAGAGTAATAAACCTTCCTCTTTCCCTTGGTGTGGGATAGAGCGGGAGAGGGTGTGTGGAGTCCCTCGCAAGGGATCTGAAGGGCCCTCAATGGCTGGAGCGAGCTTTTTAATCAAATCCCCATTGTTAGGGGTTTATTCACACGCTCCTTTCATTTCAAAGAGGGCCGCTTGGGCTCACAATGGCTCATAATTAGAGCAGCAGGACCGAGCCAGTAGATTGGAGCAGAGAGAAGAGGGGCTGTGGGGGGAACGCGCTTGGGGCCAGGATGCTGCATGGGCCCCGGTGGGCCTGGCACACAGGATGTAGAGTGGGTGCCCAGGCTGTGCCTGGGGGCATGGGCCACATGCTGGGCTCAGGCCTGTGCCCTAACTCCCAGAGGTCCCTGTCAATGTGCTGGGAGGTGAGGCAAAGCTGCAGGACATCTTTTCACTAAGAATCTGGATGTGAAAAGCCTATTTACATTGAAAGATGCAACCTAGTGGACATTATGCAAAATGAAATCAGCCAGCCACAAATCCCAGATGATTCCGCCTGTAGGAGGTCCCTGGAGTCCTCACGGTCACAGAGATAGAAAGAAGGTGGTGTTGTCAAGGACTAGTGTTCTTGGAAGAAGAGGGAAAGACCCCCAGACACACGGGGAGAAGGCCACTTGATGACAGAGCCTGGGGTGGGGCAGCTGTGAGCCACGGAATGCCAGGGAGCACCAGCGACCACCAGACGCGGGATGGTGGGGGGAGGCCGGGGCAGATCCTACCTATCGGGGTGTTAAAGCCCTTCCTCCTGCTTTTCGTCATTCCAACACAAGGGCAGGGCTGAGAAGCACTACCTGGAGGACATCCCAGGACATCAGTGTGAGACAGGAAAGCGCCTTAAAACCCTTCCTTGTTCTTGTCATTGCTATGTCTATGATTCTCTTCATCGTCTCTGCTCCCACCAGCTCGGGCACCAGCTGGGACGACAAGCACCCAGTCTGCCTGGGACTGGACTCTCCCTGCTCATGTCGGGAAAGTCCTAGGCATGTGGACATGAGCCAGACCCCCAGGGCCCTCCTGTGCTCCTGCCCTTGCATTCTCTCCGCCATGCTGTAAATGGGGTGACCAGCTGTCCTGCTCTGCAAAGGACCCCCCTAGTTTGGGCCTGCAAGCCTGAAAGGTGGGTCGCCCTCACTGCAAGACATGTGATGCATGTGATTCTGTACATGAGTGAGGGCTGCCCTCCGGACTCCGGGTCCTCCGCTCCAGCTGCACCTGACGGTCACCAGGAAAAGTCTGGAAACCCTGGTGCTCTGGCCACACACCCAGAGACTCTGACTTCATCGCTCGTGGGAGGGCCTGAGCTGTTTATTCAGATTATTTTATTCTTCTTGTGTCGGTTTTAATAGCATGGCTTTTAAAAAAGATTATGCATTATCAAAATTTTCAAGCTTCTTGGCACAGATGTTTTCATCATTTCCTCTCTCCTGCTCAGTGTCTGTGACAAAAGCGTTCTCTTTTCATCCCTGTGCCCCATTGTTTTGGTTTTATGTGCATAAAGGGCTCAATGGGCTTTTTTCCTCTACTTTTCATCACTAGTAGTTATAGTTACATGTTTGCAGGTAGATTACATAAGCTTTTGGGGGCACGCTGCTGTCGAATGAGGGCCACGAGTTCTCCCTGAGACTCTCGTCTTGAGCAATGAACAGGATCAGCCAGCTCTGTGCTAGGCAGACCTTTGGAAAAAGTCAGCTATTGCTGTTTAAAGCTGGAATAAGCTGGGTCCCAGAGAAACAGAAAACATAGCAACAAAACAAAATTAGGCACGGGTGGTAAAGAAAGTTAAAAATGAGGCCAGGGAAAGTAGAGAGTACATTGACTGAAACCAGGAATGAGAAATAGGTCCTTGTTAGGAGCGACCACTAATTTATTTCTAAACTCCTCATCAGACTGGGGTGGGTCCTGCAGGCGAGCCCTGGCTATATGCCAAGGACTGGAAAAGCCACAGAATGACCTGGTGCATCTTCTGAGGGTTCAGGAATCGCTAACTGTTATACACAGAGGCTCCTCTGTCCAGGCAGGAGTCTGTGTATGTCGTAGGGATTATGTCTGTTTAAATCCAACAGTCCTGTGGCTAGATAGAGCTGCCATCTCATATTGGCGATGTAGAGAGACTGAGGCACAATGAGGTTCCTTCCTCAGGGCATTAAAAGTAGAACGAATGAAAAGCAGAGATGGGATTCGAACCCCTGACGCACATCTCCCAGATCCATGCTTTTAATGCCCATAGACTCTGCTGCTTTGGTTTTAGGGAGGACCTTATTTTATATTAACTCCCATGAAAAAGCAAATTTTCCATTTAAACGAATGCAGTTGTGTTGGGCATGGAATACTAGCTTTGGATGCAGTTTGGAGAAATAACAAAAATGTGTGACTTTGTATGGCCCTGGGTCAGGTCCCATCCAGACCTCTTAGAAGGCATTTGGAGCTTTACACACAATTGGTGGCTCCTGTTTTAATCACACCACCATTGTGATGCATTTGATTGTGTCCTCTCTCGTTCTGAGAAAGGTCCAGAAGCCCCTACCTGATGTAAATTCAAAAGGTGGGGTGAACATGAAAGCAGGTGAGAGACACAAGGCAGGGGAGGACCAGGTGGCCCTCGCCCGTCTGTCTGGACCCACTGGAGGGAGGAGGCCGTGTGCTGGGCTCTGAGCCTGTTTCAGACTAGGGCCCCTCACCCTTGGGTCACTCGGCCTTGGGCGGGGCGCCATAAAGCCCATCTTCTGGGTACATTGTTGAACTTGAAACTTGCAAGATTTAAAAAACACCATTATTTTATACCCAAAGAAACATGCCCATATTAGGGAGTAACATGAAATTTCCATTAATTTTAAAGCTCAAGGGGAAAATGAAGAAAAGCGAATGCTTTCGTGCCTTCACCCCGTAACTCAGCAGGGGAGACGGTGAGTTCTCTTTGTTCAACTCAGGAGGATTCTGATGGGAAAATCAGTGACGCTTCAGTGTGATCTCTCGATCTCTCTGGCAGCCTTTCTGCACGCACGTCACCGCCATTGCTCGCGGAGCTCCTGGGGGCAGAGCTCAGCAGTGGCACCATGGTGTGAAGGTTCTGGATGTTTTCTGATATTTGGAATTGTTGCTGTTACCTCCTCCTTGTTCTTAAGTCAGTTTGGGGCCAGGGCTTGCTACCTCCCTCCCTTTGATGCCATGAGATTCCCGGTTTCCTAAAGGGGCAGCCCTCCTAGCAGCGGTCCTGCCACCTGGCTGCAGGTCACCCTCCCGGGGGATGGAACTGAGCACACGCTCATGCCGACTTGTACCCCAGAGAGACTGCTCTGCACAGAGGGTGCCTGAGCAGGCACTGGTCCACAAGGTCGGGTCGTTCTAATGCACAGCCCTAGAGCAAAGTGCGCGCGGGAGCCGCTGCCCACCCCCCACCTGGAGCGGATGGCCAGCATCGCCCCCCACTTCTCTCTGAGCCGCAAGGAAGCACCTTGCCAACCACACAGTGCCCCTGGCAGCCAGCCATCTCCCGGGCCACATGCACTGAGATGGACCCGTTCACCATGTCGCATCTCGCCAGAGGAACCACGTACCTGTCCAGATGTGGCCGTCCATGGATGGGAGCCTGAGGCACAAGCTCTGAGGTCCAGAGGTAGGGCCCTGGGCATGCTCCCTCTCTGCTTCCCACCTTCCCTCTCAATTTCGTCCCTTCCTCTGGCCGCTGCCAGCCACACGCCCACCCCCTCCTTACTGGGGTCCCAGCTCGGAACTTTGCTCCATTGTCTCTGAGTGACGCCTTCTTTGCCTCCTCCTCAGACCCCCATGTTCACCAGGGCACCTCCTCTGCTTGGGCCCTGGGTTCGGGTTGGGATATTTCCACCAATGGGCCGTGCAGCCTGTCAGTTCCTGGTGGCCGCAGCATGGCCCGGCTTGTGACCCCACCTGTCACTCCTGCCTCAGAAGCCAGGAGCTCTGTCTCCATGCCAGCTTCCCCTCTGTGTGTCCAAGCTGCCTCTCCCTTCACAGGGACATGTGGCTGCACTGGGGCCCATCTGGATGGTCCAGGATAGTCGCCCCATTCAACACCCTGAACTCACATCCATACGGGTGCCTTTTCCGTGGAAGTCTGCCTTCACAGATTCCCGGGATGAGGACGTGGGCATATTTGGAGGGGACATTATTCAGCCAACCACACGCATGTTAATGGATTTAATCCACACAAACACACCATGAGAAAAGCTATTAATAACCCCATTTTGCAGATGGGACAATGGAGGCATAGAAAGATCAGGTGACCTGCTCAGAGATGGAGCTGGGACTGGAAGCCAGGCCTCGGGCCCCAGAACCCGGCTTCTCGGCTGGCACCCTGCCCCAGAGGAAGCTCATAGAGTGGCACTTGTATTCCTCAAACCTGGAAAACTTCACTTCTGAATGAAAATAATCCTTAAAACTCTCAGGACAGATCTGAAGACTACAGGGTTAAAAACCTCCACTTAAGAATATAACATATTAAATTGTGAAAATGTCTTTCCATTGGGATTTTTCTGCATAATTTTGTTTTTATACTTGGAAAGATAATTTAAGACATATCACTGATAGGAAGTCTTTTTAATACGTTATGTGAGGGGAGTTTCTCTCCGAGATACTTGGCATCGCCGTGGGTCTGGAGCCCGATTCGTCTACTAGGGCTGCCGGAGCCAAGTGCCAACAAGTGGGGGGCTTAGGACCACGGAAACGTCCTGTCCACAGCCTGGAGTCCGAAGTCCAAGGTCAAGGTGTGGCAGGGCCTGGGAGGGGGGAGGAACCCGTCCCAGGTCTCCCTCCCAGCTTCTGGCGGATTCAGGCGTGGATGGCCATCCTCCCTTGAGCGGTGTTCTCCCTGTATCTTCACATCCTGCTCTCTGTCTCCTGTCCAATGTCCCCCCTTTTAAAGGACATGAATCTTGCTAAATTAGGGGCCCACCCTACTCGAGTATTATGACCTCTTCTTAACTAATTACATCTGCAATGTTCCTATTTCCGAAGAAGTTCGTAATCTTAGGCACTGGGTTTTTTTAGGATTTCAACGTACGAATTTGGGGGGTCGGGTATAGAAAACAACCCACAACAGAAGACTAAATCAGCAATTCTTGAGACAGGTTTTACTATGTGCCTAGAATCAAAGGAAACATGTTCTCAGAGAAATGCAACTACGTCATGCATGCGATTCTTAATAACATCATTGCTTGTTGTTTGGTCCATGCAACCATGCTGGCCATTCTGGCACCTGGCCGCAGCCCCTACAAGGCTCAGGTCAGGGCTGTGCATCACCATTTAGAACAGGCCACCTAAGCCTATGTCCCTGTCCTGCAGCCAAAGACCCCAGGATCATGGTTGTCATTGAACAACTGGGTTTATTTCTCCTTGCAGGGGCAGTCTCAGTACGAGGCTGATAGACAGCCCTGTGACTCAGTTTCTGGCCTGGGATGGGGTGGGGGGTTGGTACATTAGATGGGAATAATCACCCTCCAAACCTCTGACCCAAATATGATGGGACCCAGGCTCACGACCAGACAGGATGAAGGACACGGGGGCAGCTGTGTGACCACTTATAAATTAATTAAACTTCCTGGCCACCATGTCATCTGCCAAATGCTAACGGGCGTCTCCTTTGCAGGATTGAGCCAGAGGGAGTGGGAGGACACCCTCTCACAGGCTCTGGCCACACAGCAGCCACCTTGTCCGTGGGAACGCCTCCTTAATCAAACACCATTGTTGCCTGTTAATTCATACAGCCTCTTGTCTGCGGGGGTCTCAGAGAGTGACGCACATTAGAGCCAGACAGAAATGTGGGGTGGGGGGGGTCGGGGCGTGAGATGGACCAGGTGAAGCATAGCCCACCCACCACATCCTGGCCTGGCACGGAGGCTGCACGTTGGGTGGGGGCCCAGGCCTCTCAGGTGTGGGAGACACTTGTCCCTGGGCCAGAACCAGGTGACATCAGGGACACACCTAGGGCTCCTTATACCTTCCAATTAGAAAATGAAAAACGGGATCGCTTCACTCACCACCAGTGTATCTGGATTATGGAAATGAAGGGGTGACGTTTCCATGGAATTTGAAAGACGAAGCAGAATGATTCAGAACCATTTAGGGAATGGCCCAAAGCCCTTGATCCAGATGCCGCCCCTTTCAGGGCACCTAGAGCGGTTTCCATAGCGTCCCTCCCCAGTGGACCGAGGAGCTGCGACGGTGGGCAGCTCTCCTGTAGCATCCTGGGGGCAGGGGGGTGCGGTTGCTCCCCACCCCAGCGACTGGGAGCAGGACCCAAACTACCGCCCAGCAGCAAAGCCATCCCTGTTTCTGTTTTCACTGTTAGTAGCGTCTCTGTTATGCTCCACTTCTGTTCCACTGTTTGGGTCCACGTCCCGCCCTGGCTGCTCTCTACAGTTAGCCGGCAGCCTTTAAGAACACCCAGTGGTGAGGAGACCTGTTTCTGTGTGGGCTATCGGAAGCCGCAAGGGATTGGTGCTCTCACTGGAAACGGATAACCGCTAACATCACACACGTTTCAGAGACCGTGGAGCGATCCCTCACCCAGCAAGTGGACACACAGACCCCGAGTTGCAAGCAGTGGCATGCACTCAGCAATTAGTGGGAGCCGACCCCAGGACCCCCTGTGACCCCCAGTGTCCGCTCACATTCCCCACACATGGCTCCGGCTCCTGCAGTCTGGGAAGCTTCCTGAGGTCAGACTGCTTGGCTGGATACTCTCAGGAAAGTGTTTCTTTCTTTGCTTTCTCTTCATTTGTGGGACTGGTTGTGTGTCCTCTTAGCCGGGCTGTGAGCCCCAGGAAGGCAGGACGATGTCTGCCTCGCTCGCTGCTGCACCCGCCGCCCTTCCCCGCCTGTCTGGAGCTCCTGCCACCCCCGGAGAGCATGGGTGGACAGACCCACAGACCAACAGACCCGGGAATGCTGCTCAGGATGTGAAGAGTGTGTAGATTGTATGACTTTCTGTGCCTTGACATGGGGACAATACCGCAGGCCCCGTCTGCACTTGGAGGCATGTGGGGGGAGCCCAGACGCTGGGCATGGAGCCTAGCGCACGGGGAGCAGACCCTCAATGCAGGGAATCCATTCTTCCTTGAAACTTCCTTGTAATTCCATCCCCACCTCCTTCTAAATGTGCATAGTAAGGGCCTCTGTGGGGACCTAAAATAGAGCAAGAGCTTTGACCTGGGAAGTGGTGAGAAGGCTGGGTGAACTCTCATTTTGTGTTTAAGTGGAGAGAGAGTGCACCCAGCTCTGCAGCCGAGGCAGGCCATGCCCCCACCATTCCCTCCCCTCCCTCCACCCACAGTGCACCCCCACCCAGGGTCCTGGCACTCCCGGGGTGCTGAGACGACCTGGGATGGAAGGGGAGCCACCTCCTGGAGGCTAACAGTGATGGCAGATGCTTCTGGGTCCTCACGCTGGGCCAGGTGCTCCCCTGGGTCCCTCTGCCTGAGTTTCCTCGTCAAATCTTCGAAACAGCCCTCCACGTCGGGTCCTGCTCATGACGACAGTTTTACAGATGGGGAGACGGTGGCGCCCTGAGGTGGTGGAAGGGGCCCCTGGTCAGCACGCATGCAGAGAGGCTGAGATGCTAGACATTGCCACGCCGCCCTGCTCTTTCCTGAAATCTCTAGAAAACTGGTACTTCCACAGTTAAAACAAATACAGTCGCACTGTTTGGGAGAACAGGCAACCTAAGGCCTGTGTAAGAAAACCTGCGACGTTTCTCTTAAGAGAAAGCAGGACGCCTGGGATGGCCGAGCCCCCGGGAGGCCCCTCCAGCCTGCGGGGCTGCAGGAAGACCTGGGGAACCATGTTCGAGGCTCCAAGTAATCCTGAGGTTAAAGCTGGGTCCCGGCAGGAGGTGACAGCCGGGGCTGCTCGCTCGAGTCCAATCAAAACCCCCTGTGAGGCATTTCCCAGGCTGTCTCTTCCTTCAGAGGGTTTCAGAGGCCCGCCACGGTGCGCACATGAGAACAGCAGACAGGTGCTATGTTGGGGGGGGAGCAAGGGTGAGAAGGAAGGAGCCAGGGTGAGGCCTGAAAGAGCACGTGCCCATGGCGGGCACAGACGCGGGCTTAGCAGTCCGCCTCCCGGCATGTGTGCGCTCCCCTCACCTGGCCCAGGTAAGGTCCAGAGACACACCTGACACATCTTTCACCTCTAAGCTCTTAAAATAAAACTTCAAAACCCTGTAACCTTATATGTCATCTACCACTCTCTGGATTAATGAGAGCAGGCCTCTAACCAGGAGAAAATGGGAAAATCCCTTAGAATTGAAAACAGAACAACAGCAGTTCTAAGAAGCGCGATGTTTGCAGCCGACCCTGGATGCTGAGGTTCCTCAGGGGTGGGCAGTGCCCCCCTCAGCAGGCCCCGGGCGGGAGTGGAGGAGTCCTGCCTAGAGGACTCAGCGCCCGGAAGAGACAAGAAAACCAACTGGTCTGAGCTCAGCTCTTCCTCATTAATTTGCATGAATTCTGTTCTGTCATCAGCCACCTCGGTTCTCCTTCCATTCCCTCCGCTCCACCAGCCGAGGTGCCATCTCGTGCCCTAGGTGTCCTAGCCCCTCGGGAACCACAGAGCAGCCCTGGTTGGGTGTTACCTACACAGCCCCGCCTTTGGCTATATTGGCGCGCATTCATTCTATTTAATTGTTCCAGCGTGAACTGGACACCTACATTTTTAGAAGAACCAACCCTGTTCACCTTATTTATTTTTAAAGTGGGCTCTGTACCCAGTGTGGGGCTGGAACGCACGGCCCCAAGAGCAACAGTCTCAGGCGCCCCGACCCTGTTCACTTCAACTGACAGCCTTGCGTAAGAGCAGCCGTCCCACGCCACCGTGTGCCCAGAAGCCCCACCCAGGTCCCCACGGTCAGACGGCAATCTCCTGGCAGCCCCGTGGCAGGAAGCACCCTGGGTGTTATGCCGGCAGAATCCCCACCCCTTGAGTGCGGGGCGTCTGTGGCTTGATTCCAGCCAGCAGAGTATGGCAATGACAACGACGGGGTGTCATTACCTTGGCCAGGTGACGTAACACAGTGGCTGGAGAGACACTCTGCTGCCCTGAAGAGGTGAGCATCCCCGTCGAGCAGCAGGCCACGCGGCTGAGAGCTGTGGGTTCCTCTAGGGCCTGAGGACGGCCTCCAGCCGTCCCCAGGGAGAAGCCCAGACCATCTGTCAAGTGGCCTCTGCCGACAGCCACATCAAGTGAGCTTGAGAAGTGACTTCCCCTTGGTTGAGCCTCCAGCTGAGAACGCAGGCCGAGCTCACCCTGACCACAGGCTGTGAGATCCTGAGCAGGAACCCTGCTAAGTCATGCCCAGACTCCCCGCCCACGGGATCGGTGAGACAATGAGTGTTGCTCTAAGCTAAGCCTGTAGTCATTCCCTTTACAGCATCGAAGAGCCTTTACCCCAGCGGACGACACCCGTCCACATCCGTGTGGGCTTCCCGTGGCTGCTGTCACACGCTGCCTCACACGTGGCCTAAACTTACGGGTCTCAAGGTCAGACACCTGAACCGCGTCCCGCTGGGCTGAAGTCAAGGTGTGGGCCAGGCGGGTTCCCTCTGGAGGCTGCAGGGAGGATCCTTTCCTAGCCTTTTCCAGCCTCCGCAGGTGCCCCACTCCTTGGCCTGCGGTCCATGCTCCCTCTTGGAGGCTGGCAATCTTTCAAGGGCAGACTTTGCCACAACACGTCACCCCGACACCGACTCTTCTCTCCCCCTCTTCCACTTTCCCAGAGCCTCGTGGTGGCCCTGGGCCCCCTGATCCTGCGGGACCATCTCCCTCCGTTAGGGCTTCATTCCCTTTGTCATGTGACCTCACGTCCTTCTGTGCATGGGACGCGGGCATGCTGGGGGATGGGGGGTTATCCTGATGGCCCCATGGTTTTGCTGCATGGTTGTTCATTCAAATCAAGACCCAAATAAAGTGTTTTCATCTCAGTTGGTCATGTCTCTTTGGACCCTTAGTCCACAGTCCATAACCTCCTGCTCTTTGGTCGCTCGGTTGGGTCATTTGTCTGGAAAGTGTCCCACAACCTGGATTTTGCTGAGCACGTCCCCATGTGGTCTTCCCGCACGCCCCTCTGTTGTCTCTCTGCACTTCCTGGGAATTGATGGCTACAGCTAGAGCCTTGATTAGTTCTGGGGGAGACAGGGGGCAAGAGTATTTCATAGGAGATCTTGACTCTATCCATCGGATGCCCATGATGTCTGTCCCTCATTTTATGATGTTTGGAGCCGTTTACGGCTATTGCCCGAATCTGTTCATCCATCAGGGGCAACAATGTATTCCAAATCCATCATTTCTTCATTTATTACTTGCTGCCGAAGTACTTTATAAAGATAGGTTTGCCTTGCCAACCGTTCGGTCCCCCTGTGGTGTGGTTTATATGGGAAAGGCAGGAGAAGCCTTGATCTTGTTTCTCTTCCTTTAAACCGGTTTTCAAAATCCTGAGTTGGTTTCCTAGCATCCTTAGCACGTGACCGACTCGGTCTTATTCTGCATCATCGTGATTTTGTAGATTTAAACATTGCATGTTTTAATGCACGGCCATCATAGTTGGTATTGAGGCTTCTGTTCATCCATTTTGGGGTGGAGCTCATTCAAGCTGGCCCCCACGCCTTTCTTCAGTGAGCTCAGTATGCTTTGATCATGTAATTATTCTAGGATCACCTGCGATATGTCCTGCCCCAGACCTGGAATTCGTTATTTCTCCAAGGAGTTCTGGCTTGTCTTTGAGGTTGCGGATGTAGAGACCACCATCTGTGGGCTGGGGGTGCCCAGGACTTCTGTCCGGATGGAGCTAGGAAATATGCATACTTTAAAGATAAAATGCATTCCGAGTCACACTGATACTTTCAAAGCAGTTTCAGACTTGCAGGAATTCTGACCTCGTTGTTCCTACATCTGTACCTTCTTTCTCCCAGCCTAAGTATTCCTGCTCCCGGCGTCAGACTAATCACCCGACGGCTTTCTCCTGCGACGTACACCAAACACTCTCAGGATAAAAACACAACACGACCGGCAAAATTCTGGTTGCCAAAAGCAGTTTTAGATTTTTTTCCAATATTTTTCTTTTTGGTATCATATCCAAAGGACCTACACTGTCAAATACCCGCTCTAGGGCCCCAAAGAGAGTTCCTCTGTGTAGTTCCTCTACCAACTTGAATACGGAGAGGCTTAGTTCCTTCATTTTCACTGTGGGTAGCAGGGATTGATTTTTAAAAATAATCATCCCGATATAATTATAAAGTTTTAGTTTTAATTATATGATTTTGCTGCTATTTACTAACTCTTCGTTTTATAGAGGTATAATTCATTTTGTATAAGTATATAAAAATATTTGCCTGGCTCCAGAACCCTATCCACAAACAGATATATCATGATAGGTCCAGTCTCCTCCACACCGGTCCTTTCTCTTTCTAGAAGCAGGCTTATATTTTTAACATTTTCCTTCCTCTTGAGGAAGGAAAATTTTAAATATACAAGCACACTCACACACACATTTGTGTCCCTCTTTCTTGGGTAAATCAGTGTACTGTATACACTTTTCTGCACTTGTATTTTCAATGAATAATCCATCTCGGAAGCACTCCAGAGCAGTGTGTGAAAACCTGGCTCATTCCTTTATCAGCAGAACGATGCTGCATTGTCCCACACTATATCCAACCGGTCCTCTCTTGGTGGACATTTGAATTGCTTCCAGATGTTTGACTTTGCAAAAAAAAGATGCCATGATTGGCCTTATGCATATGCCTCTCTGTCTTTTATGCCCATGAGTCCTTACCATAAATTCCAGGAGGTTGGATTGCTGGATTCAAGGGAAATGTACATACCGCTTTTCTAAGCAAAGAAATGTCACGTTCCCCTTTACAGGCGTAGTACTATTTTTCCTTCTGATCAGCAGCTGGTGGGAATGCCTGCTTCACAGTCTTGCCAAAAGAGAAGGAGCCACACTTTTGGTTCTTAGGCAAATTGACCAAAGAGAAAATGCCATTGCAATGAATTGTAATCAGCATTTCTTTTGTGAAAACCGAAGTTAAGCCTGTATTTGTTTATTTATTTAGGGCCATTTGCCTTTGCATTTTGGTGCGCTTTTCCTAACTCCCTTGTGTTGCACAACTGGCCCCTGTCCCCCTGCACAGACCCCACCCCACTCCAGAGCAGACCCTGCCACACAGTGGTTGGAATGACATGCTGGATTTGGTTGATGGCTCCTTTGTGTGATATTTGCAACGTTTCCTCTGTATTTTGTAGCTCGTACAAATAGATAGCAAATGTGGAAGTATCACTGGATTCAGTGTATACGGGAAGAACCTTCCCCAGGTGGGCATTGCGTTACATGGGGTATGATTCCTTGTCTCACTTCCATGATGGCGAACTTGAACAACAGTTGGCTCACGCATTGTCAGCTGGTTGAGCCAGTGGGATGGTACCCACCGACATTGCACTTCATGGTTTTAGCGCCCGTGGATAGCTATTGCCTAGATCCACTATTATTACGGGACCCAAAGGGTAATTTTAAAAAATCTGTCATTCCCCCTGAATTTATTAGCTGGCATTTTCGCCAAAAGAAGGCTTTCTCTTGGCACCTAGTTGATTCCTCTGGACTCAAGTCCCTATGGGATAGTCAGGATAAATATTTTATTCTTTCTTGTTATTTACCAATTTTTCAGTCTAATAAGATGGAGCTGGTATTTAGGGAGTGGAACCTACATACCAGGGGTGATCATTTTTAAACACTACTGGGTTGTATTCCTCTAAATATTTTTATGAAACAAAGAAAGAAGGTATTTCAAGGAAAATTTATAAGTTTATGCTGATATTTTCAATTCAACATTAAGATTCCAAAGAGTTACCTAACTTCTTTGATTTTAAAATGTCCTCTTAGGCTAAAAATCTTGCCTCCTAACCACATTAACAGAATCATTTGCTTTATCCTATAATATACCTATAATAGTTTCAAAATAACCATACCAATAAGGAACTCAGATTTTCATTTCTTTGAGGCATTTGTGTCCTGAGAACATTCTATTAGGAATGTATATCCAAAGTGTTTTAAAGTCAATTGAACCAATGATTTTCTCCGTGTTGTGATGCCACCAGTCAGATAGAATTTTGGGCTGACGTGTTTCCTTTTGTCTTAAAATGTTAAGGATTGCTTTTTTTTTTCTTTTTAAACTTAATCTTTTAATTATACAGAAATATTGACACAGTTCTAAAAGCAAAACTATATAAAGTTCACATGCAGAGAAACGGTCCATCATCCCTGCCACCTCTGTTCTAGCACTTTCCTCCCGCACAGACCACCGAGTTCACTGGATTTCTGTTTGCATTTCCACTGTTTCATTTTGATAATGGAAGTGTACATGTGGATGTACTTGCATGCCCACATTTGCTGTTTTTCATGCATTTTTGTGGGGAGAGTCCTAGAAGATGGACAGGTCAGAGGGTAGGCTCCCGTGGGGCTGCTGGGGACGTGCAGCCCCAGCAGCAGTGCGAGTGTCTGTTTCTCTACAGCATTACCAGCAGGGTGTGCTACAACCTTTTGGGTTTTTTTTTTAATTAATTACATCTCAACACACTTTTGATCTCTATTTCTCATAAATGAGGCAGAGTACCTTTTATATGATTAAGAATCATTTGCACTTATTTTTCTGTGACTTCTTTGTATCTTCAGCTTGTTTCTTAAACTCCCAGTTTTGCTTGAATTCTTCTCAGATTTTAAGACTTTTCATATATTAGAGATAGGAGCTTTGAGGTCCACCCGTGTTGGCGTCTGCTTTAATATTTCATTCATTTTTATTGTTTGCATGTGCCACAATGTGCTTATCCACTCACCGATCACTGGAGATTTGGGTCTCTCCGATTTTGGCTATTGTGAATAAGGCTGAATATGAGTATAGACCTATATTTTGTGTATGAGGGCATGTCTTCATTTCTCTTGGATAAATACCCAGGAGTGGAATTTGGGTCTGTGATCAGTGTAAGGGGCTGCCATCTAGTTTCCAAGGTGGCTGCACTGTTGATATCCTCACCAGCAACATAGTGGCTCAATTATTTATTATTCTTATTATTCTTATTATTAATACAGAGAACTTTTTAAACTGCAAATTTTTATATTAAGCACAGGAAATCCTCTACCTATCTGTTGACTCTGCGCAAACCAAAAGCTCTTTGATATCTTCAACATTTTTTAGGATCGAAAGGAGACACAAGACCAAAATGTTTGAGAACTGTGGTTTCAGAGAAAAAGGGAGAAGCAGAATGCGTCTTTTTTCTAGCGGCCACGAGGGGGAGCTCCGACTGCCTCCTGCTGTGTTCTCTGATGTGACAATGGTTCACTTCAAATGGTCTCAAAGCCCCCAGGCCACATCTGAGGACAGGAGGTTCAAAAATGCGGATTTAAGAATCTGAAATTCTGGGCTACGAAACCTCCTCAATGTTGTCTTCGCACTGCAACGGGGGGCTGTGTCATTAGGCTGCTAAAACTAGTTTTTTTGTTGCTGTTTTACATTTTTCCTCCCCAAAAACAAAAACACTGCCACGTGAAAAATTTCTTGGGAAATGCCCCACGCTTTTCCCATCTCAAACACGCCCTCCCTGTTCTCACTGGGTCTGTAGATGCCTGTTCGAGACACTGAGTTACATAAGTCCAGAACCTATGGTAGAAGCAAACTGATCGTTCTAGAGAAAGACCTCCTTTCCCTGTATGATGGTGAGGGTCTCCGTGACGCCCTTGTCGAAGTGATTGGCCCTTGCAACACTAGTGGATTATAACCGCTCTTCCCCGGGGCCTGGGACCCGCCCGAGAGCTGCAGGCAACCCCAGGCGGTGGACCCCAGGGCACCCTGTGCTTGGATCCAGTGCAGCCACGTGTCCTCCCTGCACACCCGTGTCCTCTTGCAAACGCACAGTGTGGCCCCTACCTTCGGTGCGTCTGATACTGATGGCAAGAGTGTGCACAGCCCACAGGGTCGTCCATAAATAGAAGCTAATTTAAAATCACACCGCCATTGCCAGGTGCTCGTTCGTGCGCCTTTCTTCTCTGGAGGGCTTCAGGGGCTCAGAAAGCCCATGAACAAGAGAGTTGGACAGTGGGGGAGGGGAGGGAATAAATGCAAAAGACACGGCATGAAACAGACCTGGGCGAGGCTCGGGTCACCCACCCAGTCCTGGGACTGGCGACACGGCGTGGCCCATGTGGGCTCTGAGCTCATGGCTCTCCGTGTGGGAGTTGCTTCCAAACTCCGGGGTCCTCGGCCTGGGTCGGACGTTATGAGAACTTGGGGTATAGACCTACCTACAGGACTGCTTACCTCGAACGTTTGAAAATTAAAATTTTCATTTTAATGTGTTTTAACCAAACCCCTATGTAAGCAATGAATTTGGAAGCATTAGGTAGCAGTTGATACGTAAAGTTCTAGGACTTTGGAAGATGAGGCAGGACCGTCCTCCCCGAGCCGGCCCAGCCCACGCCCTCTGCCGGGCGCCTGACTCATTTCTTCCCAGGATTCAGACCCAGCAGCAGGACCTCAGCCGCAGCGTTTCCAGCCGCCACCAGAGGGAAACACGAGCCCATCCAGGATTCGCAGGGTCTCCAAGAGAAAAGCACAGGAGTATAAATATTCCTGTTTGTTCTGGAAAAGCTCAAGCCTCTCCAAAGTAAAGAGAATAGGAAAATAAACCTCCACACGCCCTCCTTCGAGCCCCAGGGGTGTCCAGTGTTTGGCCAATTTTGTTATGTCCATCCCACCTAGAAACTCCTGTTTTCTTAAAGTATCTTTTTTAAAAAAGATTTTATTTATTTATTTGAGAGAGAGAGAGTGAGTGAGCACAGGTGGTGGGGAGGGGCAGAGAAAGAAGCAGACGCCCTGCGGAGCAGGGATCCTGATGTGGGACTCGATCCCAGGACCCTGAGATCATGACCTGAGCTGAAGGCAGGTGCTCAGCCCCCTGAGGCACCCAGGCGCCCCTTTCTTAAAGTATCTCAAAGCAGGGGCCCCCGCCACTGCCCCTCCTCACCTTCAGGAGACACGTCACCAGGCAACCTCAAACCTCTCCACTTCTGCACATCAGGAAGTTTCCGGCTCTGCAGTGTTCCCTGCAATTGATGGAAGGCGAGTCTGAAATGGAATTTCTTGTCATCTTGCACCTAGACCCCAAGAAGTGGGTTTACACTGCAGACCAGCTCTTCTAGGACACCCAGGTGTGACGCAGGCAGGACCCTGCAGGGTCAGCACCGCCCGGAAACTCCGACAGGTGTTTCTGCCGCTCAGGGCTGGCACGCGTCCCCCTAGTGGCTGACAGCAGGGGTGCACAGGCCTCCCGCGCAAAACCTCTGGAAGGGGGCAGTCCCTGAAACAGGCGCCCCAGGGGCTCGGGATGGAGGAGGGGGCAGGGCATTCAGGCATGGTGATGCAAGCCCCTTGATTAGTGATGATAGGCCTCTAAACTCTTAAACATCCCGGATCATTTGAATTCTGCCTTCTACTCAGTTCTCGGCTTTTGTGTTAATATCAAAGTAATGGATTCCTCTGGAAAAGAATCTAAGTAAAACAGATACTGCAGAAAATGCATGATTTTTATCCAAGGGGGTCACTAATGCCTGAGCTTGGGGCCCACGGCCCCAGTTTGAAAGGATAAGTAGAGCAGGAGAGCAGGTGAACGTGACCGGAGCCCTGGCCCCATTCTGCAGGGCTGCCCTTCCCTCCCTTCTGGCCCCATCTTTCTGACCCATCTGCCCTGAAGGCCTATTTTGCTGCTGCTTTTTCTATGTCCATGTGACCGTTTTAAGCTATCCTTAGAGTAAGATGGGCTATAAAGTAATGCAAGCATATGAGAAGGAAAGCGTGTCCACAGCTGAGGGCTTCCTGTCCGTGTGCTGGATGCCAGGCCGGGAGATCTGACCATCATGACACCCGCTGGACTGCAGAGTGAGCTGGCTCAGCTGCCCCTCTCTCACAGAGGTGGGCACTGAACCTCCCAGGTCACAGCAGGTGCACCAATGGGCTCTAGTCAGTGCTCCAGGCCCCCGCCGGCCTTCCATTTTGCTCCCATCAGAAGTGCCTGCAGACATCAGGGATGGGCTCCTGTCCGTGGATCACAGGCAATGCTTGTTTGCTAAGGAGCGTGCAGGTAGCAATTGCCAAGGCCTTTGATGGTCTTCAGGAATTTTCTTTCATGACCATCACGAAACTCTGTACCGCCCAAACCAATCACCTAAGTTAGGTGTCCTCTCTGCAGTGCTCTGGCTCCCCATGGAGCTGACTGCTCTCACGGATGATCACACCAGGATCACCATGGGCCGCTCTGCTGGGTGCCTGCTCTGTCTGTGCTGCTCATTGTCAGGGGCTCACTGCCAGCCCAGCGCGTGCATGGACGGTGCCCAGAAAGCACCAGACACCTGATACTGAGCAACCAATGGGAGATGTCAGCAGCATTCAAGACAGGCAGCAACAGAGGTGACAAGGCCTGGGACTTGGGTGGGTAACTGAAGGGCACCAGGGGAAGGAAGCACAGCTGGGAGGACAAATAGGAATCCGTGCTCCCAGGAAGAGCCATGTGCCCTCTCTCAGGCACCTGTGCATTGTCCCAGCTGCGAGGGGGACTGTGAGATTATGGGAGTTTCAGATGGCAACGTGGGTTTGCCCCACATCTGAGGACTCCATCCGTGAAGGCCAGGAACCACCGCCTAGCCCGGCGGCCGCCAGAGCAAGGCCACCCCAGGGTCAGGGGCACTCTGGAGCCTTATCCACATTCCCAATCTTAAAGTCATACCTGTCCCGAGATGTCAGGGGTGCAGGTGATTGCTTTCATACTAAAACAAGAACAAAGATACTGAGTCGATGGCAAAATTCAAATATTTTTCAAGAATAGACAAGGGACACCAAAAATATGATTGCTTGCATTATTAGTATCTGGCCATGATGTTGCATCATACCGAACAACCTACCCCTGCCAATCCCTTCAGGGAACCTGTTAAGGGTCATCTCTCCTTATGGGAGTGTCAGTGTAAAGGTTAGAGAAGTCCTGGGCCAGACTCTGTCAATGACCCAGGAGCCAACGACTTCAGAGACATATGCCTGTTTGTGTCACATGTGCCCACATGCCTAGTGTGGGATTTCCTCCGAAGGAAGTTCTCTCTCAACCCTGAAAAGCACCCTCCGTCCCCTAAGAATACATGTGGCCCCAGACTGTGAAGTTATGGTAGAAAATTCCAAGGTCTTTTAGGAATACATTCTCAACTGCAAATAACATGGAGAGAGGAGGTTTTTCCTTTTTCTTTCTTTTTTTTTTTTCCTTTATAACCAGTGATTTTTAAAAACTGTTTTGGAAATGAAAACAGAAAAATTTGAAAAACCCTCTGAGGACTCTGAGACCTTCTGGAATACTTTCACGATATCTGCAGACACCGCATGAGACACCCTGAACTTCAGAAGGCCAGAAGCCCTACAGCTCTCTGACTTTTTCTTCCTTTTTTTTTTTTTTTTAAGATTTTACTTACTTATTACTGAGAGAGTGGGCATAAGCAGGGGGAACGGCAGGCAGAGGGAGAACCAGACTTCCTGCAGAGCAAGGAGCCCGATGCAGGACTCGATCCCAGGACCCTGGGATCATGCCCTGAGCCGAAGGCAGACGCTTCACCGACTGAGCCCCCCAGGCGCCCACAACTGCTCTGACTTTGCACTGTATTCATTATTTGCTTTCAGGAGGTGGTACAGCAGGAGGTTAAGAATAAAGGATCGGGAGATTTCTGTTTCTAGCTCTGATGGAGCAGCTCAGCAGGACTAACACTCCGCGGGAGAGGATCTGGAAAAGGCAGGGAAAGTCTGTGTGATGTGCCGGAGAGCCGTCAGGTGACCAGGACTTCAGGCGCTAAGATCTGCAAGAAAAGAGAAGAGATACGGGAGCCCACATTGTGCTGCCACTTTCCCTTCAGGCATTTGCTGATTCCTAACGCAAGTGTGAGCCTGAGAGCCCCAGGTCCCTGCAAAGAGGCAGCAAAGCCACCCAAGTTTTTGGAAACAACATAGGCCTGGAAAGACAAAAACTGGAATTCAGGAGCGCCAAGTCAACGAGGTCTAAAGGGCCAGTTCCAGAGAAAAGCCACAGGGATTTTGCCAGATGTTTGTGACATGTAATCAGAAGGCAGACAAGCTAAACGGAAAGTCACCAAAAAGCAAAGGGAAGTCTAGGCAGTGTATTGATTTTTAATGTGCAGAACAAATGATCAGAGACGTAATGACTGCTGAACACACGAGCGCACATGTATCATGGCGCAGGGACAAAGACGCCCATGTTGACCGAACTCTGCCCGAGCTCCCACAGACTCTTACAACTCAAACTGACTTTTGGAATCCTTGTTTGTCTCTCTGTTGTCCAACTTAACAAGAATCCTGCTAAGTCGGAATCTCCAGAGAAAGAGAACTAAGAGAAGATAGATGATAGATAGATGATAGATAGATAGATAGATAGAAATTTATTATAGGATTGGCTTGTGCAGTTATGCAGCTGAGAAGTCCAAGCATGTGTTGGTCCTCATGAGTGGTAATCAAAGAATGAGAAGCCACAGACAGTGAGAAAAAAATATTTGTAAAAGACACTTCTGAGGAAGGACTGTCACCAAAGTGTAACAAAGAACTCTTAAAACTCAACTACGAGAAAACACACAACCTGATTGAAGAACGGGCCAAACACCCCAACCTCGCCAAAGAAGATATACAGATGCAAACAATCATATTCATCAGGGAAATGCAAATCAGGAAAACGAGATACCACTACACAGTTGTCAGAATGACGACAAAAAAACCTGCACATGGATGTTTATAGCAACTTTATGCATAATTGCCAAAATTTGGAAGCAACCAAGATACCCTTCAGTAGCTAAGTGGATAAATTGTGGTCCATCCAGACAATGGACTCTTACTCAGGACTAAGGAGAAATGGGCTATCAAGCCATGGAAAGAGAAGGAGGAAACCTAAATGTTACTGAGGGAAACCAATCTGAAGAGGATACATACTGTTTAGTTCCAAGTATATGACATTCTGGAAAAGGCATATAGACTTGGGTTCAGTTATAAGAACATCCAATGCTATCATCAGAATCCTTCAAGCTACAGACCAGAAAATTCATCAAAATTGCCACTGCCTGTCCTCATTCCACCATCAATAGATGCTTCAAGACTGATATCTCCTAGCCTGACTGCTTTCTGGACTCCAAAATGGGTTTATAATTTGTTCTACAAGGATTGCTTATTTTGGCTTGAAATATAGTAAAATAATTTATAACCACCAAGCTGTTAGAGGGCAAAATGTAATATATAACATACTTGATTAATTTTTTTAAAGATAAGAATGGAGAGAATTAATGGAGATAATCAACACAGGGCAAAAGGAAAACCAATAGTAAGATGATAAGAAGTAAATCTAAAGATACTGTGAATTTTATTTAACATAAATGGGTTAAATAATCCAATTAAAAGACAAAGATTGCCAGATTGGATAAAAAGAAAACCATACACACTTGCTGCTTTCAAGATTCACTACCTAAACCTAAGGGCAGAGAAAATACAAAGGGGACTGTTGGAAAAGATAAATGGAAATATTAACCAGGAAAAAAAGGTGGCTTATCTATACTGATACTGTCAGATGAAGTAGAATTTAAGTTAAGACGCATTACTGGAGATGAAGAGAGTCATTTCACTATGATAAATGGGTCCGTCCACCAGGAAGTTTTATAACAATATAAATGCATATGCACCTAATAACATAGATTCAAATTTGTAAAACAAAAAGCTCCATCAAGTTTCCACAGGGAGATTATTATCAAACTACCATTGGTGGCAATGAGGTGGGGTATTAGTGAGGAGATAAATGGGAAGTGCTCTGTCCTAAACTGGAACTAGATTAGGACTAGACAACTCAACAGACATGAATTGACTTTGTCTTGGATGAAAAATAATTGTTAAGTGGAAGGGGTGGTGTCTATTTAAAATTATAGTGCAGTGTGGCTAAATAGAGGGTATGCTGGTAAACATTCTACTCACAGATGATGTAAAGTTCTTCCAGGTGGCAAAATGCATGCAAATTCCTGCATGCACTGTAAGCCAATTAAAAGACAGCAGGCGAGCCTCAGTTACATTTTTACATTTAGGGAACACTTAACCCAAACTCTGCATATACAGTAACTATGAGGAATCAGTAACAAAGGCAATAAAGAGCAAATGTATGTTGTTCCCACAGACACTGGTTTCATCCGCTGCCCCTGAACTAACACAGCTAACGACATCTGGGTAAGCACCATAATGAAGTCAATTTTGGAAGCAAAGCAAAAATCATTGTGACCTCATCCAAAGCCATCAGACGACTGAATCCTGAGTTCTGTGGATAGTTTCCCTCACTGTGTCCCTGGGCAAGGAAGAGAAGGAAGACCTAGGAGAAGAGATATAAAACAATTAGGGGTCATTATAACAGACTTTAAAAACCACTGGACTCGTTAGTCTGCAAAATTCTAGAAAGGTTAAGAGAAAATGTTAGAACCTGTAAAAACCACAAATGTTAGGCTTAGGGAAAGCCCAGACTTTTTCATTCAGTCTTGGTATATGGCTTAGTTTCCTATTGCTGCCACAGCAAATTACCACAAAATTCGTGGCTTACAAAATACAAATCTATTCTCTCACAGTTCTATCACGTGGGAGTCTGACATGGGTGTCGGCAGGGCTGTGTTCCTGCTGAAGGTTCTAGGGGACAATCTGTGTGCTTGCTCTTCCCCCTTGCTAGCCCCTGGCCCCTTCCTCCATGTTCAAAGCCAGCAACAGTCAGCTCCATCTCTGCAGACTGGGGGCTTCAGCAGCAGACACAAACGTCCTCGCAGCTCTGGAGGCGGGAAGTCCCAGATGAAGGTGTTGTCGGGTTGGTTCCTGGCATGTCCTCTCACCCCCTTGTGACGGAGAGTGTGAGCCACAGTCCCATGGGCTTGCAGCCCCACCCTGATGACTGAGTTTAACCTTAATTACCTCCTGGAGTCCCTAGATCCAGGTACAGTCACGCTGGGAGCTAGGGCTTCAACTAGGGCATTTTGGGGAGACCCAGTTCCGGCCACAGCACAGGATGACTCCTCCTCACAGCACACCCTTCTGATCTCTCTGGCTTCCTTCTAACTATTTTCAGGATCCCTGTGATTACATCAGGCTAACCCGGATAATCCAGGACAATCCCCCCTCTTTAAAGGCTGGCTGATGAGCTGCCTTAATTCCATCTACAGCCTTAATTTCCCCTCGCCTAGCCTACCGTCCCCACAGGTTCAGAGGGCTTGGCCTCTTTGGGAGGCCGTGGTCCTGTGACACAGTACACGCAAGTCACGAGTCACCCTCGAGGTCTGAACACAGCAGTTGTAGGACCATCAACAGAGGTGCTCCTTTTTATTAATTGTGATAAAAACACGTAACGTAAAATTTACCAACCTAGTCATTTTTAAGGGTATGATGGTGTTAACTCTATGCACAGGTTGTGTAACAGACTTCTAGAACATCTCACCTCGAGAAACTGGAAGTCTGTCCCTGCGGAGCAGCTCCACCCAGCCCCAGGCAGCGCCGCTGCCGAGAGTCCGACCACTCCCCGTACGCTTGGAAGAGGTGCCGTGTGGTATTTGTCTTTTCCCAACTGGCTTATGAGCCTGACGCCCTCGACGTTCAGCCACATGGATATTAATGTCCTTCTTTCTTAGGCTGAATCACATTCCACTGCATGTCTACACCGCATTTGTCTCTCCAGCCACCCATCGATGCTGCCTGGGTTGCTTCCATCTTTGGTCTATTGTGAGTCATGCTGCTGTGAAAGCGGGTGCTCGAATCTCTCTCCAAGACCCTCTTTCACATCTTTGGGGTTTGGTCCCAGAAGCGGGGTTGCTGGATCATGCCAATTGCTGGGAGAGGTCGTCTCATGTGCAGATTTTCGAGCCCAACTCGGCCACGTCGGGATGGGCTCGGGGCCCAGAGCACCCCTCCCCGGGAGGCAGAGTCCTCCCCGCCTACGCTGGGATCATCCCCTGCTGTGCAAATCCGCCCCCGTGTCTGACTCCACATGTGCTCCTGTGTGCCGCTTAAGCGTGTGCGTCACATGGCACCTGGCCCACCCACCGCTCTCTCTGTCCCCCGTGGGAAGGGCCCAGGGTCCTTCTGATGCGGTGCCAGACGGGTGGGTGCAGGCCAATGGCTGCGTGTCTGCTGCTGGGAGGGGCTTGCAGGTCCGGGGAAGTTATCCTGCCTCTTCTCTATGTGGGGAAAGCTCATTCTACCCAGCACCGCACAGTGTTCTGTTTTCCCTGCACTTCATGCCGAGATGCAGTGGGCAGAGGGTTCCGACTTCTGCTCCTGGTGCCAGGAACAGCGGCCACGTGCTGGACAGTTGGGGCAGTGAGTGAGGTCACCAATGGAGCCCACCCGGGACACAGAAGGGCTCCTCAGCCCCAGTGCCCAGGGTGGTGCCTGCTCCCAGGGGCGATGGGCTGAGGATGTGCTCTCTGGACATGGGTACTCCTGTGGTGTCCCGGGCTCTCAGACGATGTCCAAGGGAACTCAGGGGCCTCGTGCAGAGATCTGTATTCACTCTACACAAGACCACTGAGGGTGTGGCTAAAAATACAGTTATTGAAAGGAGACCCGTCCCTAAGAACAGAATCCACAAACTGGAGGACAGACGGGGACAAAAGCCAGGAAGTCCCATGCAGCCTGGGCGGTGTGTGTGTTTGCTGGGAAGGGACGCATCTGGGGGCACAGTGGCACAGTTAGAGAAGGGCCAGAGGCCTCCAGGTGCCCACCTGGGGCCTGTGGGCCTTCACTCCTGTCCGGATAAAGCCGAGGGACTTCAGACTCTTCTGGGGCTCTTGTCCTGCTGCTCACATGATGATATTTCCAGGCCCCCGCTAGGGTAGGTTTAAATGGATGACACTGGGGGGCCACGGGGCAGGCGCGATGAGCCATGAGACACAGACGCTGATAGGCCTGTGGCTGGGGTGCTGTGATCGTGTCTCCCACAGCCGAGTGCGCTAGAGGCCCTGACAGCTCGGCCGCTCATGCACAGAGCGCCGTTGCGTTCGAGCAGCTGTGCGTCCTCAACGAAGAATGGGAGTCGTGACACTGGGCTGTGTCCACTCCCTCCCAGCCACCTCGATTCCCCAAACCCCGACAGGCAGTGCTGCCTGCCAGGAGGAAGGGGGGCAGTGCTCTGTTAACTCAGGACTTGCTGCAGACGGGCCTGCTATGAACCCCATCACAAGTTAACAGCTCTGTCCGGCTGATCCAAGAGGTCCCTGGGACGTAGAAACTGACAAGGCACCATCCCAAGCTGAACGGCCTTGTGATACCAGATGTCGTCACTGACTCTGTCACCGACCGTCCATACCCCAGATTGGAAGGTCATTATGGGCTTTCTCTGGCCTACCAAGAAGCAGGTGGCGGCAGGGCTGCCCTCCGTCACTGACACCCTGATGTCACTGAACTCACCAGTCAGGTGCTCATGGTTAACTACACAGCTCTCGATTATCCGCAGGCAGAACCGCGGCATTTGCGTCACTGCGGGCATCTGCTGACCACATGTCGCTATCGGGGAAGGTGGAAGGTGCCCAGAGATGAGCCTTGCTTGGGCAGGAGGTTAGCAGCTACACCCCCACAGCCCCCCCAGAACCACTTGGACTCCTTACCTCAGGCCCCTGGGGATCCCGGCGGAGGAGCCTCAGTCTCCAGCCCACCAGCTGGGTCGTCGGGGTTACAGGGTTTCTATGTCTTTCATAGTTTTTGAGCTATTTTACAATCCCATCAAACGGAGAAAATGATGGGAGTGTGAGTTGTTCGTGGTGGGGGCTGTGGGCTACAGGAACCACGGGCCCCCCAGAAGCCAGCGCATGTCTTGGGTGAGCACGCTGACTGTGGCTACCCGGCCCCACCGTTCTTGGGATTCTCCCTCATGCTGGCTTTTCACTCCCTACTAGTCAGTTCCTCCATTACTTAATGACTACAGCCGCATCTCTAACACGTTTATTGATATTTGCATAGGAAAGTCACGAGCTTACCTTTCAGCAAAATCCGAGGGTATAGAATAGACGGAGATTCACAGGAGATTTTTGGCAGTTGAGACCAAGGTAGCAGGAGTTCTGTTCTGCTCAACCCAGGACACTGCAGGCTGCCTGTGAATGGGGGTCTTTCAGCCTCTAACTTTATTTGTTTGTTTGTTTGGTTAGAGAAAGTGCGAGCACAGGGAGGGGCAGAGCAAGAGGGAGAGAGAGAAGCCCAAGCAGACCCCACCCTGAGCATGGAGTCTGAGGTGGGGCTTGAACTCATGACCCTGAGATCATGAGGAGCCAGAATCAAGAGTCAGACTCTTAACCAACTGAGCCACCCAGGTGTCCCTCAGCCTCTATCTTTAAAAATAATTTGTTGATGGGGCGCCTGGGTGGCTCAGTCGGTTAAACATCTGCCTTCAGCTCAGGTCATGATCTCAGGGTCCTGGGATCAAGTCCCGAGTCGGGCTCTGCACTCAGCGGGGAGTCTGCTTGAGGTTCTCTCTCCCTCTCCCTCTGCCCCTCTTGCTTGTGCTCTCTCTCTCCCTTTCTTGCTCTGTCAAATAAATAAATACAATCTTTAAAAAAAATAATTTGGTGAAAAAAAATTGCAGACTCAATGCTATGAATTGTCTGCGGTCCCTAGAGGGAGTCAGATCTGGGGGTTGTGAAATGTCTGGAGTCAGGACAGGCTTGGATTTCTGTGAGCATTTTGCCGTCACCTCGGGAAGCTACAGAGTCGGACTGGGCCCTGTGGAGACTGCCATCGGCTGGGGGAACGGAGGCCACTAGGCCCCTCCGTCTTGGTACCAACAGGTAACAAGACGTCCTCTTCCCTCTGCTGCCAAGGCCCTGGGCTCTGAACCTCGATCCCTGACTCAGATGGAGTTGCTGAGTCCAAACATCCCAGGCAGAGGGAGGACAAGGCCTTACCTGCTGGGCCCTGACCTGCGCAAGTGGTGGGGCAGGGGGTTGTGTGATAAAACACATCAGTGGAGAGAAAGGTCCGTAGGGAGGGAGACTCAGAGAACCAGGAAGCAAAATCAGATGTGCGCGGAGAGACAGAGACAGAGAGAGAGACATGGAACACAGAGACAAGTAGAGACACACAGTCTCTCACACAAGAGCCAGCACACACCCGCCCCCCACCCACACTGAGTGTGGCCTCGCGGCTTCCTCCAGGTCCCCTGGGTGTCCCCATTCCGACTCGCAGGCTCCCGTGCTTTGCAGTCTGCCGTCCCTTTACCGGCACCCACCCTGCCAGGCCGCAGGGCACTTTGCATTGGGTTTCAAGGATTTCGGCCCCGAGGCTGCAGGGAGGAAAGATCTCCTTCGGGGCGCACCTGGGGGCTCTCAGGTCACGGAGCCAGTGCTCAAGCTGGTTTCTTCAGCCGGGGCCCCGTCTGTCTCTGCCACCACTTTGTCCAGAGACATTAACAGCAACCAACTAACATCACTCTATTCCTTATGTTTCCCCCAGAGGTTCAAAGGAAGCACATCCAGAGCGGCTGAGCTCCTTGCTGCTTCTGGGGATTCATGGGAAGGGTCCAAGGCAAGATTTTGTGCTTCTCTCTAAATAATTCACACCACAGACTATCATACTCTTTATTCCAGGGAAAACAGCCCTTAGTGTCTTTTTAAAACTTTTTATTTAAGTTCAATTTAGTTAACATAGAGTGTATTACTAGTTTCAGGGTAGAATTCAGGGATTCTTCAGTTGCAGATGACACCCGGTGCCCATCACATCACGTGCCCTCCTTCATGCCCATCCCCCACCTCCCCTCCAGCAACCCTCAGTTTGTTCCCTAGAGTTTAGAGTCTCTTTCGGTTTGCCTCCCTCTCTGTTTTTACCTTATTTTTCCTGCCTTTCCTCTATGTTCATCTGTTTTGTTTCTTAAATCCCACATACGACTGAAATCATATGATAATTGTCTTTCTCTGACTGACTTGTTTCACTTAGCATAATACCCTCCAGTTCCACCCATGTCAGTGTAAATGGTGAGATTTCATTCTTTCTGATGGCTGCGTAATATTCCATTGTATCTGTAGACCACACCTTCTTTATCCATTCGTCTGTCAATGGACATCTGGGCTCTTTCCATATTTTGGCTGTTGTGGACATTGCTGCTATAATCATTGGGGTGAAGGGGCTCCTTTGAATCACTACGTTTGTATCCTTTGGATAAACATCTAGTAGTGTAATTGCTGGGTCATAGGGTAGCTCTATTTTTAACATTTTGAGGAACCTCCATACTGTTTCTCAGAGTGAATGTACCAGTTTGTGCTCCCACCAACACGTAAGAGGGTTGCCCTTTCTCTGCATCCTTGCCAACATGTGTCGTTTCCTGACTTGTTAATTTTAACCATTCTGACTGGTGTGAGGCGGTATCTCATGGTGGTTTTGATTTGCATTTCCTTGATGATAAGTGATGTGGAACATCTTTTCATGTATCTGTTGGCCATTTGTGTGTCTTCTTTGGAGAAATGTCTGTTCATGTCTTCTGCCCGTTTCTTGACTAGATATTTTATTTTTTATGTATTGAGTTTGATAAGTTCTTTACAGATTTTGGTTACTAGCCCTTTATCTGATATGCCATTTGCAAATATCTTCTCCCATTCTGTAGGTCACCTTTTAATTTTGTTGATTGTTTCCTTTGCTGTGCAGAAGCTTTTTATCTTGGTGAAGTTCTAATAGTTCATTTTTGCCTGTTTCACTTGCCTTTGGAAACATGTCTAGCAAAAAGTTGCTGTGGCCAAAGTTGAAGAGGTTGCTGCCTGTGTCCTCCTCTAGGATTTTGATGGATTCCTGTCTCATATTTAGGTCTTTCATCCATTTTTAGTTTATTTTTGTGCATTGTGTAAGAAAATGGTCCAGTTTCATTCTTCTGCATGTGACCATCCAATTTTCCCAGCACCATTTGTTGAAGAGATTGTCCTTTTTCCATTGGATATTCTTTCCTGCTTTGTTGAAGATTAGTTGACCACAGCGTTGAGAGTCTATTTCTGAGTTCTCTATTCTGTTCTATTGATCTATGTGTCTGTTTTCACGCCAGTACCATGCTGTCTTGATGATTACAGCTTTGTAATAGAGCTTGAAGCCTGGCGATGCTCTCAGCTTTGGTTTTCTTTTTCAACATTCCTTTGGCTATTCAGGGTCTTTTCTGGTTCCATACAAATTTTAAGATTATTTGTTCCAGCTCTGTGAAAAGTGCTGATGGTATTTTGACAGGGATTGTACTGAATGAGTAGATTGTTTTGGGTAGCATAGACATTTTAACAATAGTTTTTCTTTCAATCCATGAGCATGGAATATTTTTCCATTTCTTTGTGTCATCCTCAATTTCTTTCATAAGAGTTCTATACTTTTCAGAGTACAGATCCTTTACCTCGTTGGTTTGATTTATTCCTGAGCATCTTATGGGTTTTGGTGCAATTTTAAATGAGTTTGACTCCTAATTTCTCTTTCTTCAGTCACATTATTAGTGTATAGAAATGCAACTGATTTCTGTGCATTGATTTTATATCCTGCCACTTTGCTGAATTCCTGTATCAGTTCTAAGCAATTTTTTGATGGATTCTTTTGGGTTTTCTACATAAAGTATCATGTCCTCTGCAAAGAGTGAGAATTTGACTTCTACTTTGCTGATTCAGATGCCTTTTATTCTTTTTGTTGTCTGATTGCTGAGACGAGGACTTCTAGTCCTATGTTGAACAGCAGTGGTGAGAGTGGACATCCCTGTCGTGTTCCTGACCTTAGGGGAAAAGCTCTCAGTTTCTTCCCATTGAGGATGATGTTCATTGTGGGTCTTTCATAGATGGCTTTTATGATATTGAGGTGTGTTCCCTCTAGCCCTACACTGTAGAGAGTTTTCAAAAAGAAAGGCTGCTGTGTTTTGTCAAATGCTTTTTCTTCACCAGTTGAGAGGATCATCTGGTTTTTGTCCTTTCTTGTATTAATGTGTTGTATCATGTTGATTGATTTGCAGGTTGAACCATCCTTGCAGCCCAGGAATAGATCCCACTTGGTTGTGATAAATAATCCTTCTAATGTGCTGTTGGATCCTATTAACTAGTATCTTGGTGAGAATTTTTACATTCTTTTTCATCAGGGATATTGATCTGTAATTCTCCTTAGAGGGGTCTTTGTTTGGTTTGGGGATCAAGGTAATTCTGTTCTCATAGAATTAGTTCGGAAGTTTTCCTTCCATTTTTATTTTTTGGAACAGTTTCAAATGAATAGGTATTAGTTCTTCTTTAAATGTTTGTTAGAATTCCCCTTTGATGCCATCTGGCCCTGAACTCTTGTTTCTTGAGAGATTTTTGATTACTGATACAGTTTCCTTGCTGGTTATGGGTCTGTTCAGGTTTTCTGTTTCTTCTTGTTTCAGTTTTCGTGGTTTATTAATTTCCAGGAATGTGTCCATATCTTCCAGATTGCCTAATTTGTTGGCATATAGTTGCTCATAATATGATCTTAAAATTGTTTGTATTTCCTTGGTGTGGGTCATGATTTCTCCTCTTTCACTTATGATTTTATTAATTTGGGTCCCTTATCTTTTCTTTTTGATAGGTCTGCCTAAGGGTTTACTGATCTTATTAATTCTTTCAAAGAACCAGCTCCAAGTTTCATTGGTCAGTTCTGTTCTTTTCATTTCTATTTCGTTGATTTCTGCTCTAATCTTTATTCTTTCTCTTCTCCTGCTGGGTTCAGGCTCTATTTGCTGTTCTTGCTCCAGCTGTTTTAGGTTTAAGGTTAGCTTGTGTATTTGAGACTTTACTTGTTTCTTGAGAAAGGCTTGTATTGCTATGAACATCCCTCTTAGGACCACCTTTGCTGCACCCCAGAGGTTTTGATCTGTTGTATTTTAATTTTCATTTGCTTCCATGTATTTTTTCAATTCTTCTTTAATTTCCTAGTTGACCCATTCATTCTTCAGTAGGATGTCCTTTAACCTCCATGTATTTGTGATCCTTATAATTTCCTCTTGTGACTGAGTTCAAGTTTCAAAGCATTGTGGTGTGCAAATATGCATGGTATGATTTCAATCTTAATGTACCAGTTGAGACCAGATTTGTGACCCAGTATGTGATCTAATCTGGAGAATGTTCCATATGAACTTGAGAAGAATGTGTATTCTGCTGCTTTAGGATGAAATGCTCTGAATGCCTCTGTGAAGTCCATCTGGTCCAGTGCATCATTCAAAGCCCTTGTTTCCTTGTTGATCTTCTGCTTAGATGATCTGTCCATTGCTGTGAGTGGGGTGTTAAAGTCTCCTACTGTTATTGTATTAATTTCAATGTGTTTCTTTCATTTTGTTATTAATTGGTTTATAGAATTGGTTGCTCCCAATTTAGGGGCATAAATCTTTACAATTGTTAGATCTTCTTTTTGGATAGATCCTTTTATTGTGATACAGTGTCCTTCTTCATCTCTTATTACAGTCTTTGGTTTAAAATCTAGTTTGTCTGATATAAGGACGGCTGCTTCAGCTTTCTTTTGATGTCCGTTAGCATGATAAATTGTTCTCCACCCCCTCACTTTCAACCTGGAGGTATATTGGTTCTAAAATGTGTCTCTTGTAAGCAACATACCAATCAGTCTTTTTTTTTTAATCCATTCTGATACCCTGTGTCTTTTGATTTTAGCATTGAGTCCATTTACATTCAGACTAACTACTGAAAGATATGAATTTAGTGTCATTGTATCACCTGTAATATCACTGTTTCTGCATATTGTCTCTGTTCTTGTACGGTCTCTGTTACTTTTGGGCTCTCACTTCACTTACAGGATCCCCTTTAATATTTCTTGCGGGGCTGGTTTAGTGTTTACACATTTCTTTAGTTTTTGTTTGTCCTGGAAACTCTTGATATCTCCTTCTATTCTGAATGACAGCCTTGCTGGATAAAGTATTCTTGGCTGCATACTTTTCCCATTTAGCACATTGAATGTATCGTGGAATCCTTTTCTGGCCTGCCAGGTCTCTGTGGACAGGTCTGCTTCCAGCCTTATGTGCCTACCCTTGTGGGTTAAGGACATCTTGTATCGAGCTGCTTTCAGGATTTTCTCTTTCTCTTTGAAACTTGCAAGCTTCACTATAATATGTCGAGGTGTTGACCTATTTTTATTGATTTTGAGGGGGCTTCTCTGTGCCTCCTGGACTTGAATGCCCATTTCCTTCCCAGATTAGGGAAGTTCTTAGCTATAATTTGTTCAAATAAACCTTCTGCCCCTCTCTCCCTCTCTTCATCTTCTAGGGCCCCTATTATACAGATATTATTTTGCTTTATGGAATCACTGAGTTCTCTAAGTTTCCCTTTGTGATCTAATAGTTTTCTTTCCCTCTTCTTTTCAGTTTCCTTATTTTTTTTTTATCATTTTATCTTCTATATCACTCATCCTCTCCTCTGCTTTGTTCATCCTTCTTTTTATAGCCTCTACCTGGGACTGCATCTTGGTAATAGCATTTTTAATTTTGGCCTCACTAGATTTTAGTTCTTTTATTTCCAAAGCAAGGGATTTTCTAGTGTCTTCTGTGCTTTTTTCAAGCCCAGTTAGTGTGTTTATAATCATTGTTTTAAATTCTAGTTCAGACATCTTACTTACATCCATATTGATTAAATCCCTGGCAATGAGTACTACCTTCTGTTCTTTCTTTTGGGGTGAATTTTTCTATCTTGTCCCATTGCCTAGAAAAGAAAAAGAGAGAAAAACAATAACAACAATGACAGTGGAAAAAACAAAACAAACAAAAACAAAAACAAAAAAACAAAGTAAAACAAAACAAAAACTAGATCCTGGGTGTATTCGGTGTGCTTGTTTAAAGAAACTGGATCCCAAAATAATAAAGAAAGACAAATATAGGGGTTAGAGGGAAGATGGAGGAAGAGTAGGGGACCCTCATTTCATCTGGTCCCTTGAACTCAGCTAGACATCTAACAAGTCATTCTGAACACCTGTGAACTCAACCTGAGATCTAAAAAAAGAATTGCTGCAGTTCTGCAAATAGAAAATTGACCACCTTTTGCAAAGGAGAGAGTGTGGAAAAGTTAAACTCAAAATGGATGAAAGACCTAAATGTAAGACAAGAATCCAGCAAAATCTTAGAGGAGAACACAGGCAGCAAACTCTTCAACCTTGGCGGCAGGAACTTCTTGCTAGACACATTTCCAAGGGCAAGGGAAACAAAGGCAAAAATGAACTATTGGGACTTCGTCAAGATAAAAAGCCTCTGCACAGCAAAAGAAACAGCCAACAAAACTAAAAGGCAACCTATGAAATGGGAGAAGATATTTGCACATGACAAATCAGGCGAAGGGCTAGTAACCAAAATCTGTAAAGAACTTATCAAACTCAACACCCCAAAAACCCAAAAAATTTATTCAAGAAATGGGCAGAAGACATGAACAGACATTTCTCTAAAGAAGACACACAAGTGGCCAACAGACACATGAAAAGATGTTCCACATCACTCATCGTCAGGGAAATGCAAATCAAAGCCACCATGAGATACCGCCTCACACCAGTCAGAACGGCTAAAATTAACAAGTCAGGAAACAATAATATTGGTGAGGATGCAGAGAAAGGGAAACACTCTTACGTGTTGGTGGGAACGCAAGCTGGTGCAGCCACTCTGAAAAACAGCACGGAGGTTCCTCAAGAAATTAAGAATAGAGCTGCCTTATGACCCAGCAATTACACTACTAGGTATTTATCCAAAAGATACAAACATAATGATTCGAAGGGGCCCCTGCACCCCAGCAATGTCCACAATAGCCAAAGTATGGAAAAGTGACAGATAAATAGATAAATAATAGATAAAGAAAATGTGATATATATACACACATATAGATATATAGGAATGTTACTCAGCAATCAGGATGACTACTTACCACTTACATTGACGTGGATGGAACTGGGAACTGGAGGGTATTATACTGAGTGAAATAAGTCAATCAGAGAAAGACAATTTTCATATGGTTTCACCCATATGTGGAATATAAGAAACAGCACAGAGGATCATAGGGGAAGGGAGGGAAAACTGAATAGGAGGAAATCAGAGAGGGAGACAAACTATGAGAGACTCTTAACTCTAGGAAACAAACTGAGGGTTGCTGGAGGGGGGTAGGTGGGGAGATGGGGTAACTGGGTGATGGGCATGAAGGAGGGCACGTGATGTGATGAGCACTGGGTGTTGTATGCAGCCAATGAATTTTTGAACTCTACGTCTGAAACTAATGATGGACTATATGTTGGCTAATTGAATTAAAAGAAAAAACATATGAAATAAAATACAATGAAAGAAAACAAAAATAAAAAATATATATAGCATATATAAATAAAAATTTTTAAAAAATAAAAAAGAATTGAAAAAATAAAATAACTGAAAAACAAATGAAATACTAAAGAATAAAAAAAGCAAAGAATGCTGTGTACTGTTTTCGCCAGGAGCTGAAGCTTTGCAGCCCTCTAGGATCCACAAACTTGGTGTGAGTCAATAGTTCGCGCTGGTCCTCTGGTGGAGGTGCCTGCTGTGCTGATTCTCAGGTGCTGCAGTCTGGGTGCAAATGTGCCTCCCTTGCATAGAGGTGAAGACCTCCTTGCTCTCTAGCCCTGGAGCTGAAAATTTGCCCCCCCCCCCACTCTTCAGTGAACAGTCCCAGGAAAGTAGTCTCTCATCTCCCTTGTTTCCATCCTCGCTCTGTGTGCATCCAGCCTGTGATTGAACGTTTTTATCTCAGGCATGGGACTGAGTTTCAAAACTCCAGATTTTATGGATTCCTGCAGTGCAGACCCTCGCTATTCCTCCTTGGGGAGGGAGAGGGTGTCTCGTATGCTTCTGCCTTTTGCTGGATCCCTCCCAGGAGAGCGGTGGCAGGACCATGCAGCGCTTTGCAGTTTATGGCAACACAGAGCGGAAAGCTGGAGCCTAGACTCACTGTTTGCAGCTGGCTTCCCCACTCCAATGCTTGGGAACTCTGCCGCACTCAGGCACCCCTCTTCTTGTGACCCCGGGGATCCTGAGACCATGCTGTCCCCCCTGGGATTCTGCCCCACTTTGCCACCTGAGCACCTTTAAGCCAGGCACGTCCCCCCGTAGCAGCCTTTTAAAAGACCCGATTTTGCACTCAGGGGCTCGTAGTGCTTTGCGGTAGGCTCCCGAGGCCGGCTCCCTCCCCTCCGCCACAGCCTCCTCTATACCACCTGGATTCAAGTCTGCACACCTCCTACCTTCCAAACAGTAGACGCTTTTCTACTTGCAGAATTGTAGCATCTCTTTTCTCAGATCTCCGACTGATTTTGCAGGGGCTCAGAATGATTTGGTAACTATCTAGCTGAATTCGAGGGACCAAACTTAGGCTCCCGTATTCCTCCTCCATCTAACTCCTCCCTTAGTGTCTTTAAATGGAATCAGACCAGGGAGCCAATTCCAGAAACCCAGAACCAATTCAGCAAGCTCCTCCCTAACATTCTCCTTCTCTAGAACAAATCTCAGTGCCAAAGTTTGTATTAGTCAAAGTTGTCCAGACAAACAGAACCAAGAGGGTGTGTGTGTATGTACATATTATATATATATATATGTATATATATGTATTATATATGTATATATTATATGTGTGTATATGTATATGTATGTATATGTATATGTATGTATTATATATGTATATGTATATGTATATGTATGTATATGTATGTATATGTATATGTATGTATTATATATGTATATATTATATGTATGTATACGTATATGTATGTATTATATATGTATATATTATATGTATGTATATGTATATATACATGTATATATGTATGTATATGTATATATACATACATATATATATGTATGTATATGTATATATTATATGAGGGGATTTATTATAGAACTTGGATCCAAGTATGTGTGGAGACCAGGAAGTCCTATGATCTACGACTTATGAACTGGAGACCCAGAAAGCCAGTGGTGTAATTCAGTCCAAAGGCTTGATAACTGGGGACAGATGGTAGAATTCCAGTTTGAGTCCCAAACCCCGAGAACTGAGGGTGCCAATGCCCAAGGGCAGGAGACGATGGATTTCTCAGCTCAAGCAGAGAAAAAGAGCTCATCTTCCTCCACCTTTTTGTTCTATCCAAGACATCCACAGATGGTTCGATGTCCATCCACAATGGTGATCTTCTTTACTGAGTCTTTTGAGTCAAACATCTCTTCCCAAGACACCCTTGCAGACAGCCCGAAATAATGTTCTCCCAGCCATCTGGGCATCCCATGGCCCAGTCAAGGTGACACATAAAATTAACATCACACCAGGGAGACTTTTATCACCCAAACAGGGAACCTTTTGAGAGTGAAAGGGAGTGCTATTGATAATTATATCAGGACAACAAGCATAGAAAGTGCAGTCCCATGTCCACTGGGGGGTGTGGTCACAGAGCTGACAACTGTCCTGTTCCAAAGCCCGTTGTGCAGACATCTGCCAGCTCCAGCAGCAGAGGGGAGAGGAGAGGCTGAGGGCCCCTCCTGGTCACACTGGCCATGCATGACCCGTCCTCGGGGGACACGCGTTCAGCAAGGGAGAGCCCCAGGCATACCTGGTTGTTTTATATTAACCCAAAGAGGGCAGAGTGCAAAACTCATGTGCTTTTAATTACTTTTTTTTTTTTTTAAAGATTTTATTTATTTATTTGACAGAGATAGAGACAGCCAGCGAGAGAGGGAACACAAGCAGGGGGAGTGGGAGAGGAAGAAGCAGGCTCATATCAGAGGAGCCTGATGTGGGGCTCCGATCCCATAACACCGGGATCACGCCCTGAGCCGAAGGCAGACGCTTAACCGCTGTGCCACCCAGGCGCCCCTCATGTGCTTTTAAGAGCTGAAAAAAGCCCTTGCTTGCTGTTGCTGCAGCTGCAGACCCTTCCCCTTCAAGGAGGGCCTCCCTCTCCTTCCTGGGTTGAGGGTCTCTGCCAGCAATGTTGGGACTCTTTTGCCACAGTCCTGTGGCCACTAGAGGGACACTAATCAGTGCCGTGACCCACATATTCCATCAAAAGAAGCAAATTGGCTTTTTAAAAATATTTATTTATTTATTTGAGAGAGAGAGAGAGAGAGGGAAATCATGTAAGAGCGGGGGGAGGGGCAGAGGGGGAGAGAGAATCCCCAGCAGACTCCCCACTGAGCGTGGACCCTGACACGGGGCTCAATCTCATGACCCTGAGATCATGACCTGAGCTGAAACCAAGAGTTCAGATGCTCTACCCACTGAGCCACTGAGGCACCCCAAAGCAAACTGTTGTTCAAAAGGACCAAGGTTCCCAATTGTAGTGCCGTCAGCATCAAGAGTGAGTGCGAGCACAGCTCTGCCTCCATCGCTGGCCTTGGAGGGAGAGTCATCTGCCAGCAGGACTTGTTCCTCCACTGTGGTGTCTTATGACTGAGACGGCCACACAGGCCTTCAGGACTGGCCGGGGGCGGGGGGACTCAGAATATGCTCCATAAACTGCAGGTTTCTGGCCGTGGGGGGCTGGGTTCTGGGGCACCCTCTCCTCCCTGTGCCGCAGAGATCCTGCCTGCAGCGCACCTGTCCCCCAGCGTGTCCTGCAGCCCCAGCAGCTGGAGGGGGCCTCGCTGCTGCCTAGGCCTCCCTCCCTGCAGACACCAGGAATCGCTATGGGCCCCTTCTCTGAGCCTGGATGCAGGGCGGTCTCAGGGAGTCCGGGCCCCTGGCACAAATCTTTGACCAGGGGGATGTAAGAGGTGGTGGCAGTCCTTTTCTTTTCCTGCCCACAGAGCGACCATCCTGAGGGTCCCCTTATACTCGGGGCGGTTGGGTGTCACTGTGCCTGGACAGTCCCAGGTACACCGGTTGCCTCGTGGTCTTGAGATGGCATCTCCTTTCGTTCTTGCAAGGGTCCAGTTTATGGGATAAATAACTGCTATCCCTCCTTATTCAGCCTTTGGGGGACACAACAATGGGTGGCCTCCCTGCAATTTCTCTTGCTCCAGCTCTGGGTCTGCCCTCCCTCAGCTCAGCTTGGGAGTGGGGAGAGGCAGGAGCCTTCCAGATGCTAAGAAGGGGAGGACAGTGTGCCCCGCTGAGCCTCAGAGACAGCGGGCTCAGTTCCCGGGAGGCCACACCAGTGGTGGAAGGCTTTCTAAGGAAGGGACTTTCGGGGAATAAGGAGAAACACGTCCTAGGGAGGGCTAGGAGCACTCCAGATGTGCGTGCAGGGGCTTGGGGTGGAAATCGTTGAATTCCAAGTTTGGAGAGAAGCCTTAAAGGCATGCCCCCAGTTTGCTGCTCACTCTAAATCCTAGCCTGGGGTATCATCCTACGTGCATGGGTAAAGAAAGAGCAATCAGAGGAGAGGAAAGGGGTCCAGGAGACTCCTTCCAGCAGGGGGCAGGGCAGGGCACGGAGAAGGAGCCCCCAGACCATATCAGCTGCAGGGCAAGGGGGGGGTTGGAGGTGGGGGAGGGGAAAGGCTGGAACAGAGACAGGGAGAGACAGTGAGGCAAGAGGAGAGAGTCCAAGAGATCACAGCTGATGGAGACCCAGAGGTAGCAGGGAAGGAAAATGGAGAGAGATGGAGAAAAGATGAATGAATGCACAGAAGGATGGAAGGTGGGTGGACAGATGGGTGGACGGATGGACGCATGGCTGGATGAATTCCAGCGAATGCCCTTCTCTTGCTGTTCCAGCTCCAGAGGCCTGGCTGTTCACAAAGTCCATTCCCGAGGGAACCCCACCCCACCTCCTACCCACACCAATGGAAGACGTAGAGCCTAGTCCCAATCCCAACACGGTAGCCTTCTTGACTCCGTGTTCTTGTAAAATAGGCTCGTTTTCCCAACTGCCAGGGGTGTGGAGTGGGGGGGATTAGCTGATGACTTCTAAACACTCTGGCACATGGCTGGCCCTCAACCAGGTGGCTGCATGGAGAACTGTAGTTCTAATTGAGATGTCGTTTATGTACCCTAAATTCACCGTTCGAAAGTGTACATCCAGTGGTTTTTAGTATATTCACAAGGTTGTGCAACCATCACCACCGTCACCACCATCAACTCCAGATCTTTTCTATCATCATGTAAAGAACCCTCATGCCCATTAGTGGCCGCCACCCATTCCCCACTCCCCAGCCCTGGCAACCAATAATATGCCTCCCGTTTCTCTTCTGCTCGTTCATTTCTCAATAGAACCTCACACTGGGTGGCTGGCACTTTGTGTCTGGCTTCTGTCACTGAGCGCAGTGGTCTCAAGGCTCATCCGGATATCATGGGTCAGCGCGTCCTTCCCCTTCACTATCAAGTAGGATCCCGTCGTATGGACGCATTGCATTGTATTCACCCACTCATCAGTCTATGGGTATTTGGGTTGTTTCCACTTTTTGGCTCTTGAGAGTTGTGATGCTGCCACGAAGAGCCAACCCAGCTTTTTGGTGAGACATGTTTCCAGCTCCCTCGGGTAGGCGCCCAGGTGTGCGATCGCTGGGTCCTACAGCAGCTCCCTGCTGAGCCTCGTGAGGAATTGTTTTCCAAAGTGGCGGCACCATTTTGCGTTATGAGGATTTGTTTCTCATTATGGGTTGATATCCCCGCAATGCTTTGTAAAGGCTTTCAGGAGGCGCACGCTCATGCCTAAAACACAGCGGAAAATGGAAGAAGGCAATATTGATTGTATGTGGACATATATTGGCTGGAATGGCAGGTTGGGTGAATTTTAGAAAACAAAGAGGTCAGCTGCCTGCATGGTGTCCTTGTGGGCCGTTTCCATCCCACTCCCCAATCATCAGGTACTCACTCTATCCACATCCGCGCCAGGCACCGTCAGCCCCCCCCCCCCCCCCCCCCCCCCCCCGCCGCTGGGGAACCTTGGACCAGCTCTGCTACATCTGTCCTAGTGGCCACTAGAGGGCGCCACGCCATTTCCCTGAGTCCCACATTCCTGGAATTTACTTGGTTTCTGGGTTTCTTTCTTTCCCATGCTGCTAGCCTTGCAATGCTGACCCCTAGTGCTCACCCCAAAACTTCCCCAGGGGACAGTGACAGGCCCAGACTCTTAACCTAAATCAGCAGGTGGACAAAAGAGATGACAGATGACAAAAGAGATGTCAGATGAGAATCTGACAGCTGGAGGCTGAGCTCACCCCAGGGCAGTCTGGCCTTTCAACCTCCTCTCTATGGTCACTTCAACGACGTTGAACCTGTGTCCACCTCTGTAAGATGCTGAGAAGCAGGGCATGAAGGATACCTGAGGGAGGGCACAGGGCCAGCGCACAGCCACAGTAGGGGCCCCAGAAATGGCAGCCACTGCTGTCTATATATTTGCATTTGACTCAAAAAGGATTTGGGGCAGTTTAGGGTCATTCATAAAATTCAGCAGCAGAAGAGACATGACTCCGAGCTGGGCCTCGGGGTTCCCAATGACCAGAGAGACAAGATTGTGCAAAGAGAAAGGAAAAAGAGGGGCACCTGGGTGGTTCAGTCTGTTAAACGTTGGAATCTTGATTTCAGCCCAGGTCTTGATCTCAGGGTCGTGAGTTCAAGCCCTGCATTGGCCTCCATGATGGGCATGGAGCCTACTTTAGGAAAGGAAGGAAGGGAGAGAGAGAGGGAGGGAAGGAAGGAAGGAAAGATGGAAGGATGGATGGAAAGAAGGGAGGATGGAAGGATGGATGGGAGGGAGGAAAGAAGGAAGGAGAGCAGGGGCATGAAATGGGGTCCAGGACAAGGGGGAGAAGGGGACTGTTCTTGGAGAAGTCATCTCCAGGTGGGTCAGAGTGTCCCAGGTGCAGCTCCGGGACAGCCACGGGGCTGAGTGCCTCCCCTCTCCCCAGCACTGGCTCTACTGGACCATTTGGAGGGAAATTTTATGTGCGTGCAGAGAATGGATTTTTAGGATAAAACAAAAGACTTCAAAGAACTTAATCATTTCAGTCCCAGACCACCACAGGGCACACACTGATTTTCTTCCGACTTGGTTTGGATGTCAAGAATCTCTGTCTTTTGCTTTCAGGAGGGAAAACAGATTCCCAGTGGCTAGGAGAGAAGCACACACGCACACCGTGGCTCGGTGTACTGCTCCAGATTCTCTCCCTTCTTCAGCGGAGCCACACAAAGTGGCCGGTACTTTTTGAAGGAACGCTGCTTTTCTCTTAAAAAAAAAAAATCTATCAAGGTAAAATCCATGTCATATAAAAGTAATCATTTTGTTTATTTCTATTTTTTAGAATATTCTTTTTTTTCCATTTGTCATTTTTTAAATTTTATTATTATATTATGTTAGTCACCATACAATACATCCCCGGATTCCGATGCGGAGTTCGATGCTTCATTAGTTGCGTATAACACCCAGTGCACCATGCAATACGTGCCCTCCTTACTACCCATCACCAGCCTATCCCATTCCCCCACCCCCTCCCCTCTGAAGTCTTCAGTTTGGTTCTCATAGTCCATAGTCTCTCATGTTTCATTCCCCCTTCTGATTACCCCCCCTTTCTTTATCCCTTTCTTCCCCTACCGATCATCCTAGTTCTTATGTTCCATAGATGAGAGAAACCATATGATAATTGTCTTTCTCTGCTTGACTTATTTCACTTAGCATTATCTCCTCCAGTGCCGTCCATGTTGCAGCAAATGTTGAGAATTCGTTCTTTCTGATAGCTGAGTAATATTCCATTGTATATATGGACCACAGCTTCTTAATCCAGTCATCTGTTGAAGGGCATCTCGGCTCCTTCCACGATTTAGCTATTGTGGACAATGCTGCTATGAACATTGGGGTGCATATGGCCCTTCTCTTCACTACGTCTGTTCTTTACTCCAAGTTCATCTTAAAAGAGCAACTGTCACTAAAATTCCTTTGTATGAGATATAATTGACATACAGCTCTGTATAGGTTTAAAGTGCACAGCACAATGACTGGATGTACGTACATATTGTGAAATGATCACCCTAAGTTTATTAACATCCATCATTTCATAGAGATACAAAGGAAGAAGGAAGGAAGAGAAGGAAGGGAGAGAAGGAAGGAGGGAAGGAAGGAAGAAAGAAGGAGGGAAGGAAGGAAGAGAAAGAGGAAGGAAGGATGGAAGGGAGGGAGGGAGGGTGGGAGGAAAGGAGAGAGAAAATGTTTTTTCCTTATGACGAGAACTGGTAGGATCTACCCTCTTAGCAAACTTTCGACATGCCAACAGCAGTTAGCCACAGTCCGCATGTTGTAACATCACTTGCCCAGGACTTACATATCTTAGGGCTGGATGTTCAAACCTTTGGACCACCTTCCTCCAATTCCTACCCGCCACTCCCTGCCTCTGGTCACCACAGATCTGATCTCTGTTTCTATGAGTTTGGCTTTTTGTTTTTGTTTTTTAGACTCCACGTAGAAGTGAGATCACACAGTGTTTATCTTTTTCTGTCTACTTCACTTAGCGTGATGCCCTCAAGGTCCGTCCATGTTGTTGCAAATGGCAGGATTTCCTTCTTTTTCATGGCTGAAGAGTATTCTGCTATATATCCCCCATGTTTTCTTTATCCACTCATCTTTTAATGGGGATTTAGGTCTCTTCCATGTTTTGGCTCTTGTGGGCGAGGCTGCTGTGAACGTGGGGGTGCGCATATCTCCTTGGTGTAGTGGTTTCATTTCCTTCAGATACATACTGGATATGTGTTCAGATATTTGCAGATCATGTGGCAGTTCTCATACTCAGTGCTGAGAGCTTGGAAGCTCTCCTCTAAGACTGGGAACAAGCCAAGGCGTCCACTCTCACCACCCCTATTGAACACGGTGTTGGAACCCCTTGTGAGAGCAATGAAGCAAGGGAAAAAAAGCTTCAGAATTGGAAAGGAAGAAATGAAATTATCTCTATTTGCAGATGACATGATTTTGTACATAGAAAACTCTAAAGAATCCCCCCAAGACTGTTAGATCTAATCAACTAATTCAGTAAAGTTGCAAATACAAAATTAACCAGTATTAAATGTGCAGTTCCGTGAATTAAGTACAGTCATAATGTTGTGCTATCAACTTCACCTTCAGAATGTTCCATATTCCTGATCTCGAACTGTCCTCATGAAACACTAACTCTCTGTTCCCCTTCGCCAGCCCCTGGCATCTGCCCTTCCATTTTGTCTCTACGAGTCTGACTTCCCTGGGGACCTCATATAGAACAGAATCAAGGGCGCCTGGGTGGCTCAGTCACTTAAGCCTCCAACTCTTGGTTTCAGCTCGGGTCATGATCTCAGGGTTGTGAGGTCGAACTCCGTGTTGGGCTCCACGGTCAGCACGGAGTCTGCTTGAGACTCTCTCTCCCTCTGCCCCTCCCCCCTCTAAAATAAACAAATAAATCTTCAAAATTTAAAAAAAAAATGGAATCACCCAGTATTTGCAGGGCTTGTGTTTTTGCCTTGGTGGTGGTGGTGCTTATTTCACATCATGGCCTCAAGGTTCATCCATATTCTGGCAAGTTCAAAATTTCCTTCCTTTTTAAGATTGGGAATTTTCCATTGTATGGATAAATGACATTTTGCTTCTCCACTCATCTGTTGATGGATACTGGGGTTGCTTCCACATTCTAGCTTTTGTGAATAAGGCTGCCATGAACATAGGTGTACAGGTATCTTTGAGACCCTGCTTTCAATACTTTTCTATATATATTCAGAAGTGGGATTGCTTCTGGATCACAGGGTAATTGTATTTTTAAGTTTTTTGAGGAAGCTGCATACCGTTTCCCGCAGCTGTGCCATTTTGTACTTTATACTGTACAATTACATTATACATTATACAGTCCCACCAACAGTGCACGAAGATTCCAATTTCTCCACATCCTCACCAAGACTTATTTTTTTGTGTTTTTTTTTCCATATTGTAAAAATATAATAGGTGCGACGTGGTATCCCATTGTGGCTTTGGTGTGCCTTTCCCTAATGACGAGTGATGTTCAACATCTTTTCACAGGCTATGGGCCATTTGCATGTCTTCTTTGGAGAAATGTCTGTTCAAGTCCTTTGCCCATTTTTGAATCAGGTTATTTGTTCTGTCATTGGGTTTGAGGAGTTCTCCAGATATTCTGGATATGAGTACAATCTGCAAGTATTTTCTCCAATTCTGTGTGTTGCCCCATTGAACACCTTTGATTTGTGATTACGCTATCACGTCTGTGTCTTACTCTCTCTTTTCCACCAAGGCTCAGGGCAAAGGAAACGTCAGGGAGGCTGTGACTGAAAATTCAGGCACAGCTGGAACCAGGGGCTTGGACAATCCCAGCAGTCCCAGTATGCCTCCATCTCTGGGATCCTCTCTCTTCCATGTTGTTGGAACTCTGAAGTATGTGATGACCTCCAGAATTCCAGACCATCCTCTCCAGGGCCGGTGGTTTAAAAGGGCTTCTCTCTCCTCGTCCAGTGAAAGTCCCGTGTGTGCCTCCCTGGACCAACTTTCCAGAAACAATCGCTGAGACCAGCTGAATGGACTGTGCTGATTGGTCAGACTGGGTCATGTGCCCACCTCTGGCATTAGGAAGAGGTCTTGGCTCCACTGGTGTTAAGGAGGGAGCTGCCCTGAGGGAAATAGAGCTTTTGTTACCAGCAGAGGGGGGCAGAGGCTGCAAAACATGTTCACTGCACGTAAGTGGGCCTGGGAAGGCGGTGACCAGGGCCAATGGCTGTGCCCTATAATGCCAGCCCATTGGGGTACTGAGTTGATCTGTGGGTACATGGCTGCACTGTCGTGTGCTGCATGTCCAACAGAACATGCACACAGTGCTGGGGGCAGGGACAAGCAGGAACCAAATGCATGGGGAGGAGAAACAAGAAAAGGCTTCAGAGAAGAGGCAATGCTTAAGCTGGGTCTTGAAGGGTGAGTAGGAGTTCACCAGGACATGCCCAGTGTGCTGGGCAGAGAACAAAGGCACTGAGACATCAACTGGGGTTTGAATCCTGACTCTCCCATCTGAACTTCCTAGGACAAGTTACTTCATTTCTCTGAGGCTTAGTTCCTTCCTCTAAAAAGCAGGGTGAAAACAGTACTTCCGTACGGCAGCTGATGGAGGAGAAAATAGGAGGAAGCTGGGGATGAAGTTCTCATCCATACAGTGGAGATGATAATTGTACCTTCCTCAAGGAGCTGTCCTGAAGACTATATGAATATATGCCCATGCTGGCACCTAGCGTTAGTTGCTAATTGTTGTTGCTATTGTTACAAAGTTCTAAAGATGAGGAGGGGTAAGGACAGGAAATGCCAGAAGCAGGCAGCTTTGTACCCGAGGACAGAAAATGCTAGAAGCAGGTGGGTGGGATGCCCAGTAGCATCCAAGACTAGCGCTGCACTCAGCAGCCCTGTGGACACGGACAAGTCCTTCCTCTGTGCGGCCTGCCCTTCTGCATCTGTGACATGGACATGATTGCACCTGGTCGTGGAGCGGCTAGAGTTTGAACGGGTGGGCTCTGGGCAGAGCGGCACCTGGAAAACTCAGGGGTGAGGATGGAGGGGTGTTGTCCCTCTGATGCTCTGACGACCTTTGCCAGTTGCGCTGAGCCAGTCAATCTGATGGTTACAAAGACCTCTCCAGAGGACCCTGCTGCTGCTGAGGGTCCTGAGACCATCTCAGGCCAGAGGCTCTGCCTCAAAGGCAAGCCCCCCCCCCCCCAAAGTCAGCAGAGCCTGCTGGAGCCCTCTGGAAACTACCTGGGGGAGTGGTTGTGACTGGTGGGCGTTCTCAGAGGACTGGGGGGGGGGCACTGGCACAGTTCTAGTTCTTGAGCTAGTTGGTGGCTACGAGGGTGTCCCACATACAGTGCACATTAAGTAGATAGTTACGGTTTTAATTTTATTTTTCCCAAAGACAGACAATGTATGTCATGGTGTATTAGCACAACAATGGCTTCTGCGTCTTTAGCACGTATATTAAAGGCAGCCAAGACGTCTCCCACTCTGGAGTGCGGCGCCAGCACAGTCTAGACTCACCAGGGTCTCATTTCCCCCTCCCCAGGTCTATTTTACACCCCAGAACGCCGGTGCTCAGAGGGTCCCACAGCGGCTCTCACTGGGCAGCCTCCTCACACTCTAATGAACTGGCGGCTGCCCCTCTTGCCCGCCGTCCCTTTAACGCTTCCTGGGCGCCCCCAGCACTGAGGTCCCGCAATCCGGGCTGGGGCGCCCCCCGGCGGGTCCGGGGAGATCAAGGTCAAGGCGGCNGAGGCCCCGCGCAAGGTAAGCGCGCGCCGCGGGGGAGGGGCCGCGGGGCCGGGGGGCTCGGGGCTGGAGAGCGAGCGCGCGGGGAGCCCCAGCCCTGCCCTGGGCCGCTGCGGGGTGGCCAGGACACCCGCGGCGCCCCCAGCACAGAGGTGGGCGCCTCCTGGCCCGGGCTGCCCCTACAGCCAAGGCGGGCGACTCTGTCCCCAAAGGAGGGCAGCGCGCACAGTGGTCCGACGCTGGCCTTGGGGTCTTGGGGTTGGCCGTCGGGGCTGGGAACCCACCTCTGCTAGCTGCCTGTCCTGTGCGCAGGGCACTTGCCTCCGTTGCCGCGTCTGTAAAATGGGGGCGATCCAGTGTTTGAGTCTTGGGGCGGTAGGTGGGATCACATGGGCAGCGTCCCCCAACCCAGTAAAAGTTCCACACGTGTTCCATTGTCCCCCTCCCCCCCCCAAGGAGGACAGCGGGCCACCACCTGTGTCTGGCAGGAGAGGCCAGGGCCCCTGCAGGCAGACACCTGGTCCTGGAGCAGGTCCAGATGAAGTTAAAGGGACAGGATCTCAGGAGAGGGGCTGAGGAAGCTGCAAAAGGTTGAGAGCAGCACCCGCCCAGGAAAGAGGCTCTGGGGGTGGAGGGGGCTTAGCTCTCCAGGTGAGGAGGCCAGAGAGCATTGCCTGTCCTCAGTGGCCGTTGGTGCACTTGGTAACCAGAAGGCTGAACACTGTTGGGGCCGAGTAGACTTGGACCACTGTTTGCGGACTGGCCAGGTGGTGAGAATCCCCTATGACAAGCAGCGTCCCCAGGGTACCACCCTCGGCCTGCCCCTCAGATTCTCCTGGAATCGGTATTTTTAACCAGTGCCCCAGGTGATTCTGCAGTCAAGCCAGTCTGGACACTGGCTTAGAAACCTCAGTAGGACTTTATTGGTGGCTCTCAGCAGGGGTGTTTCTGGTCCCCCCCCATTTTTGGTTGTTACAACTCCCCCCTAATTACTACTAGCATCTAGTGGGGAGAAGCCAGGGGTGCCGTTATACATCCTATGATGCCCAGGACAGCCTCCCCCCTCCCCCCGGAAAAGGAAAGAGGGGAACGATCTAGTACACACTGTCAGTGGTGCCGAGGTTGGGAAACCGAGGTATACAGAGTCAGAGGGTCTAGACCTCAGCGATGCTGGGGTCCTATGAGAGCCAGCTTTGCCAGGCCCTCTGTGGTGCCCCGAGGGCATGAGGCCCATGGCTGGAGCTTTGGGGCACTTATGTGTGGTTAATGGAGTACCTGGAGTCCGAGCGCAGAGAATGGGCAGCTCTCCTGCTGCTAAATCCATCCCTCCAGAATACTGAGCACCCAGTCATTGTAGACCTTGTGCTGAGCTCTTGGGGGTACAGCGGTGACCAAGAGTGGGATGCTCCCACCCAGGGCACTCACGCTGTAATGGGGACAGAAGTTCCCGCACCCCATCACCCCATGCCTGCACACAGGAGGCGCACGGTGCTGGCTTCCTCCCCGAAAGCACCCCCACCCCCCAACTTTGGGTACTGAGTTTACAGCCAGGTGTGTTTGGGGTTGGACTTTGAAAGGACAATCCAAGCCCTGGCTTCCAGTGGCTTGGCGGTGCTTTCAGAGCCCCCACAAGTGTGTGAGCTGCTCTGTGGACGTTACGCAACTCCTGCCCCACACGGTCACTTCAATTGTCGGGCATTTTTAAAATAGTTCTGTGGCTTCTGTGCAGGCCTTGCAGGGTGGCAGGGCTCAGCCTCTGCTAACCCACTTTTCCCGGGGAGAAAGCAACACTCAGGTAGCGGGTCAGCCGATGTTTGTTAAGCACTGCGAATGGCTCAGGCGCTGACCTAGATGCGGGACAGGGGGGCAAGGTCAGCTTCCTGCCCTCAGGGAGCTTTTATTCTAGTAGGAGGGAGACCCATAATAGGACCAGAAGCCAAGAAAACAAAACAGGATGATCCCTGGGCAGAGAAAGGCTGAGAAGAAGGTTAGGACCCAGAGGCGGTGATTGAGGATGGGGGCTGCTGGAGGAGGGGGGTGGCCAGGGAAGGTTCTTGCAAGAGGGATATTGGGCTGCAGCTGTGATGGCTGGGGAGAAGCAGGGAGCCATGTGTGGCTGGGGGGGTGAGCATTCCCTGCGGGAGGAAAAGCTGCCAGCGGCCCTGAGATGGGAATTAGCGTGGTGGAAACGGGGAGCAGAAGGGTCACTGAGGCTGCAGACCCGTGAGCGAGGGGTGAGGTGCGCAGGGAGACTCCGGACCCTCTGATGAGCTGTGGGGCTTTAACTTGTGCCGTCGGAGGCCACTGGCGGCCTTGAAGCACAGGCATTGGCTGACCTGCTGCGTCTGAGAGCAGCTCATCCTGCCTGTCCTGGCTCCTGGTGGGAGGAGAGATGCCTGCTGCCCAGCGACACAGGTGGGCGAAGTGGACAGCCTCGGGGGTCTGAAGCGCAGGACAGCTCCCAGGCTCCGCGTCTGGGGCGGTGGGAGGGCGGTGGCGGCTCCGTGTATGGCCCTCGAAGGAGAGAGGGTGGTGGGGGAAATGGCAGGAGGAGACATTCTAGTGTGAAGAGGCCTGTGGACGTGCTCGAGGATGAGCGGCGGGGGCTGTGGCATATCTGCGTCTGGAGCCTCCAGTCCGAGACTCATCGGGGTGGAGGTTTCCTGTAAAGGACGTCACCCGGGAGATGGAGGGGGCCTGAGACAGAGCGGGGCCGGGGTTCTGGGTTTCGGTATTGAATCAGACAGGACCGTCCAAATACCAGATTTCGGTTTGGAGCAAGGGTCCAGGGAGCCAGGGTAGAGCCTGGCTGCGTGCCCACAACTGTGTGTTCTGACGGCCAGCGCTGGGCAAGCAAGGAGCCGGGGGATTGGTCCAGCTGCTGCTGGAAACTCAGCTCCCTCGATTTGCGCGGCTATTTCCCGGAGCTTGCTTGGGGTGGACCCCAATTCCCAACCTTAAAGGGATGATGTGTTATTTATGTGGCCAGAGCCACTGCTTCAGTTTGGGAACAAATTAGCCACTCGTTCCTCCAGACTTCGAAGTCTGATTTGGAAGCTCTGACTCCTACCGGGGTATTTCTGCACCAAATGAGGGGTTTTTTTGTGGTTTTTTTTTTTTTTTGAAGGGGAAGGCACGATCGATGATATCACGATGTGCCCCAGCTGATGCTCATTAAAAGTTGTGGCTTTAGGGCCTGCAAAAGGCAGCTGGAAATGTAATGCCTTGTTTCCCTGGCTCAGCTCAGGGCTCAGAGTTAGGGCGGGGCCGGGCTCCCCCCAGGCAGTGACCCTGAAGACATGGATAGGATCAGAGTTGCCCAGTTCTGTTGCAATCGGAATGATAGCCAGCTGTGCGCAGCGGGCTCTGGGGCTAGCAAGTGACTAGGCCTCGGGGCCAAAAGGAGCGGTTGCTCGTTCAGGAGACTGGAAGTCCAGAGCCGGGTGGCTCAGTAGCTCCAGCCCGCATCCCATTGTCTGCGCAGGACTCGGGCTGGGTCACATCACCCACCCTTGCACCCATCCGGTGGCCTGGGAATGGGGGGCGGGGGTGCTGGATGGCAGAGGCCAGGTATGGATGCACATCTCTCAGTAACCAGGCCCGAGACCCCCAGAAGAAATCAGGGGGATGCCTGCAGAAGAGGGAGAGTGGGTGCCGGCCACAGCAAACACCAACCAGCCCATTTCCAGCGGCCCCCCAGCAGTGTGGGAACCCCCAGGCCTGGGCTCCCCAGGCCTGGGCTCACCCGGCCTGCGGAATCCACCGTCCTGGAGCCGCCCTGCGGGCCTCAGCCTTCTCCCCTGGGACAGGTGTGTGCTTGGAGGCAAAAGGCAGTTTGTGACCATCAGGCAGCAGAAGCCCTGCCAGGGTTTGCTGTCCGGCTTAAGACCTCCCCTCCCCTCCTGTCACCTGCCCAGGTAGCCAGGGCATTCTCTCTGCTTGTCCCTCGTCCTCAGGTATCGGCCATCCTGTTACCTTCAGGGTAGCTGTCTACTGACAAATGCGACCAAATGACCTCATCGATCGCTCCATTTCTGTTTTAAGGGCACTGAGTGACCCTCAGGCTCTAGAACAGGTCTGGCCTCTGGTCAGCGCTAGTGAATATTTGTCGGATGAAGCATATGCAGTGTGTTCTCCTTGGCAGGCAACAGGCTTCTTTGGGGAACACTGTCATTCCACTGGTAGATCACGACGGCCCCGGCCACGTGAGAAGTGCAGACATTGCAAATAAGGCGAGCACGCTCCTTGCGCTTCTCCCTTACTCCCCAGAGATAACCCCTGTATTACTGTTTCCCGGGGTTCCCAGCAGACTTTCCGGACGTGTGTGTGCGGGGCTCAGAAAATGTGGGGGATGGTTTCCTGTAAGTATTTTCACAAGTGGCCTTTGAAGACAGCACATCTTGTTCTGAACCATATTGTTTGCGTGCACCAAGGTGTCTTGGAGATATATCTGGGTTAATATATTCTTTCTAATTGCTTCAGAATATTCCACTGCCGTCTTAGCCTTTCTGCAGCTGCTGGCCTTACAGGTTGCTCTGCGATCTTCGTGTCTCAGGCGGGGCTGCAGCGAGCGTCCCGTGTGCGTACCTGGTGCACCTGGGCCAGTGCGCCTCTGTAGGGCGCTTGACAGAAGTGGAGTTTCTGGGGCAGAGGAGCACACATTTTTAAATGTATTTGGTGTAGCTCAGTTGTTTCCCAAAGAGGCTATGTGCTTCCACCGGCAGTGTCTGAGGTGCCTGCTCTCCAGCTGTCTTGAACAGCTTCCATTCTCACATTTTCTCAATTCTACAGAAAACAAGTAGAACTTCCTTGGTTTAATTTCCATTCCCCAGATTGTATTTCAGGGTTTCTGTTTAAGATTTTATTTAAGAGAGAGAGAGAGCGCGCAAGCCAGGGGGAGAGGCAGCTGATCAGGGAACCTGATGTGGAACTCGATCCCAGGACCCTGGGGTCATGACCTGAGCTGAAGGCGGAGGCTTAACCGACTGAGCCCCCCAGGCAGCCCTAGACTTTTTTTTTTTTTTTTTTAATGTTGACCATTTGGTTAATTTCTGTGAGTTGCCTCTCAGTTGCCAGTCTTTCTGTGAGGTTGTTGGTCTTTTTCTAATTAGCTTGTAAGAACTATTTGTGTGCTCTGGATTTTAACCCTCTGCTTGCTGAAATACTTTTGCTGTCTCTGTGGCTTGTCTTTTAACTTCTCTATAGTGTCTATAGTCGAGTAGAAGTGTTTAGGTTGGTTTTTCCTTTTCAGATATAATGGACATATAACATTGTATTAGTTTCAGGTATACAGTGTAACGATTCGATAGGTGTATACATTGCAAAGTGACCCCCACAGTAAGTCTAGTGAACATTCATCACTGCACACAGTGGCAAGTTTTTTCTTGTGATGAAAACTTCTAAGATCACTCTCTTAGCAGCTTTCAAATTTGCAGCCCGTCCTCGGAACTAAGCTCACCACCCTGTGCATTCCATCCCTGAGGTTTCAGTCTTCATGTAGTAAAATTTATCAAGCTGCTTCTTGATGTATTTACTTTTTGTTTCTTAAGAAATCTTTTCCTGCTTCAAGTTTAGAGTGAACACCTTGCCCTAGTTTGCTTGGGACGGTCCTGGTTTTAGCACCAACAGTCCTGTGTCCCTAGAACTCCTCAATCCCCGGGGCAAACCAGGATGGTCGGTATATGTCACGTTTCCTTTCAATGGCTGAATAGGGTTTTTTTGTTTTTGTTTTTCTACATTTATGTTTCTAATCCCCTGTTTCTAATCCATTCACTTTCGTGAATGGTATGCAGTACAATATAGATTTTTTAGCAGGGATTCCCAGAGTCAAGATGTTTAATCCAGGGAGCTGTTGATTCTGGTGGAAGTGTGCTGCCCTGCCTGAGCCCGGGGAGGAGAGGTGGACTGGAGGGGCAGTGGGGGCTTAGGCACTTTACTTTGCCCAGAATCACAAAGCAAATTGTGTCTTCTGAACTATAAATGGAAGCAGATTTTGGGCAAGAGTTTGTTTTCTGATTTCATAACGTATGTGACTTTATTGTTATGATTACCATTTGGTTATTCATTAATTAAATTCCTTCGACTGAGAAGCAGCAACTCATAGGGGCCAGCTGTTCAGAAAAACCTAGATGTGCCTCTCGCCGCCCTGGCTGCTTTCCCCGGCCGGGCCCCCTGGAAGGAGACCCTCCCATGTGCCGCCCAGACAAGCATCCTCACGACTCACTCTTAGTAAACCCAGGGCACTGGATTCCCCAAACCCCTCCTTTGTTTGAGCTTCATTAGGACAACCTGCTGCATTTGGGATTTCTACCAAAATTCAGTTGCAGGAATTCAGTGTTAAGGAAAAATAATAGCAACAGCCCACACCCCTCGCATCGGACTTCTCCGAGCCAGCCTGGCAGCCTGGTTGGGATGGTCTCACTGGGGCCCAGCAGGCTGCTGGCAGACTCAGGCCCACACTGTGTACTCTGTGGTAGTGGGGCAGGGAGGATGGGGGTGGGGGGCGTGGGGGCAAGTTGCCCTCTGTAGGCTGGTGGCCTGGGTTACCTGGGAAGATGTTGATTTTGTGCGATTGCCGTGTTTCCAGGGAAGGTGACTGGTTCCACCAGTCACTGGGTGTGCGTGAATATGTGTGTCTTCATAAGGCCTTGTTCCCAGTGGAATCCAGCAGTCCTGGGTCCTCAGAGCTGGGATGCCCATCTGCTCCTGGGCCCTGGACATGGGCTCTGGGTCTTCGGGGGTGGGCTGGACCTCTGCCGCAGGTGTTCCCGGGGCTCCAGCTTGCGGGCGGCCGACCCTTGGACTTTTCAGCCTCCATGATGCGCGTGCACCTGTCCCTGTAATAAGTCCAGTCGTCTGTGTCTAGTGTCTCCTGTCAGTTCTGTTTCTCTGGGGACCCCTGGCTCATACAGCTGGTATGTTAGTTTGCTGGGGTCATCGCAACGGAACACCACAGACTGCAGGGCTTAAACAACAGAAATTTGATTTCTCACTGCGCCAGGGGCTGGAAGTCCAAAACCAAGGTGCGGGCAGGGTTGGTTTCTTTGGAGGCCTCTTTCCTTGAATTGTAGATGGCCACCTCCTCACGTGGCCTTTGTCCTCCGTGTGCGTGTCCCCCTTGGTGGCTCTCTGCGTGTCCACATTTCCTCTGCTTCTAACACCAGTCAGACAGGAGCAGGGCTCACCATAACAGCCTCATTTCATCTTAATTACGTTTTTAAAGGCCCTGACTCCAGATAAAGTCAAGGGTGTAAGTATATGACTTTCGAAGGGACACAGTTCAGTCCAGAACAGCCTGCAGGTCAGGGCCGCTGGGCGCTGGGAGCTCAGCCAGGACCGTGGGTTTCAGATCCTTGCTACTTAGGCTGCACAGGGCATCGGGGGTCCCCAGAGGGAGCATCCTAGGAGAAATAGGCTCAAGTTCTGTCATCTTTGATGACCCGGCCCTGGAAGTCACCCAGACCCGGCTGAGGGCTGACACCCATCCCTCGGTGTGGGAGGTGCAAGGGCACACAGTGAGGACATGTGAGGTGGGACGATGCTGTGGCCATATTGGAGATTAGCATCGGCCACACGGTCTGAACGACTCCTCCCTCTTGCTGTTCTGAGCCTAACACACGCTGTCCTTAATTCCCGTGCTGCCCTCACCACGGTGTGTAATTGTGTGAAAAAGGGTTAACTGAGCCAGCCCGTCTGCTTTCCTTACAAAGGCTGCTTGCAAGGCTGGCCTTCAGCCGGCCCCCGAGCAGCTGGGCTTCGGGACGGGTCCCACACTCTCGGATGGACCAGAGTGGCTCGCTGGTCCTCAGCTGCCTGCACAGTGTGCCATATGCCGAGCACCTGCTTTCCCTCCGGGACCCAGGCCTCTGGTGTGCGCCAGGCAGAGCAGATCTACGGAACCAGCCCCCGGTGCCCACTGTGGGTGCTGGACCTCTAAGGGGCTTCCCTGTAAGACTAGGGTTCACAGGTGTTGTCAGAACTTGTTGTTGGAGGATGTGAGTGCTGTCAGCATGCCTCCGTTGGGGGAGATTTCTGGAAGCTTGTGCCCAGTTTCCCCTGGGCTTCACCCCATATACCTTTTCCCTTTGCTGATGGTACTCGGTGTCCTTTCAGTATAATAAGTCATGGCTGTGGGTTTGACGGTATCTGAGTCCCGGGAGTCCCCCTGGTGACTCCCCAAGCCTGGAGGTGGTCCTAGAGACCCTCACACAAGAGTCATGTGTTTGTTTCCCCGTTAGTGACCGTCTTCCCTGCCAAATGTCCAACTCTTGCAGCAGGGATGTGCGTAGCACGCAGCTCGCTGCCTGACGTATGTAGCACACAGTGGGTGCACTATAAATTCTGTGGCCCTACTGAGCACAGGAGTGGCAGTCGGTGGTGGGAAACCTCCCCTTTTCTGGCCCCATGGACAAAGCCATCCTCAGGGCTCACAGCAGGGTCTCCCTCCAGGTGGCCTCTGTTCTGACATAGGGCCTCTGGCTCCTCCCTCCTAACGGGGCGCCATTAGGCCCACGAATCCCCACATTCAGTAGCATTTAACCTTCACAGGGCGGGAGGCAGGCTGGCGGTCTCTTCATATGTGTCTGTGTTTGAGTGGCTCCCATGTTCTCCTGAACGCACATCATAGTTTTAGACTGTATCGAATGATTTACATACCATTTCTACAACAAAACGTGAATGGGTGTGTGTAGGCACGGGGCCCTATTCTCCATGCCGACCCCCTGTTCTGTGTACAAGTTCCCTAAGAGACACCTGGCAGTCCCCATACCTAAGCCCTAATCAAATGTCGCCCCCGTCCCCACCCCTGTCCACCCCGACCCATTCCTCCCGCCACAGACATGGTCTGGCAGAAGGCGGACAGGTGTGCCGCTGCCTGAGGAGTTTCAGATTTTGATGGGAGCTCTCTGCCGCTTCCCCAGAGAGTACGAACGAAAACCAGGCGGCACTACACGAGGTTACTAGTACGAGATAAGAGCTGTATCCGTCCCCTTGCGAGTGTCAGAGCCGCGGTATGGACCGAGCGCTCTCCGCCGACCGCGAGGCTCTTAAACTGCCGTGATTCACACTCACGCCTAACGAGGACGCTGGTACATCAGAGGCTTGCTGCAGATTTCCATTTCTATTTTAATGGCTTTGTTGTCTGTGCTTTTTTCTATAATCCACACAAAATCATGGCAAATCTTTCCTTCTGGGTTAAGCCTTGGATAATAAAAAGAAATACCTCTCTTATTCGTAGACTCAAGCGATCTCCAACGTGGGCATACGGTCATGGGGAAAAGTGCCAAATTCCTTACACTTCTCAATTGCGTTGGGTTTGCATGGGAGTCACCACAGTGTGGGACCAGAGAGAAGTCACTGTGAAGTCACCCCGCGGGGACAGGGGTCATCACACCAGCGGGTGCCAGACTCCAGGCTGAGTTCTCAGTCTGCCCCCCCCCCATGTGCATGTGTGGATAGGAGCTATGACCCCATTTCACAGATGAGGAGAACCTAGTCTTGGAGAGACCGGATCACTTGCCCAAGGCCGCCCAGCTGGCGGAGCTACCTCTGAACTGGGGCAGTCTCCTTTGGCCGACTCTGGATTCCCAGCCATTTGCTGTCCTGCCTCTCGAAATTTATGTTCTCTGCCTTCTGTTCTGGAAGGCGATAACTTGTTCTTAGTGCCTAATTTGGGAGTTCTTAATGGATGACCCAATTCCAGCTGCACCTTGGAGGTGCCTGCTTTGGAAACAAGGAGGCTGGTGGCAGGAAAGAGCCGTGCTCCACCCACAGGACACTGTGTGCCCTGTAGGCAGATGCCAGGGTGGGGGGGTGTCCACCACGCCTGTCCTCCACTGCAGCTTCTTCCCTTTGTTTGAGCCTTGAGTTGACCTTGGTTATGAGAGTGTCTCTCTTCTGTGGATCCTCTATGCAGGGCAGAGGGGTTCAGAGTCGAGCAGAGCTGGGAGAAAGGCCCCTGGAGTCAGGTGGATGGCGGGTTCCAGCTGCACTGCCGGCTCCCCGCATGACCGTGTGTGCGTGACCTCCCCTGTCTGGGTCATGCTGGCCTCGTCCCTGGAAGATGACCCCAGAACCAGTGTCCTCCGCCGCTCGGGAGGATGAAAGAGTGGATGTGTATTTGTCTCCTGTGGCTGCTGAGACAAATGGCAGGGAGCAGCCTAGAGTAACACCCACTTATTTTCACCACCTCCCGTGGTCTGCATCCTATGGGCTCAGCTGAGCCCCTGCCCTTGTCCCGCAGGGTGGAGTCCAGTGTCTGTAGGTCTGCGCTCCTTCCCGGAGCTCTGGGGCGGAGTCTGTTTCTGGAGCACACGGGCTGTTGGCAGATGTCAGCTCAGGGCTGTAGGACTGAGCTCCCTGTTTTCCCGGTGGCTGTTGGCAGGGATCACTCAGCTTCTAGAGGCCTCTGTGTTCCCTGGCTTGTGGCTCCTCAAGGCCAGCCGTGGCGGCTGAACCCTTCTCACAGCTTTAAGTCCCTCTCCCCTCTCCTCCAGCCCATCTCTTCCTCTCCGGCCTTCTGCCCCTCCTTTGATTGCACTGGGCCATCCAGATCATCCAGGATAATCTCCCCGCCTTCGGGGCTGATGATGGTAGCCCTGATTTCTACCACGAAAGCCTTCACAGCAGTGCCTGGAGGAGTGTTTGATTGAGTAACTGGGGGGTCAGGAATCCCAGGGGGGATTAACATTCTGCCGTCCACACTGTGGGTAAGTGGATTAGCCCAGGGTCTGGCCCACAGGGAGCTGCTCTGTACGGATGGGGTGATTGAGGGGACGCCAGCACGTGGGACCACCTTGCCCCAGCTGCACGAGTGTATGGGGGCCGGGCGGCTGAGTCCTGCTTTAAGGAACCCTAAGATTGAAACAAAAACTCAAAAGCCTCCCTCTGACTTAGCACATACGTCGGTTGTTAATTATCTGTATTTTAATAGCGACGGTGCATAGGATTTTTTTCTTTATTGCAGTTGTAGCTGTAAGGTACCTTTGAATAAGAAGCTGGTGGAATATAGAGTGTATTTCGCTCTGCCCACTGCCCTGAATTTCCCCATCCTCCATGTTGGATTCAGGGGTCCTCGCGCAGCCCTTTTTCTCCTGGCCCCTTCTTGCCTCCCTCCACTGACCTTCCACTTGATGGCCCCATAATGTCCTGAGAGAAGGTAAATCCTGTCTCTGCCCTGTCTGGAGAAACTGCTGGTTTTTTTTTTCCTCTTAGGATAAAATCCATGCTCTACCCCATGGATCATGAGGCCCTTTGAATTCTGGGGCCTCCCTGCCTGCCCCACTGCCTGCCACCCAGCCCTCTATCAGCTGCTCAAACTGCCCAGCCTCAGGGCCTTTGCACATGCTGTTGTTAGGAGCACTATCCCGGCCCCCCTGCACAGCCCCTGGCACATACTATGAGCAAGTGACAAATGAATCAACGCTTGAGCAAATCAGTCAATCAAACCCAACACAGGGCCTTATGTTCTCAAGGGTGTTTGTCGCAGACCAAGCCTGGTGGATCTGTGTAGTCTTCTAGCCCCTGCCTAGATCCAAATGAAGGATCAGCTTCTCGTCCTCACCGTGTACCGTAGGTTCTAGTGGGAGCCTGGGCCAACCCCACTTGAGAATCCTGCACCTTCATTCCCTCCTGCTGACAGCCTCCCAGGCCCATTGCCCTAAAACCCTGAGGCTCCCTTTCATGCCATGGTGTGAGTAGACACATGGGTCCCCTGAGTAGCCCTGGAAAAGAACCAAGAGGGTCAGAAACCCCCCAAACTGCATTGTGAGACACCAGGACTATCTACTGTACCCCAGGGGCTGACTGAAGTATCTGCTGCAAAACACAGAAATCCGTGCTCTCCCCCCAGAGGCTGCAGAAATCCCCGGTACTCGTGTGGGATTGGTGGGCGACTGGCGGGGGTGACGGAATCTGATTGCCTAAGTGATTGCTCCCCCAAATTCCAAGTCCCGGTCGGCCCACCAGCTTTAGAACTCACGTCAGTTTTAGTGAGCACCGGGCTCTGAAAGAGATCACGGCTTCTACGAAAATATGGACGTTATCGGCATTATATATGGGTTTGTACAAGGGGATTCTTGGGATTATCACTCCAGCCACAGGACTTACGATGTATTTTTAAAGTACTACCCATAAACCTAGGACTATGGATTTTCTGTAATTTATAGAACGGTTACAGCGTAAAGCACTTGGTCTGCCGTTTCTGCGACAGGGCGTTGGTGATATCAATCCGTTCTATGGTTAAGTCAATAAGCCCAGCTCTGGCCTCTCCCACGGGAGGAGGAACACATCTCTCCAGAATATAAACCCGGTGAACATATTAAAATGTGCACATTTTATTGGAGGAAGGAGTACGTGTTTGGGTGGCAAAGAGCATTACTTAAACATAAATTACCTTTTCTTAAAAGGCAAAGAGTGCAATGACCTGACGGTTCAGGCAGCGTGGAAGAGGGGTACAGGTTTGCCCTTTTATTCATCTTTTACGCTATAATCATGCACACATTTCACGATCTCCTTCTCCCGGCACAAACGAAAGCACCTCTGCTGGGAGTGTGGGGGAACAGCCTCTCCTGGAGGCGGCCGCTTCGGCGGCGGGGGACAGGGCAGCCGGGCACCCCGCGTCCACGCACGCACAGCGTGATGTTGGCATTTGGCATTGTTGTGTTGTTACGCGGTGTATCCACCTGCCCTGTAAGTAACGAGTCACAGATTCATGTCATTCAAAAAAACCTGCTGTGTCACACCCCCGAGTTTGGATATAGCCTTTAGGCTTTGAGAGACATCAGGTTGTCTTCACTTTGTCTGCCTTGTTCGTACCTTCCCGTGTATGTGGGTTCCCGTGGAGTAGATGACAGGGGATGTCCGTGCTGGGTGGAGGGGATGGGGCGCGTTTTGTCCTGGCAGAGGCAGCCAGCCCTCTTGCTCCGGCATTAGCTGTGCCGTCAGCAAGCCTGACGGGGCCAGGAGTGGAGTCGGGTTCTGCGTGGGTTTGTCCGTGCAAATGGCTTCAGGGTAAGCTGGGGTCACGGTGGGGTATTGGGTGGGATGGGAGGCATCAGGGATGAGCTGGCACAGCGGAAACATGCTAGGAGTCCTGTCTTGTCCTGTCGCTGTCACTTTTTAGCTCTGGGACCTTTGGTAAGTCACACACTGTCTTGGGGGCTCACCTTCATGGTTTGTAAAAGGAGGACAGTGATGCCAACCTCCCAGGGTTGTCAATCAGGCATGTCATGTTCTTGGTAAGTCGTATGATTGCAGAAACACAGTTGTTAAATCTTCCGTCATCATCGTTGAGTTGGTGGCTTTTGGGGGACTAAAAAGCATGAAGTCCCTGCCTGCGCTTGATGTGGTAACAGCCTGAGCTCGGGAGCAGAGGACCTGCGTTCAAATCCTGCCTCTGCTATCCAGGCAAGTACTAAGCACTTTGCATCCCACTTGCAGTATGGGAATGTACTCGGACCTATCGTATTTGGTGACTTTGAGCACCAGCCACATAGGTAATTATAAAGTGCTTAGAATGATGCCTGGCATAGTCTACATGGAAAGTAACTGAAAACCCAGGAACAGTGGCAGGAGTCATAGAAGGTTTGCTCCCTGCCCACGAGATCGAAGGGAGGCCGTCCGAGCTCTCCGTCTGCAGTAGCGGGCATTCCATTGTACGTGTGGTGCTGCAGGGTCACAGGCTGGCCGCGTGGCTGCGGACCCCACAGGACACTCCAAGGCCAGAAGCAGGAGCCCAGCTCTTGGCAGCGGTCACAACAAATGCCTTTTCTGTAAGTGGCTTCTGGTCTGCAGCAGTGTTTCCCAGAGGCCTTGGAAGCCAGCCCCTCTCCGTTCATCAGCCCCCTCCCAACACACACACAGCGAGAGAAATGCATAGGATGTACAGTGCATGGAGAAAAGCTACCCAAAGGTTCATAGCTTTGTACTGCCCACACATCCCTGACTCAGATGAACCAGAGCCCGTTGTGCTATTCTCCATCTTTCCTGTAGGGAGCGCTCTCATCTCTCCCTGGTTGTGCTTCTTGGCCTAAATCCGTTGCCACCAATTTACATGCCCACCCCTGGCCACCTGCATGTGCGTGGAGCCCTTTAGACGATATCAGAAGTCTTGCACCAGAGGACACATTGTACTGATGGCAGCCAGCACATATGGAGGTGTCCGGGGTGCCGGGCACTGTGCCTTCCCTCACTCGCACCCTGGGCACAAGGGCAGTGTGGCAAGCCTGAGGCCACCCAGAGGAAGTCATCGAAGTCTCATGCCCGGGTCTTCAGCTCCTGCTCAGAAGGGCTTCACTAGATGGTCTGAGAATGGACAGCACTCTGAGGAGGGCTGGGGGCATTGCTAGGAAGTCGAGGGTCTCCCACAGCATGATTTTCAGGCCAGCTCCAGCTGCCAGTGCCTTTCAGTATGGAGAACATGGTTGGTGAAACGGAGAGTTTTGTTTTAAAAGAGTTACATGTGTTTTAAAAAGAGCCCTAGCTAGCATTGCACGATATGGCTTATGCTTATGGATGTCCTTATGTATCCTTATATGCTTGGCATATCCTTATAGATATGGCTACAGGGGCAGACCCTGTCAAGAATGTGGCCAAAGGGCGGAAGAAACCCAGTGCAAGCCTGAGTCCCCAAGCCAAGTCCAGGGCGACCCCTGGGTGATGCTTTGGGCGCCGTGTCTCTGGTGGCCAGCAGAGGGCGCGGCTCCCCTTCTTACCGCCAGGATCTGCAGCAGCGATGCATTGGGCTGGTCGCTCTGCTGTCCCCACCCTGGGGTTTGCCCTCTTGTCCCTCTTCCATGGTTCTTTAAGAGCTTGGACAGGACGGAGGCCTGAGCTGTGATTTGGAAGAGACTGGGTTTGCTGGTTTAATTCTCCTTCTTTAAAAAAATTTAATTCCAGCGTAGCAATGTACAAAGTTATATTAGTTTCAGGTGTATGATGTAGTGATTGAACAGCTCTAAGCGCTCTTCAGTGCTCAAGGTGACAAGTGCCTCCTCCTTCCCCAACCCCAACCCCCCACCTCCCCTCTGGAAACCATCTGTGTGTTCTCTAAAGTTAAGAGTCTGTTTCTTGGTTTCTCTCTCTTTCTCGTTTTCTGTTGTTCATTCGTTGTATTTCTTAAATTCCACATAGGAGTGAAATCTTGCCGTTTGCAATGACCTGGGTGGATCTAGTGAGTATCACGCTAAGCAAAATAAGCCATTGAGAGAAAGATAATTCTGTTCCTCCTGACGCGGGCCGTGGGGAGCTGAGCTCTGTCCTGGAGTCGGGACCTCACACGCACCGTGTGCATCGTGTGCTGGGTCCGCCAACACGTGTTTGCTTCCTGGGTGCCTGTGGAATGCCGGGCACATTCTCGGGTGAGCAGACTTGACACAGATCCCTGAGCCAGTGGGCTGAAACCCCAGCAGCCCAGAGGCCGCGGCCATCAGCGAGCCGGGGCTCCTGGAACCACAGGGGACCGGGGGAAGAAGTCAGCAGGCGCTCCGACGCTTATACCAGCGCTGGTATAACCGTCGGAGCGCCTGCTGACCGCGGCCTTGTGTCGGTGGCTGGCGGTGCCTCACCGTCCCGCTGCTGTGCACTCTGGGTGCCTTCTACGCGTGTTTGGTTGACAGGGAATGGGGCCTGCAGCAGCGTGAGCCGCCAGCGCTGAAGGCCTGGGAGAGGGGCTCCCAGGAGAGGCCCCATGAGGGTGGTCAGCACTTGCCACCAGACCCCTGGAATGACCATGTGGAACAGCTGGGCAGCAGTGACCATGCTTGTTCTGAGATGAGGAATTAGAGGCCCGGAGAGGTGTCACCGGGCCTGCAGCTGGTACCAGAGGGTCCGTGGGACCCTGGAGCTTGTGTCCTTTCACACCCGCCCCCCCCCCCTTAAGGAACAGACGGTGTCCGTGAGTCTTGGTGTGTGTTCAGCCACGGCCACGGGCTCTAACCCATCGTGTCTGATGCAGTTCATCCAAATGGGGCTCCTGGTCTGTCTGCCCCATCCCGCCCCTCCTGCTCCTCCTGTGACCCTCCCCACCCAGGAAATAGCATTGTGCCCATCTCGTTGTCAGTATCAGACGTGACAGGTACCTTGATGTCCCTGCACCCCACATCCAGTGAATCATCAATAGTCAACAATCTGGGAGTCCCCTGTGGCTCCCCCCTCTGTCCCATCCCTCCATAGCCACTCCCTCACCAACTTGCTGGACCACTTTGCAGTACTCAGTGCCCCCACGCCCGCCTGGATGGTTGCCGGCCCCCTCGTCCCTCTCCCCGTGCCCGAGGTCCCTTCTCCATCAGCAGCCAGAGGGACCTTCTGGAGACTCACTTCTGCCATCAGCTGCTTTTCACCGTCCTTGGGACAAAATCCAGACTCCTGTGGAGCAGCACAGGGAGCCGCGTGGTCTGTATCCTGCCCCTCTCTCCAGCCTGGCTCGCACCCCAGCCCCTCGCTCTGCCGCTTTCTGGGGACTTCAGAGCCCCATGCTGCTCCCACCTCCCGGCCTCTGCCCAGACGGGTCCCTCTGCCTGGGTCCCGCTTCCTCTCTGACTCGTCTCCTTAATCCCCACGGAGCTTCAGCTGCAAGAAGAGCATTACTTCCTCAGCCCGGCTCCTCCCTGCCCAGGTGAGGTGTGCCCAGCTCTGTGCCCACGGCCATCGGTGGACTGATTGGTGGCTTAGTTGTTAATCCTGTCTGCTCAAGATCGCGAGCTCCACGAAGCCAAAGACCAATCAGATTTTGTTCATTGTGATATTCTGGGAAAATCATGTGTTTTGGTACAAAATAGATATTAATCTGCACATTGTATGAGAATAAACCAACTCTAGAGACGTGTGTGGGTGAGATTGGGCTCCTTGCAGCCCCTTCCCCCCACTTCCTGATGACAGTGGGCACTTCCTATGCTTCTCTGCCAGGCCCAGAGCATGGTCACCTCCACCATGAAGTCCCTCCTGACTGCCCCAAGCAGAGGAAGACCTTCCTTTTGCCTTCACCACTTAGTGTTTGTTGACTTGGGCTTCTTGTAGTTCTTTGAGGCCACGATGTTAGGGTTATCATGGCTGCTGGAGTCAAGAAATAGCTTAGGGTTTTCTGATCAAGGACGGGAAGGGTGACCCCTGAGAGGGCTTTAGCCTGACTTGAAGCCCCAGGCAGGGACAGGAGAGGTTTTAAGTATGACTACACTCTGCGGGGTGAGAAGCAAACCCAGTCATCCTTCAAACCCAAAGCCCAGCCTAGGTACCTTTATGGACGGTGTGTGTGTGTGTGTTTTAAAAACAGCTTTATTGAAATAAAGTATGTGCCATGAAGCTCACCCGTTTAAAGTATGACATTCAAGGGTTTTTAATATATTTATAGTTGTGAAATCCTCATCGTAATCTAATTTTAGAACATTTGGAACATTTCCGTCACCCCGAAAGGAAGCCCCGAACTCATTAGCACCGTTTCCGCATCCCCCCAAACTTCTGGCCCGAGGCACCCACTCATCTCCCTGTCTCTGCAGGCATGTCGCATCAATGAAATCACACAATATGTCCTCCTTGGGACTGGCTTCTCCCACTTGGAATGATGTTTCAAGGTCCATTCGTATTAGAGCAGGTATCCATACTCCCTTCCTTTTTACGGCTGAATAACGTTGCAGTGGTGGACTTGCCGTGTTGTGTTCACGCATGTAGCAGTGGAGGGACGTTGGGGTTGTTCATATGTTATGCGGCCTTGTTGGTTCCTGTGAGGTTTCTAGCAGGTGCTTACCGGGATCCTACTGAGGAGGGATGTTCACAAAGACCTTGAGGGTTCTCGAGGCTGGGACCTCCTGTGGACAGCGGCCTTCTGCCGCCTCTGGGCCAGATCCTCCCAGGCTTCCAGCCGCTCCTGCTCTGGGTCTGAATGACCTGGAAGGTCAAAGTCTCTCCTGAAGGCACTTACCCAGCAGATGAGTTTCTGTTGACCAGTAGCAGTGTTCACCTTTTTTTTTTTTTTTTTAATTTAAAGCTATTTTTATCGTGGAACATTTCAAAGCTAGAGAAAACACAACGACAAGCTGCACATCTACTCAGCTCTGACAAATCACAATATTTTGCTAAAGCATATTTTTTAAGAAACTGAATCTTGGTTGTCACTCTCGTCTTCCGTCTCTCCACTCCTGGAGCAAATGCCAAGTCTTCTTTCACGTGCTTTTATTTTTTTTTTAATTATTTTTTATTTTTAAAGATTTTGTTTATTTATTTGAGAGAGAGAAAGAACACAAGCAGGGGGAGAGGCAGAGGGAGAAGGAGAAGCATGCTCCCTGCTGAGCAAGGAGCCTCATGTAGGACTTGACCCCAGGACCCTGGGATCATGACCTGAGCTGAAGGCAGACACTTAACCGACTGAGACACCCAGGCGCCCCGTCATGTACTTTTGAGTCCTGCCCCTACAGTTTTGGGGGGCAGGTGAATGGTATTGCGGCAAAGACCAACTGAAGAGAGTAGGAATTATTTTAGGTGGTGCACGGATAGGCATTTAGGAACATTGGCGCCCATAAAAAAAATTGTTTCCATGGTTTGTCCTTTTGGTCACATTAAGAACATCTCGGTTTGGTGCCTGGGTGTCTGAACGCCTCTTCCACCCTTGCTCATCTCCCTTTTCAGGGAAGCGGGAGCCCACAGGGGACCCGGCTGGCAGGACCCAATCAGCACCATAGTCCTTCCTGTAGATGACAGGGAGGCCACCTCTCTGTCGCTGGGCAATGGTTTCCTTTAAAATGCATGTAAGTGCCAAGAATTGATTTAAAGAAAAATATTTTTTTTAAAGATTTTATTGATTGGAGAGAGAGAGACAGAGAGAGCACAAGCAGGTGGAGGAGCAGAGGGAGAAGCAGACTCCCCACTGAGTTGGGGGACTGATGTGGGGACTCGATCTGGGTACCTGGAGATCATGACCTGAACTGCAGGCAGATGCTTAACCATCTGAGCGACCCAGGCGCTCCTGATTTAAAATGAAATCTTATGTCAGTAGCAGCATGGGTTCAGCGTGGGGAAGTCCAAACAGTGGGAGGGAGGTGGGCAGCCGGCAGATAGCTGGACGCCATAGGGCCCTTTCTTCTCTGGGATGTGCCCCTGGGCTGCCATCCTCCCCCCACCCCACTGGCCCATCTCTGTACCTGCTGCTGGCTTTCTCATCTCCGTGTGGGAGGTGTTGATGGTGTGCTTGGGAGGCGGTTCGAAAGCCTGGAGGGGGCCAGGACTCAGCTTGGCTCTGGAGGGGCTGCCTGAAGACCCACTTGGAGAGACCCCGGGCCAGAGGCCTTGGACCTGCCAGTCCTGGCTCATGACCCAGGCAGGCCACTCACCTCTTTGCCTTGCCCTCGTGTCTGAGGTGGGAACTCCAGTTGCTCTCACCTCCTCAGGCATCATGAGAAAGAAACGCCCCGAGTACAGTGCTCAGCCCAGAGCTGGGCACATCACCATCTGGCCCATTTCTGTGTGGATAAAAAGTATTCAGGAAAGTGTCCTCCCAGTTTCCCCTTTGTTTCATGGTGTTGTCAACTCTGTTTTGGGGGACATCCCTTGGTTTGTGGGTGACCGTTCTCAGCTCTACCTTCCCCTCTCATCCTGGAGGACCCGTTGCGGGGGCTGTTTCTGCATTTGTTCACTGTTGGATCCGTGACGCCTGATGGGGTACCCAGCACGCACTAGACTCTGTGGATTACTGGAATGAATGAATGAATGAATGAGTGAAAGAATGCACGCATGTGTGCTTCTCTGGTGGCGACTGCTGCTGACAGCCCAAAGCCCTGTGTGGAGCGAACATCCACGATATTTCCCCACTTCTCGGTTCTGTCCTTGACTCTTCATTGGGGTTCACCCAACATTGCCAGGGTGCTCCCCCTGCACCCCAGCCCTGCTTTAGGGGCTGACCAAATCTGGAGAAACAGCTCCCAGAAGGTCCCAGTCCCTGTGCTGCTGTGGCCAGCTATGGGACCCCTGGCAAGCTCCTCCTCTGATCTCAGCTTACTCTGTGGAGTGGGCCTGCCCCCTGGAGCTGTCTGAGGGGCTGAGGCCGGATCACGGCGTTGTAGCTTCTGTGCTCTGCCTCTGCACACAGCAAGTCTTAGGTGGGAGCAGCCTCCCCCAGTGTCCCTGGGGCCCAGCCATCTGGGCGTCTGGTGAAATGCCCCCTCCTCTGGGCACCTTCCGAGGCCTGGCTCTGTGCCAACCCCATTCTTCCCTGCACCTTCACTGGGCTTTCCTCTTTTCATTACCCTTCCTGCCCCCAGGCCTTAGCTGGAGACACTGGAGCTCCCTGTGCTCCCCCCACGTCACTATCTGGAATGGTGAGAATTGTTCATTAGCACTTTGGAGGGCACCTCTGTAAGTGGCAGCCCTGGGGGTGTCGCCTTCACTGCCTGGCCCATCAACTCCATCAAGGCGTCTGGGGGAAGCATCCCTGGAAGGCAGCAGGGGCCTGTCCTGCCTGTCTTCTCCCAGGCAGGGGGCTGAGGGCCTGGAGGAAGCAGGGGTGGGCAGCGGAGAAGGGGTTAAGGTTGCAGGGCTAAAGCTGTGGAGGGCACCCCCCCTCCACCATGGTGGAGTCTGGGCAGCAGGACCTACTGGCCTCCACATCCCCAAGAGAGGGAGGGCCAGGGAGACCAGCTAGCTGCCTGAAGCCGCTGGGGAGATTAGGCCCTGCCTCCAAGGGAGGCACCCTCAGGGTCTCCTCCCCTCCCACTGGGGAGGGGAGGAAGTGGGAGTGGAAGCATTCTTGTTTCTAGAGCTCGGCTGGGGTGGGGGGTGGGCAGTTAATAACTCATGATCGGGGGCCCCCCACCTCCCTTGGGCAGGCGGCAGGCAGCCCAGGTATTTGAGACCCCTCCCCATCACCACGCTGGCTCTCACTCCCCTCTCTCGTGACGTCATGCTCCTCTCGCGCGGCATGATGGGAGAATCCTAATGTTTTCCAACAGATGCTCCAAGAACAGCTTTCAGATTAAAGCAATTGCAAGAGCAAAGATTTTCCTTTTTCCCTTTTTTTTTCCGGGGGGGTGGGGGGGGGGGTGGGGAGGGAGCGCCCCCAGAAATTCCTGGACATCACCCCCTGCCCCAAGCACGCAATAAACACTGACAAGAAAAACTTTTTATTTCCTGGTTCAACTTTTTTTTTTCCTGGAATATAGACCGAAGAATGGGAATAAACACGAATAAATAGCAGAGCGAGGCCGCGCGCCGGGATGCGCCTGGTTGCAGCCGCGAGGCCATTGTCTCACCGCCCTGAAGCCAGCCTGGCGTTGTCCCCCGGCTCCTTCCCTTTCCCTGTCCTTTTTGATTTTCCTTTTTAAAAAGACGCCCCCTCCAGCCCCCTCGCCTGTGACCTTGGCAGCCTCGGATGCTCTGATTCCACCAACTTGCCCCCGCGCCGGCCAGGCCCATGGCCGCGTCCGAGGACGGGAGCGGCTGCCTCGTGTCGCGGGGCCGCTCACAGAGTGACCCCAGCGTTCTCACGGACTCCTCGGCCACCTCCTCCGCGGACGCCGGGGAGAACCCAGGTAACGGGGCCGGGCGAGGGCGGCCGGGCAGGTGAGCAGGCCGGGGGTAGGTGGCGCTGGGTTCGTCCCCGGCGCCGCTCGGCGCCGCGCTCTGCAATCGGGAAGCCGCGCCAGGACTGGGGCGCTCGGGCTCCGCAGTTTGCGTCCCCAGGAACGCGGCCGGGGCGCCGCGGAGCCCTTTGTCCGGAAAAGAACCGATTCCCCGGGCAGAGCCGGGCGCTCCGCATCGGCCCTCCTTGCAGGCTTGTGGGCTCCGCGGTCCCCTCCGAGGGGCTGCTCTGCCTTGGGTGCTGACCAGTTGGGGGAAGAGAGTCAGACCTGTGGCCGCCTCCGCCAGTGCTGGCTCCGAGCTCTGCCTCCCTCCCTGGGGCCCCGGCGCCTCCGGGTTGGGCGTCCCCGCCCGGGCAGGGCAGCGCTCCCGCGGCCGCCGCGCACAGGGGCTTCGGCTGGACGCCCAACTCTGGCGGGGCCTGGCTCACCTGGGCGCGCCCGCCCGCCCGCCTCTCGGGACAGGTGTGCCTGGCGGAGCTGCGGGCAGGGAGGTGAAGGGCGTGCGCCAGGACCGAGCGGGTTTCATTGAATTATATGGACTTTGTCCACTCCCCCGCCCCCGCCGCAGCGTTGATTGTTCAGGTGATAAATCCGGTTACAAAGGCGTCTATAGGGCTTGATTGATTACTTTCCAGAGAGGAAGAAAGGCCTAATAAAGCAGGAGGGGGGTGGGCTGCGCGGGGCCTGTCACCATGGAGACGCAGGAAGCAAAGTGATCATTAAAACCTTTTCTCCACCAGAAGGCAATTTTCACTTCACAGAGAGAAGTCTGAGCTTCTGAAATGTGGGGTTCAAAAAAAGAATCAAAGCTGGTGTTTTGGTATCAAGCCACTGGAGTCAATTTCCTATCTTAGAGAAGCACAATCCCCTCATAGATGATGTTTTGACAATAAGTTGCCCTTACCTTCCTTAGAAGACTTATTCTCTCTAAATGCACTGGCTGCAGATGGGGACTTGATCACGTTAAATGGTGGGCATCAAAATCAAGATAATCCCTGGGGCCCCGTGAACGCAGGCTTTGTGGGGAGGGGGGATTCCTTCACTTGACTGGAACACATAGGAGCTTTACTCTCCAACTACAAAGAGGGACCTATTAAAGGCAGCTCTGTGGGCACCAGGGCCCAATTTGAAATTTTAAACAATAAACCCATGCAAGGCTTGTAAGATTTCTTTGTTAGGACTATTGACACTGTGTCATTTGGTCAGACTAAGGTACCAGCCGAGGAAATCCCTGGCTTTTCTACATCTGGGAGGGCAAGTTAATTTTCTTGGAGTTTCGAGCAGAGCCTGCCATAAGCCGACCCTTAAGGCTTTAATTAATCCTTTTACTAGGAATCAGGGATTAAGCCTTCAGCACTCCATGATGGATTGGTTTTCTCTGTGTTGGGGATGCTCACCCATGATTGTTCCAATTATGGAAGTTGAGTGGCTCGTCACGAGAGAATCCTTCCCAGCTCCTTTTGTCTCCCTGGCAGTAAAAGGAAGCAAACTTGAAACGGAAATTATGGAGGATTTAGCTTTTTGGCTGTCTGTGAGTTGATGCCTCCGTGGGTGGAACAGAGGGCTCGGCAGGTGGCTGGTGCCAGTCCACCAGGGAGTGGTGGAAGGGCTTGGGTGGTGACATGATGCTGTGGGAGGGCAAATGCCTGAGTTAGTCTCTGGCTCAGATGGTCAAAATGAGACCCTGAGAACAGATGTGTGAGGTGAAGAGTCTCTAGCTTGTATAATTCTGTGAGTGGTAGAACCTTGCTAAAGATATCAGCAATTAAGTATTTATGGATTGTGTTAAGCAGAGGAGTTCTGGCAGAAAGAGGATCAGAATCTTCAAGTTGGAAGCAGCCCGGAGCTTGAAGCAGGAACAGTGGACTGGGGGAGAATTTTCTGTAACTACCTTGCCTGGTTGGCTTGGCATGCTTGCATACCTCTTTTGATGGGGGACTCACTTCTTTCTGGTGTGGGGCTTGCTTTTTTTTGGGCAGACTTATTTAAAAATTCCTCAGATGGCTCATTGGAGGCTACAGCCCATTAGTCCTGGTGGGATCGTCTCATGGTACGTGCTGCTGGGGGTTTCAGAGAGCTCGCTATTTTAGGGCAGTTATCACACTGATCTGCGTCTTTTCTTCACTAGGGCTGAAAAGTCCCAGCCCTCATCTTGCCCTCCCTTCAGGACCTCTTCATTGGTCCTCCTGCTGCTCTAAAGACCTACTCTTGGAAGTTGAAGCTAGTGCACCAGCTGCAGAATAACCCAGCACAAAGTCAAGGAGAAGAGCGGCCTCCTTTTGTCTGGATTCTAGGTTTTTATAAAACAGCCCAAGGTTGCATTTACCCTCAACCCCCCAAATGCATTTTTTTTTTTAAGTAGGCTCCATGCCGAGCATGGAGCTCAACGTGGAGCTTGAACTCATGACCCTGAGATCAAGACATGAGCTGAGATCAAGAGTTGGACACTTAACCAACTGAGCCATCCGGGGGCCCCCCAAATGCATTTTTCATGCATCAGTATTCTCTTAATAAAAACTCAGAACATTCTCAAGAAGGTAAGCAATCCCTCTCTTCAGAGGTTACCACTGTGATGAGTTTAGAGGAGATCCTCTGGACCTTTCCTATAGGTTTATGGCTATATGTTCTCAGAAAAGGCTGTAAGAAACACTTATATAAGATTCTTCAACTTGTGTTTCTGCTCCACACTGGGTCTTGGAGGTCTTGTCACATGATCTATTTCCATCTCCCTCTCTTTTAATACCCGCATAGTATGCCAAGGAATATATTTTTCAGTGTGCCTATTTGTGTTGTTTCTAGTTTTTACCATCACGGTCCGCCTGGCTGTGGTTACCGGGCAAAGCCTCCTTGTGCTTCTGTGTAAATGTCCGGTAGAGTGTGTCCCATCTTATGGGATGTCTGGGTCACAGGGGACACACATTTTCTTTTTATGATACTGCACCCTGGAAAATGTACCAATTGACATTCTTTCCAGAATGTCTGAGAGTGCCCTTTCTCTGATGGCTTGCCAACATCTGAGATCATCAATCTCCTTTTCCCCCACACAAAGAGTGACAAATGGTGGCTCATTGTGTTAATTTGTGGCTCCTTGATTGCTGGTGAGCTCGACCAGCTTTTTGTGGCCTTATTAGCGCATTAAATCTCTCAGTGGCCGCGTCTGTGGCCATGGACTGCGTGGCGGGATGAACGGTGTTCCCCGAGGACCTATCCTTCCACTCTCTCCGCATCATCGCTGCGTTAATGATGCCGTCTGCATCCTTGCCAGGCTCCTCTCTGTAAATCTCTACTCTGTACCCACAGGCATGGCTAGGCCTTCTCCCCAAATTGAGCTTTAAACAAGGGAAGGCAGCACACCCATGACCTTTCCTCCTTCTGAGGAGTTCCTACTCACAGGGACTTTTGTTTGCCCTCAGGCTTCTTTCGACCCCTCTGCGTCAGGCATCTGGGTTGGTATGATCCCACACAGAGAAGGCGCCCTGTGACCTCCTTCTTGTCCAGCCTGGACCACCTCCTCAGCCTTCTCTGTCTTGTCCCCTGAGTGTCCTTGTCCCGTCCCTTGTCCCTCTTTCTGACCCTCTCTTCCCTTGGAGTCTGCTGCTTTTCGCTCTCGGGCTCCCTGCTTACCCAGCTCCTTCCCCTCTTCCCAGCAGGGCACACTGGGGTCCCTGCAGGTCCTTGGCTGCCTTCTTTCTCCACTCCCTGCCCCTCAGGGGTTCCCCAGTGCAGGACCAGATACTGGGCTGAGAGTTAACTGGGACCACCTTTTAAAATGCTTCTGTGGGGCCTGGCCATTTTCCTTTGTAAAGATTCTGCTCTGGAGGGCCAACCAGGTGGGGGACCTTTGACTGAGGACAGGCTTTCTCAGGGGTGGCACTGCGGACACTTGGGGCCGGTCCCTGTCTGGGGGAGGGGCCGTCCTGGGCCCTGTGGGTAGAATGGTCAGCAGCATTCCTGGCCTCTATCCACTAGATGACAGTAGCTCCCCAAGCCCTAGTTATGGTACCCAAAAATGTCTTCAGACATCGCCAGGTGTCCCCTGGGGACAAAACAGCTCAGGTGAGCTCACCTGGGGAACCCCTGAGTCTAGCGCTCAGCCATGGCCTCAGTCTCTCTGCTGACAGCTTCTGTGCGTGCGTGTTCCCATGTGAGTGTGTGGGGAGACCCTGCACTGACCTGACTCCTGAGCTCTAGACCTCTGTGTCCCGCTGTCCCGTTTCCATCTTGCAGGTCTCAGGCTGATGTCACCTCCTCAGAACGCCCTCTTTGTCCCCCCGGTTAGATTAAGTAGATACCCTGCCCCAACCAGCCCCGCTCCCAGCCCTCAGCTTGATTCTCTCATGGTTCATCTCTGCCTGGGATCTTGGGGTCTGTCATCCATGTGGCGTGTGCCCCTCTCGGCCCGGAGCCCAGGACGGACCTCACAGGCAGGAGGCTCTAGTGAGCACTTGTGAAATGACCGGATGTAGGCACCGGACACAGGGTCTGAGCTGACAAGGCCTGTGGCTGGCCAGCTGGACCGGGCCCCGGGAAGAGCCACTCAGGGACAGCCGGAGGGTGGCTGGGGGGCCAGCAGCTGCACCCTTCTGCAGGGGCACACCCACTTCTGGAGGGAGACGAGTGTCTCAGAACACCCTGTGCCCTCCTGAGCTGCAGACTGACCCACGGACACATTCCCCTTCCTCCCCGGGGGAGCGCTCTTGCTGCTTCCCTTTTCCTTGTCATTGGCCCCTGGGCACTGAGTCCCAGGTCTTCTCGTCCCGTCCCCCTGCCTGGTCCCGCGAGGCAGGGCAGGGAATTTTCCGAAGTGTAAGCCCGGTCTGGTCTGCAGCCCAATGGCCTGGTGGTGATGAGGGAGACACACCCCGTTTCTGCCCTGCTGCATCGTCCTCGGCTCCGACGCTCTGCTCCCAGGTCCCGAGTCCCGGTGATGTCCCTGTGGCCCCTGGTAGAGTGTCCCCGTGGCTTAATTAGCAGCAGAGCTATGCGGTAATTACCTCGGTGCTTCTTTGGGCTTATTAGAAATAAAAGCTGGCTGCTTTGAAAAGATACGGAGTTTAAAAACTTGAGTTCTTTTTCTGACGATAAAAGCACTGCACAGAGAAAGATTGGATACGTCTGAAATTTCTGTTCCCTGCCCCCTTCTCACCCAAATGCCATGCAGAAGGCCATGAGCGGGGAGGGTTTCGTTGAAGGTCAGCCACCAACTTCAGGGTCCCGGCTTTCCCCCTCTCCACCCTGCGCCCCTCTTGATCTTTTGCCAATTGCCTTTTCTCTGTGACTCTTTGAAATGATCTCACTGATTTATGTGACAACCTAGTTTATTATGTCTCTCCCTCTAGACAACACTGTCCAGGACCGTAACCAGCGACCTGTAGCCATTTAAATCTGAGTTAAATAAATTAAAATCAAAATTTCCTTTCTTCAGTTGCACTGACCACATTTTAAGAACTCAATAGCCACGTGTGGCTGGTGGCTGCCATATTGGATAGTGTGGATCTAGAACATTCCATCCCACAGTGTTGGGCAGCACTGCTCTGGACTGCAAGCCCCCTGAGGGCTGGGCCTTGTCCACTGTCCTGGTTATGCCACACCTGGCTGTTTCCTGGGGAATGTTTGTTGATTGAATGAGCACACCAGCGTGGGATTGTCACGGTCCAGAGCTGACCTGCTAGAGAGACCCTTGGCCTTCTCCAGTCTGATCTCCTCATGTTGTTAAGGGCAGGATGTCCAAACAGAGACCATTTCATATCCACACAAAATTCATTTATTTCAACTCAGTGAGCTTCCCCAGAGGAACTAAAACATGCCATGTTTGTTTTTTGTTGGATGGCTCTCTGAATGGCTAAGGGAACAGTGATCTGCAAATATACTTTGTCTGGAGCTGGATGGATGGGTCCAAGTCCTGGTTCTGCCACACACAGATGAAGTGACTTTGGGCAAGTCACCTCACCTCTCTGAACATCATTTCCTTCCCGTCACATAGTGGAAGTGTCCCTAACTCCCGGCAGGTGAGGCTGACTGAGCTCTTATCTGTAACCGTGAGTAAATTTTGAGACGCTGGTCATTTTCATTGGTTTCACAGCTTCGAGGAGCCAGGTGTCCCCTCAGACATCCTCTGACCGCCTCTAGATCATTCCATCTTCTGTGAATAAACTCAGGAGGCAGAGAACCCTGTGAAGAGAGTGGGGAGGTGTGGGAGGGACCGCTCCCGGGGCCCTTAGCAGCTCCTCCTATAACGGGGTCCATGTCGAGGCCAAGCTGCTGGCTCTCTGCACTTCATTTCCCGCACGTGTGAATGTGGGTAAGCCCGTACTGAGGCCGCAGGGCTCGTCAGGACTCAGGGCCCCGCAGTGCATCAGGGTCCATTCTCAGGGCACGGTGATGAGGAGGAGGTCCTGGTTCTGAGTCAGACTCCGGTCTACCTGCATGCTTGCGGCAGGGATGGCCTTGTGTGGGTGGGCTGGCTCTAGCAGTCTCTTCCCACCCAGCCATTAGCTCCAGACCTCTTCTGCCCTTTCCCAGAATCACTGTCCTTCTAGGGCCTTTCCTACCTCCACAGCTCCCTCCCCGTGCAGCCCCAGAGCCTCCTCCTCAGACGCTGCTCCCTCCCCATGCAGCCCCAGAGCCGCCTCCTCAGACGCTGCTCCCTGCGCGTGCAGCCCCAGAGCCTCCTCCTCAGACGCTGCTCCCTGCCCATGCAGCCCCAGAGCCTCCTCCTCAGACGCTGCTCCCTCCCCGTGCAGCCCCAGAGCCTCCTCCTCAGACGCTGCTCCCTCCCCGTGCAGCCCCAGAGCCTCCTCCTCAGACGCTGCTCCCTAGCTGTCTGCCTGCTCCCTTCCCAGACTGCAGGCCACCCAGAGTCCCCTCACCTTCTCCAAGTTACCGACTCTGGTGCTATAATTCTGGGACAGCATCTTGGTGGTCTTGAAATAAGATCTGAATGTGTATTTGAGGGGAGGGGGTTTCACTTTTGTGAGTTTGCCTGGCGGGTCCTTTCAGGGAAGGACACCTTCTGGAAGGACACAGCTGAGCCATTATAACACTTAGGGCTGTGGCGTGGTCACACCCGCTGCAGCTGCCCATGGGGCTGTGAAAGGAGGGAATGTTCTGGACCCCCCGTCAGTGCTTCAACCAGACTGTCATTTATGGGGTGGACATAAAATGTCACAGGGAGAGAGATGAAAGGAGAAAGTGTGAATATAACCAATGGATATCAGAGGATTTGGGACTCATTCTTTTGCATTTGTGAGGTGGGAGCTATTCTATGTCCTATAAAATCGTTTCACGCGGGGCCTGAGCCGAAGGGTCTGCAGGAGCCGCACCCTGGCCAGCAGGTGAGTCAGGGAGTGGACTGCTCATGTAAAGCCCGTTAGGGCCATGCGGGAGCACAGGTCCAGGGCTGCCAGATCACCCTCTTTATATCTGGAGGCTGGACATCCAGATTTGTATGTGAAATGTGATTATGAGATATTGTCAAGTTTATGATTAGGGATTGGTTTGGCATCGCGTACTAGGAAAGCTAACTAGCACTGGCTAAAATAAGATCGGGGTTTTCTTTTATGGAAGTGCAGACAGCACACCCGCGTCCTGGTGGCAGGGTCGAAGGCTCTGTGACTTTCTTGCGAGCTACTGGTTCCGGGATGGTTGTTGCATCTCTATCAGCAGATACACCTTCTGGGCACAAAGAAGGGGATGGTGACAGGTTGAGGGGTGTCCACCTGCTGAGTCACGACCCTGCTTTCCTGGGAGCCCTACCAGGGACATTCGCTGGTGCCTCCTTGGCAGGTGCTGGGGGGCTGGGAAATGTGGGGTTTTGTGTGCTGGGTGTTTGGTTGTTTGTTTTGGAGAGGTGCATGGCTGCCTCTCACAAGAGCAGGTAAAGAAGGGGAGAGAGTCAGCCTGGCTGTAGGTAATCAGCTGCAGCCCCTGCCATGGCAACCTAAAAACAAAACCCCAACCCAAACCAAGCATCTGGGGCTGCATGTGGCCTGCAGTCTGCCCTTTGAAAATTACGGAGAAGGAATCTCCAGAAGGCTGAAGCAATTATTATGTTTCATGACATTTCTTCATCGAGAAATTAAAGGTTGGACTAAGATGTGTGATCTAAGCCTGAACATTATGTCCACCCAAATTTTATTTGATTATATTTATCCCGGGTACAAGACTGACAAGGTCACTGGCCTTCACGGAGCTGACAGTCTGGTAAATTATTGATAGCTGCAGTGAAAATGTGCATGTTGTCAGCTCTGTAACAGGCGGGGCCATCAGGCTTCCTTCTGTTTCATCTTCCTCTAAACCCTTGAGGTAGCACTGGGGGGCTGGGGACGCCGAGTGCCCCACCCTGGGCACATTTGCAGGAAGAGGTGGCTGGGGGGAGGAACTTGAATCCAGGGAGTTTGATGCCCCACCCACCCACCTGCCCAGACCACTTCCTGCCCCGCCCACTTCCCACACCACCC
>NC_048230.1:48590292-48660848 GCF_002007445.2 Ailuropoda melanoleuca | reverse complement strand
CACCCTCTGCCTCACCCAGGTCCATTCCAGCCACTCTCCGCCCTGCTCGCTAGGTCTGCTCTGCTCATTCTCTGCTGACCCCTTTAAACGTCTTACCTGAAGGGCTTCAGTCTCTTAGATGGAATAGGTTCTAGTGTTTCCTCCCTTTCCTGGCTCAGGCAATCCATCTGACGGACATCTATGTATCTGTAGTTATATAAACACACAGACACAGACATATTCTACCATTTCCCAGTTCATTTAACCAGAATGGCCACCAGGATGAGATTTATTTATTGAAAGTCAGGCAAGGTGATGGCAGAGAATCAGCTGTCGGCAGAGTCCTTGAAGGTTTCCTCTTTAATGGGCTGGGGCCGTGTCCTTGTTTGTTCAAGCAAGTTACTGGATGGGTAGCTTGGCAGTGCACCTTACCTAACGGGCACGGCGCAAGTAGACTGCCAGTGATCAGTGGACGGTCACAGAATGAACCTGCCAAGACCCAAGTGGAGGACTGTGGCCAGGCGGCTTAATAAATATACTTATTATACGTTGTTATGCAGTTGTTTTAAATGTAACACTTTGTTAAAGTTACCATCTGTCTCGATGCTCTTACTAATGAGTTGTGTTACGACTTATTTTTTTGGTCCCACTACTTGGAAGTTTGTATCCGTGTGCAGAAAAATTTTTGCCTTGTTGTAATCACCAGCTCAGGGGATTTGAATCAAGTCAGAGAGATGTGCCAGAAATTATCTTTTTGCTTCCCTTTGGCAGGAAAACATTGTCTCGGGCAATGTTAATTCAGGGATGACTGTGTTTCTGCAGTCACATGAGTCGGGTTGTTGCTGACCTTGGCACATTTGTCTGTAGGGTCTTTTGTGCAAAAGCTCCTGAGCGCTCGTGAGCATCAGAACCATCTCAGCGCCTGGGTGCTGCTGTGCTGGCGTCACCCGTCCCTGCCCCACATTCTTTATTTTCTTGTTAGACTGCAGGTATGGTGGGAGACACAGGATCTCCATAGGGAGTGCGTGTATGCGATCTTCCTTGAATCCAAGTTTATTTACATACAGAAGAAGATGGCCTTAAGACATTACTAAAGTAACCGTGGTCATGCATTGAGACAGGAGAGACGCAGACACAGCAAAGGTCACAAAGGTCACAAAGGGGCTATCGGTTTCAGGAGATGGGGAAATGCTATATATTATCATCTTGGGCTTGTGACTCTTGGATTATTATTTCTGTGCAGACATAGTGACACTGCTGTGTGCACGGAGCATGGTGTGGGGTCTTATCGCCCACCTGGAAGCTCTCAGTTTGACGAGCCGCACTGACAATACCACATTCACAAGTACGATGACAGGGTCCCTACATCATAAGCACCAGACCTCTCAGATTGGTCCCCTTCTGTGTTGTGTCTAGTTCATTCTCTACTGAGATCCATGGTCCGCAAGCAGGTATCCGCAGGCTAGCAGGTCGAGGACCCAGGCCTCTTCTCCACGTGTACCTCACCCTCCATGGACCCAGCAACCTTGTCTCTTGGCAGTGGTGGAAATGCATGGAGCCTCTCCGGGTCTAGAGCCTGCATTTCTGCCTAATTCTATGAGAGTGGACACAGGGGCAGTGTAAGGCCAAGGAGAGGGAAATAGACCCCACCTCTCCGTGGAAGGAGCAGGCAGGTCACAGTAGATACTGTGCAGGGTGGAGAACAGGCCCATGGTGCAGTCCGCACAGCAGGCTTGTTTCCCTTCCTGGACCTCCTGAGCTCTCAGAGAGGAGGGGCTCAGTCAGATCCACGTCGGCGTCTCCTGCTCCTCTGACGTGGCGAGCCCGACACTGGGAGGCCAGCAGACGAGGTCTGGAGGGGGCCTGGCAGGTACATGGACTCTCTGGTGTCAGACTGCCTGGGTCTGCATGACTGAGCCTCAGTTTCCCCATCTGTCACCTGAGGATGACTTGTAGAGGTGCCTACCATGAAGGGCGGTGGTGGGGTCCGGTGGGCTGGTTTCTATGAAGCGATTAGCACAGTGCCCATCACTACAGAGAACCTTCCACCCAAGGCCTTTGGTGGCCCCTAAACATTTTAGCCAGTGACAGTGGGGGGCTCTGGTCCTGTGCAGCATGGAGGCTCTGACACCCACGTCTCCCGCTGGTGTCCTCACAGTGTTGCCAGAGGAGGTCTTCCTGGCCTGAGGTCAGCACTGCCCGGTGACAATCAGGCATCCCTTCCCACCTTCACACCCTTGCCTCTGGTTGGCCTTGGGGCTGCTTCATGGGGTCGCTGGAATGGCAGGGACACTCCTCTGGAGGCCCTGTGCCCATCTACCTAACTGGGGAGCTGGGCTGGGGAAATCAGGATGTAACAGGCCCAGGTCAAGGGCAAGGCCCAAGGCCGAGTCACAGCCCCAGCTGGGACGTTGTGCTGTGAGCGTGCCGGGTTGGTGATGCTGGAGGTTGGCCTCGGGCTCAGGAGCGGACATCGGACAGTGGGCCCTCCTGCTCATGTGTGTTTTCCTCCTCCTAGTCCTCATGGGTAGCTGGTTCTGCCTTCTTATAAGCAACGAAAGATTTAGGGATAATGCATAATTTTGTCTCACTGTTTGGTGGGAAGGGTGAGCAGTAGGGGGCGTTTAGTAACAAACTAAGAGCCCATCTCGGTCTCGCGGTTCTGGTCATCGGGGCAGCCCCTTGGGGCGGGGGGCACAGGCCCGTTTGTGTCGTCTGGGGGATCTAATGGGGCTTACCTTTCCTTAAGGTCGTTACTGCAAACATTGGTGACAGCTTGCCTCTAATATTTTCCCAGCTCTTCCCCATTTTCCGGGAACTGTATTGGTTCCTTTTTTCTGTAAAGATTTGTGTTGTTCACTGTTCTGTTCTCAGCTCCAGAACAGTCCTGCTCTGCATGGACATTCAGTGCATTCTGGCTTTGTCTTGAATATATGGTAATGACACCCTGTGGCCCCTTCTTCCTACTCGCAGGGACCCTTGAGGAAAGTAAAATTGAGGGGAAAAAATCCCCCAACAAAGAACAGTGACAACAGGGCATGAGGACTTCAGGGCGAATGGTCTTGCCCTTTTAGCAAATTCCTGGAGCAGGTGTGAAGGGCAGCCACTCAGAGCATCACTTCTTGGTGATACACGTTGCTAAAAAGAAGCCTACAAATTTGTTAATAATTAGCCTCTGTGTGGTTTTTAAAATGAACTAATGACAGTTTATTCTAGGAGGACATTAGCCCAGAGCAGCTGTTCCCTCAGGGAAATAGAGACTCCAGTCTCTCGTTTTGTTTTTCTGGTTCCTTTTCCTGACCCTGGGCAGAGGTGACATTGTAACTCTCATGGTGGACTCTTGGGCCAGGGGACCCAGGTCGCCTCTCCCGTTGGCACCCAGGAGCCCAGTTACCAAACATTTCATGGGGTGTGACTCTGCTCGTTGAGAGAGGGTGTTAGATGGCTTCTCCCCCCAGAGAGTGAGAGCCTGGGCTGGGAAAGAAGAGACACAGAACATAGGTGTGATGACACCAGGTGGCTGATTGCAAGTGGGGACTCCCCTCCTCCCCCCTCCACCTCCCCTCCTCCCTCCCTCCTGTCCAACACACTGAGTGCCTTCTCTCAGGCCAGGTGTGATGGCAGGTACAGGGACAGCACGGACAGCAGAGGCATTGCCCCATCCCCATGGGGTAGTCTCATGGGGGGTGGGCTGGGGCTGGGTTATCCCTCAGGCAAACGCTAGTCCCACCAGGGGGAGGCTGCCCAGGTGCTTTGAAGGGGCCTGCAGGCTGGGGGAGCTCAGGGAAGGTGTCACTTGAGTCAAGAGCCAAAAGGTGGGTTGGAGTGAACCAGCCCAAGTGGGAAGGGCAGGGCTTACTGGGTGGAGAAGGTGGTCTGTACAAAGGCCTGGAGGCGGGAAGGTGCTTGAGGGGGGCTCAAGGGACTGAAGCTGGTCAATGACTGGAGGGTGGGGAGGAGGGGGAGGGTGACGGGATGGTGCCCAGGAGGGGCCAGGGGCCTGCGCCAGAGACTCCTGGGCAGAGTGGGGGGCTTGTCTGTACTGGCAGAAGCAACAGGGAGCCTGGAGCGAGGGGCCTGCCTGTCTACGTGTGTGTGCCCATGTGTGCACCTGCGTACGAGGGAGAGGGAGGCCGAGAGGTGGTTCTCAGGGCCTGTGAAGAGCTCCAGGTTTCCAGCCTGCTTGTGCCTCGGGCTTGCAGACCCCTGTGGGGGTGTTTGTACAGACTGTGCACAGACGTGGCTCCCTGGGGTTTCTTGTAGTGGGATTCTGCTGTCTTCTCATGCAGGGAAGCCTGAAATGAGGCCTCACTCCAGGGATTGGTGGGGCCATCACTGTGTAGTCCCTGTCACCCTTGGGAAGCTTGGGGACCATCCCAGCCTCGGTTGGGCCACTTGCTATGCCCCACCTGTTCGTTCTCTCTCTCTCTCCTGCGATGAGGGATATGAGAGCCCATATTCGCTGGCCATCTCCCTGCTATGGGCGGTCTAGAAACCCTCCATGTGTTTCTCCCAGTGGCCTTTCTCCTGTGGAGCCTGGGCCTGGGATGCTGATCACGGCCCCCGTGCCCTGAGGTCGGCAGCTCGGTGGGTGTCTGTGCTGTGCGCGACGTGGGAAGAAGGTGGGCAGGCTCAGAGGACAGAATAGGGTCTCCTCCCCAGAATCACTGGAGGTTTCAGACTTCTTTCTCCCCCTTCTCTCCCTCCCTTCCTGTGTTCCCCTCCTTCCTTCCATCTTTCCTTCTTATCACCTCTCCCCTTCTCCCTGTGCTCCTCCCTCCTGCCTTCCTGAAAAGAAGAGGCAGTCGTGGGAAGAGACACACGGTCAGAGACTCACCAGCAGCTCTTTTAAGGTCAACTTGCCATCTGTCTTTCAGGCGCTAATGTTCACATAGCTCCTTGTGCTGACTTTTGTCAAAAGTCATTGGAGGAGGGAGTCTTCGCACACGTGTGTGCATGGGTATGCGTGTGTCCACGTTGAGTTACTGCTGTAACTTCTCAACTTTTTTAAAAAAGCATTTATTTATTTGAGAGAGAACACATAAGCTGGGGGTGTAGGAGCAGAGGGAGAGAGAAAGAATCTTAAACAGACTCCCTGCTGAGCTCAGATTTCCCCACACGGGGCTCGATCCCAGGACCCTGAGATCATGACCTGAGCTGAAGCCAAGAGTCAGATGCTCACCTGACTGAGCCACCCAGGCGCCCCTCTCCTCGTCTTGTTTAAAGGCCTCAGGTGGGAAGAGACATGGGCCAGGCCCCATCTCACATCTTTCCTGCAGACAGCTGGAGCCAGCACCCGGTGTCTACAAGAGGGCCTTCTGGGCAGGGTCGAACCCCAGCGCTGCCCGTCGCCCCTGGCTGGCCTCAGCAGCTGCCTGCATCAGGCCGGGCTTAGTTTCCTCCGTGCACAGAGAAATGACAGTTCTACCTCTCGGAGAGGTCGTGACCTTGGCCCAGCAGGTCAGCTGTAACTGGCCTACAGGTACGCGCCCATGAGTGTCAGCCAGGGGAGGTGAAAGCAGGGCCCCTGGGAGCTCACACCCTCCTCCTGGTTCCCACTGGGCGGTGCGAGTCTGGGCAGGGGCTGTCCTGACTGTGGAGGGCGGTGCTCCCTGTTTGCTGGGGCGGCCTCAGAAACCACCAGAAGGCCTTGTGCCTTTGTCGCCCCTCCAGCTGCAAGACAAGCAGGGTCAGAGCTCTCCTGGGGGCTGAGCCGGGCGCGGGTCCCACGGGCAGCAGGGTGCACACAGCCAGAGCCCTCTGGGCCGGGTGCTGTTACTTGGTCCCAGGACCCCACATCCTTCCTGAAAGCCGTGAGCTGCCGTCTAGAGGAGCCTGAGCTCACCGTGTTGGAGAACACTTGAGCTAATACGCAGTCCCGTTGTTACAGTTATTTTGAGGAGGGCTTCTGCACCTGTTCTAATTTTTATCAGCTTAGCTTCGACCAAAACGATCTTCAGCAAACACTCAGAAGCATGTTTACATGGGAGGTGTAAGCCGTGCAAAACAATCTGCCCTCCCCACCCTGGAAATACAGGCAGGAGAAGGAAAACAAATGTTTTCCATGGGAGATGGCAGATACTGTTCTTTAAAAACAAACAGGCTTTAAACGGGAAAGCAGTACACGCACATGTCGAGAAAACTCGTGACGGCCGGGACGGGACGCGGTGGGCTTGGGCGCGCCGGCTCGGCATCATCGGCCAGGTTGTGGTCTGTTCTAGCCACCTGTTTCTCCTCTCCGGGCCTCAGTTTCCCCACCGTGGAATGGGGACACGGTGGTCATACCCGCCCTGGGTGGTTATGGTCGGCATTCAGCAAAGCCGTGTGCCAGGTGCCCGGTGTCCCGTGTGCCTTTGGCCGGCACTGATTCTATGTCGCTGTGCCAAACACGGGGTCTCGCCCGTGCTCCCGGTCTCCCTCCCAGGGGCAGCCACGATGAGCTTTTGTATGTGTGTTCAGAAAATTTCTCTGCATTCTTTTCTTTTTCTTTTTTTTTTTTTTAAGATTTTATTTATTTGTTTGACAGAGAAAGAGGCAGCGAGAGAGGGAACACAAGTAGGGGGAGTGGGAGAGGGAGAAGCAGGCTCCCAGCGGAGGAGCCCGATATGGGGCTCGATCCCAGGGACCTGGGATCACACCCTGAGCCGAAGGCAGATGCTTAACGACTGAGCCACCCAGGCGCCCCAACTCTGCATTATTTTCTTATGATCTTTTTCCTGTTGTCCACCTTGCTTTTTCCTCTTTGAACTGTGTCTTGGAGATAGCGGCATGAAATTTGAAAGATAAGTAGGAACGAACTAGAATTCTAAGGGGGCTGTTCCAGGCAGAGGGAGCAGCATGTGTGGTGGCCCCGTGGTGGAAAGGGGCATGTGTGTGAGCGCGGGCCAGAGGGCTGGTGCTTGGGGTGGGGAGACGGGCAGGGGCCAGCCCAGGCAGAGTGTGGAAGCCCCTGCTGAGGCTTGTGGTCTGTATCCTATGAGCAATGTGGAGCCATTGAAGGTTGTGTGAGAGGGTGACCCGTTGGCCTGGGACTGGGAAGATTCCGTCTGCCTCTGCTTTGGGGATAAATGGGTCGAATGCGTGTGGAGATTGTTACCCGAGAGGAAGCAATGTGGAGACGTAGGTGGAGGTGGGAGACACAGGATGTGCACTGGGCGTGCGGGGCAGGGGAGGGAAATGCGGGTGACCCCCACACGAGTGGCCTGTGCCCTCAGATGGGAAGGTTGAGGAGAGCGGTTTGGGGAAGGAGAAGAGCTCGAGTTTTGGAGACAGGCCGGGGCAGATGCCAGGAAGGAGCTGGGCGCGTCAGCTGGGCAGAGAGCTAGATCACACTGACGTGCTCATTCGAGGCTCCGTGCTTTCCTTCACCCTGTCCCAGGGTGTGGGACTCGGGGAGTGACTTTCAGTGTCACCCTGACTCTTTCCTGTCGGGTTACACTGGGAGACCCTGACCAGCCAGCCCGCCATTGTCCACCCGCGGTGCAGTCATAGTGCTGGCTGCTGGGGACACAGCAGGCCCCCCATCCTCACGGAGCTGGGCTCGGTGACCTGTGCTGGCCACACAGGTGGCTTGTGTCCAGGTCTGAATATAAACTCCGGGAGGGGTGGGTTGGCGGGGGGGATGCTGAGTTAGATTGTGTGGCTTTGAGTCCTGAGTCTGGGTGACCTCAGCTGAGTTACTTGCCCTCTCTGTGCCCTCCTCCACCTATAAAAAGGGGACAACAATGTGATTCAAGTTGTTTCCAAAGGTGGCCACAACCATTACCTCCGACCCCCCCCCACCCTTTTGCAGTGTCACTTTGCCCTGTCCCCCGTCAGGAGGGGTGCTGTCTCCTGCCCCCTTGTGTCCCCTGTCACTTGCTTTGACCAACTCGTGCAGCAAAGTGACACAGTATGACTTGTGGGTGTAGAACTTAGAGCCCGTGGCCTCTGTTGTTGCCCTCTTTCCTGCCACGTAAAATCCTTTGGGCCACCCTGCCAGAGCAGAACCGAGGTGGCCTTGTGACAGCCAGCGCCGGCTGCCAGGCTGGTGAGTGGAGCCGTCCTGGATGACACCAGCCCAGGCCAGGCTCCCAGCTGAACACAGCAGCACCAGTGAGCTCAGCCTTCCCCATGTCGAACACATGAGCCCTTCCCCATGTTTCTGGCCCACAGCAAGGGAACAGTGAAGTCCTAAGATAGGCCCCTGTGTTGTGGGGTGGTTGGTTACACGTTGATAGCTAACCGATACAAACTCTCACCGGTACTGGTGACTATTTCTCGCCCAGACTTACACTGTGGTCCTTTGTTCCAAGCTGCTGGTCAGGCGCTGACTTTTCAATGCCATTTCTCTGTTTCTGGCTGGTTCCGGGTCTGCCTTGAATTTGGAGGGTTCACCTGTTATATCTGTGACTGTGTGCACCTGCTCTGTGTTGATGGATATGAAGGTTTCTATCTTGAGAACCAGTAACAGGGAGATCTTAGTGCTTGTGTAGTCCTAGGGAGAGGCCAGCCCAAGGCAGAAGTGCTGGGAAGAGGCCACTGGGGCTGGGCTGGATTTTGAAGGGCATTCAACTCCAGGATTCTGAGCCAGGAGTGTTCTTTGGACTCCCCTGTGGGGAGCTTAAAAATGAAATCAATCTGAACTTTCCCCCTGGAATTTGTGACTGGCAGCCATTGTTAACGAGTATTTATTGGACACCTGTTCGTGCCTGTCGCTGTTTTGGGTGCTGGGGATATAGCAGTAAAGACTATGATGTCCCTCCCTTCACAGAGTGAATCATCTAGTAGGGTGAGGGGAAACTGATTGGAAAGATACAGATGTATGGTGTGACACTAGGGAGTTATACATGCCCAAAGCCAGGCTGGAGGAGGGAGAGTGGTAGGGAGGAGAGGGTGGCTATTTTTAGGTAGCATGGCCAGAGAGACAAGGCAGAAGTGAAGGGATTAGTCATGTAAATGCCTTGGAGAACAGCCCTCCAGGCAGAGGAATTGCAAGTGCAAAGGTCCTGAGGTAGATGCATGCTTGGAGTGTTGGTGAACAGGGGGACCAGGAGGCTTACGTACAGTGAGTGATGGGGGACTGGAGGTGTTGAAGCCAATGAGACTTGGCAGCCAGGGCTGGGATGCTGGGGAGGTGCTGAGGCCCTGCTGGAGGCTTGGGCTTACTTTCCAGAGCTAACACTTGGAAGGGGGTTGACCTAGCCACCGTGGGGCATCAGACTGTATGGAGTAAAGTAGGTCATGTTGTTGGAGATGGTAGTGGCTGAGAGCACGCTCTTAGTAGCTTCTCTGTTGGGTACCTGCCTGCCATTCCCTACGACCACCTCTGCCTCCGTCTTCAGCTGTGGTTCCAACTCTGCCCACGGGGCAGGTGGGCAGCAGGCAGTGTGCCGGCGCCCTCCAGGCTGGTCCTGGTACCCAAGTGCCACGGTGGCCTGGTTGCTGTTACTGTCATGTTGGCAGCTTGAACTTGGCCACAGAAATATTTACACCATGGAAACTGGCAGCTGCTACGTACCCACTCCCCTGTCCCACCCAGGTGGTGGTTAGACACTTACCAGCACCCAGTGCCAGGACCCCACCTCGGGCATGTACTGGGGGCCCTGGACCTTCTCCCCTGAAGCAGGGGTGTGGCCAGAACATCAGGGGAACTCATGCCTGAGGGCTAGTCCTCAACTGAGGGGATGGGGCAAATGTCCTGGCCGCCCATCTTTTGGACGGGCAGTTCTCGGAGCTCGTGCAGAGTAAAGCCCTGCTCCTACAGCAGTGACCTTGAGAATGGCCTGAATGTATTCTCCTGCTCCCTGACTCCCACTTTCTGGGAGTCATCTTCCAGCCAGGCTGTTTATTCCGAAGCTCACCTCCGGCTTTGCTTCTAGGGAAGTCAAACCAAGACGGTAGTCGAGCCAGAAGCCGTGAGACGGGGCCACAGTCTGGGTGTATTTTGGAGGGAGAGTCCCCTGGATTTGCCAAGGATGGGAGAGGAGTCAGAGCGAACCCCGAGGGTTTTGGCCTGAGCGTCTGGAAGCAGGAAGCCACTCTGGACGGTGGCAGGGGGGGCGGGGGACACAGTGAGAGCAGGTTGGGAGTCTGGGCAAACTGATGTGCCATGCAGTTTCGGACAGCATCTGATCCAGGAGCCTATCAGATGCTTGGGTGGAAACAGTGCAGAGTTGGGAGAGGTGTAGACACACCCCTGGGATGAGACAGCGCTGAGTGGTCAGGGCCCCAGCCTCTGACAGTCAGCTGTGCCCTCCTGTCTGAGAAGCATGGCTCTCCCTCCTCTCCCCCCTCCCTTCCTGTCATCAGTGTACCTAAATCCCTCTTCTATCTATGATCCATTGTCTGTTTACCTGCCTGTCGTCACCATCTGTATACACATCATCTGTCTCTCTCTCTCTACTGATTGATCTATCATCTATCAATCTATCAACCCCATCTCTCTATCATCTATGAACCTAGATCTGTCATCTGTCTACGAATCATCTGTCTGTCTGCCATGCTCCTGTCCATCCGTCCATCACTCACCTCCCTCCAACCCTTCCTTAGCAGTCCTGCCCAGATAGAGCCTTGCCCCTGCTTGAATGCCCCCAGGGACAGGCAAGTCCCTACTTCCTCATGCTTCTGCTTAAAAGTTTCCAACTCCTGGGACCACTTGAGCACGGTGTCATGTGGGCACCGTTCTTCTCTCCCATTTCCTCACCCCAAGATTTATTTACACTCTCCACTTGCCAGGAGAGAGGCACTTGGGAGTTCAGAGCCGTGCGTCCCCTGGCAGGGCAGCCCTCAGTGCGCTGGGGAAGAATGGGGCCAGTCAGTGCGGGGGGGGGAACCCCCACCTCCGCTATAGCTTCCCTCCTCTTGGCTCCCCGGGCAAAGGCGGCTTTGTGCTCTGCGTGGACAAGGCCCGCCATTGAGGCAGGCCAGCGGACGCCGTGGAAGAGCAAAGGATGGCGAGAAACTAAAATTAGGCATTTCACAGAAAGCGAGCCTGAGCCCCGTCTCCGCAGCGAGCCCCTGCGTGCCTGCGCCTGAATGAGCCCTTTGCTCTCGGCCGGGCCTCTGAGCCCGGCTTCTCTCAGTCCCAGGGAGAAAGCCAGCCCTGTTCCCTCCTGGGGCTCTGGCTGACAAAATGAACAAAAACACAAAGAAATGCAAAGTGGCGAGATGATTGGTTCATTTTCTCCTGGCTGCCGGTGGGCCTCCAAACCTGCCTGTGGGGTGTTCTGGAAGGTTCCCTACAACTTACTTGCAGATGAGCCAAAAGGAGGCTGGCTTCCATGTTAATAAGACAAAGGAAAGGGGTGGCCTGTGAGTAGCTTGAAAGAGGCAAGCATTTGCTTTTTAATTTTTTTTTCATTTTCTAAACTTTTTATTTTGAAATAATTTTAAACTCACGTGGAAGTCACATAAAGTGGTAACGCCGTAGCTTACACAGTATGCTGATGGACAGCAGGAGACTGCCCTTGGTGCAATATACCAGCCAGACCAGAGGCTGGAGCCGTTGTCACCTGGCTTGACCTGCATGTTCTTGGTGTCAGTTGTGTGAAATTTTATGACATTTACAGATTTACCACCAGCAGGTGAGACCTTACTTTTAGGTTGAAAGCATTTGGCTCCTTATTTTTATTTTATTTATTTATTTGTATTATGTTATGCTAGTCACCTCGCAGTAAGAAAATTGGGATATCAATTAAATAAAAGATTATGCAATTATTAAAATGAAAGAAAAGAAAAAAAAGAAAAGGAAGCGTTTGGCTCCTGTGATGACACTGAGGCCTCAGGGCTGCTGGGCCGGGCAGCAGGAGGTAGGCCCTGCCCCCACCAGGCCTCTGCTTCCTACCCAGGAAGCTCAGGACCCTGCCCCCTTCTGCCGGGGTGCCTCAGGACCTTAGTGTTCCTGTGTCCCCCTCCCCTCGTGGGGCTGTGGTGGTTTCCTGGGGTGGCTGGAACACAGTGCTACCAACTGGTGGCCTAAGGAACGGAAATGTACTCTCTCATGGTTCTGGAAGCCGGAAGTCCAAGGTCAAGGTGTGGGCCGGTTTGGCTCATTCTGGTCGCATGCCTGCCCCTAGCACCCAAGGTAGGTCAGCTCCATGAAGCGCAGGCACTGTGTCAGGGCGGAGTGGTCCTCAGAAGAAAACAGATGCTGTAGGATGCAGGGAGAGAGGGGATATGGTGGCCACTGAGTGGATAGAGCGACGAGCCTCTGAGGACAGGCGCCCAGCCTCTGTTCCAGAAGGTTCTCCTCCGCTGTGCCAGGTGCAGCTTTCCTGCCACCAGCTGCCTCCTTCCCCATAAAGTGTCTCCACCTTGGGTTCCGAGTGGACCTCCACCCCAACTCCTGGATGCCTTCTCTTCTCTCTCCCAAAGCTTCAGTGTTTGGTCTCAACATCCCGTTCTTTTTCTTCCATTGAACTTTCTGCGTTGGTAATTCTTACATATTTGGGGCATTATTTGTTTACCGTCTCCCTCTCCCTCTGGCCCCACCCTGATCAAGAGCTCTGAGAAGGAAGAGATCCTAGCAGCACTAACCCCCCCCCCCGCCCCCTCATTGGCCAACACCTGGACAGTGACTCGCATATGCGCAGCCAGCGTGTTGCCTGGGACAAGGTCCTTAACCTCCGGGGCCTGGCATTTCTTTAGTTATTACCTATGATAATGGTCCTCACTTCACAGGCTCACTGTGATCATTTCACGGGACAGCCTACCGAAAAGCACATGGGGTTCGGCACTTCTGACGAGCTGAGCATTCCTGTTATCCTAGAAATGCCCTGGCACGACCATGAGAGGTGGTGGGACACGGTGGTTAGATTCTGGGGGCAACCAACCTCCTGGGTTCAAATCCAGCTTTACCACTTGGTAGCTGAGTGACCTGGGGCAGGTTGGTCAACCATTCTGTGCCTCAGTTTCCTCATCTGTAAAGTGAGAGTAGCAGTGATACCAGCTGATAGAATTATTTATCAGCAGAGCACTGGCAACCGTGTCTGGCTCAGATACGCCTACGGAAGTGTTAGGTGTTGTCACCGTTGGTGTTTGTCGCCGTCAGACCACGACTCAAATGCTGCTTCTCTGGAGTGAGCTACCTAGAAGCAAGTTTAAAACATCTCAGGAAATGAACAAAGCGCTGGGGATCTGGGTTCCATGACTCCAGGTCATGTCATGATGCTTTATCACGAATTCCTAAAGACTCAACGGCCAGCCATGCCCCCGTTCATGTGAATGTGCTTTCTCATTCAGCTAGAGAGATGTGCTGAGCTCCCGAGTTTGCTGCATGAGCACCTGCCCTGCGCCTGTGCTCCTTGCCAAAAAAGGTCTCATGGGCTGTGAGCTGCACGCCAGCCCCAAGTACAGCCTGAGGCTTCAGGCTGCCAACGTTCACCTTTAGCTGGCAGCTTCTGCCCCGCGTCAGAGAATGGACCAGAATAAACACCGTTCCTTCTCTGGCATCGGAGTTTCGTTCTTGTGATTCTGTGTGAGCTCTTCAGAACATAGAGAAGAAAATAAACCATCTCTCAATCCCATTATTGTCCTCGAAATAATTCCAGAAGGTGACACGGAACCAGTATCCCACATGAGGTTCACACCCATGACCGATGGGAGGTCATCGAGAAAGCCTCCCAGCTCGTGATGACCTTGGTGATCGCATGCGTGGGTGTGGCTGTGGACCAATGTGTTCATGCGGCCGAAGTAAAGAAGAGACGGCCGCGCAGAGTTTCAGAGCGGGGTGGATGCTCGTTCCCTGTGAGGACGGTCCAGTGGCCGCCCGCTCGCCAGCCAGCCCAGCGGGATACGATCTCCTGGCAGTCCGTATGTGATTTTAGGAGGTGATGAAAAATTTACATGAAGAGTGTGTACCTTTGTTTAATTATTTTATTTGAAAAATATTATGTTTCCATTGAGGTAGATGCCAAAATTTCCTTTTAAACTTACTTAAGAGAACGTGAAAAGTATATTAACTGTAGGTTTTGTTAGGGCAGAAGCCTTGGGCGTGGTGGCCGAGCCAGTGAAATTTGGGATGTGTTGCCTTGTGTGGAGTCCCGAAGCCCCCCGCCTCCTGCCCCCAGTCCAGGAGAAGTGCTGTTGGAGGTTCGGGGGTGCAGAGGAGGGGGCCCGGGCCAGCACGTCCTCCAGGAGCTTACAGTCTGGAAGAGGGGAGGGATAGCCCAGGAGGTGTGGACACAGGGACAGGGGACTTGCTAAGCCTGGATAAGCTCCTCGGTACTGGGGGCCTTCAGGGAGGAAGGTTATGTGCCTGGTGTAGATGGGGGTGTGGAGGTGTTTGGCAACAGCTTCATGAAGGACAGGAGGCAGGTCTATGGGCGCTCTGGAGGTGACTGTCACGGTGCAGGCTTTGGGACTCTGGCCGTCATGGCTGAATGGCGATCAAGGTGTGGGCTTCAAAGAGCTAGCAGAGTGGGGCGGTCCCCGCTGGGGAGAGAAGCAGTGCTCAGGGAAATATGTCTTTGAGCCAAAAATCAAGGGGCAGATGCCCATGCTCTGGGGCCCTCTAGTGGCCTAATTAGCGAGAAGAGGTCCTCCCTCCAATAAAGTCTGGTCCCTTGCTTCCCGGACTTCTGTGTGCACGCTCACAGAGGCCCTGGAGATCCTGTTACAGTGTGGATTCTGACTCATCAGGTCTGGGGTGGGGCCCGAGACTCTGCATTTCCAACAAGCATCCAGCAAGCCCCCAGCCCCCACGGAATCTTGCCGCCATCCTCATCCCCATGACGCGAGGCTTGCTCCGCAGAGCCCGGAGTCCTTGGGGTGCTGGGAGGGCGGGAGGGGACGGGAGCTCTTTGCCGTGGTGTTATAGGTTGGTCCCTTGTTAAACGTGGCTCGTCCCGGAGGGAAGGGTGGGCACAGGTTGCCGACTACAATTTTGGCCAAGTAGGGATGTTTTGAAACAAAAGGACAACAATGAAGAAAAAATTGAAACATCCAACTATGACCACGGGTATTTCCTGAAGGAAGAGGGAGTCAGTCCAGAGAAGCAGGTAGGTGCGGCACGCCAGCGGGGCTGTGTTTTAAAGTAGGCACATCCAGCCTCAGGGGCACTTGGCGGCTTTGTCCTCGTGTGCGGGTCTTGGGAAGTGTCACCGCAGGCTGGCACGGATGGACAGGCTGAGGGTTGGGGCTGTCGCTGTAAGATTGGGGATTTCCGTGGTCCTCGGAGCCGAGGGACTGTCCCCAGAAGACCCCGTGTGGCACTCCTGGGGCTGTTCTGACCTTTCCTGGGAGGAATAGCCTGGGCTGGGTGAGACCGCGAGCCAGAGCGCCCCTTCCCTCCGCACTGCCCTCCCCTCAGGTCACCATCTGGGTGCTGCCTTGGCTCTGGGCCTCTGGCTAGTGGTCACTCCTCTGTGTCCCTCATAGGCCACCATGAGCCACGGGCCTCACCAGCCTGGTTTCCTGAGACCACAGCCTGGGTGGCGTTGGGGCCGAGTGCCGAAGCTGGAGGGGGTCCCAGGATGCCCTGCTTTTCCTCACCCTCCGGTTGGGAGGGAGTGCGCCTCCTGTCTCCATCCTTCTGGGACTGGCCACCGCCCTCCATGGTGCCCTTGTGCCCATGGTCAGGGATCTCGGGTGGACACGTGACTCAGGCTTGACTGCGGAGAGTCTGTTCCCAGACTTCATTGGGAAAAGGGTGTTTTCTCTTTGTGAATAGGTCACTCAGCTCCTAGGAGGTGAGCCTGGAGTGCTGGTGGCCACTTTCCCCAGCTTGCTTAGGGGGGACCTGCTGGAGAATGGGTCCAGGAGGTGAGGGGTGATTCCTGCGGCATCGTTTTAACCTGGATGCAGTTGTGTGTGGGGCCGGGGTGCCCCTGGATTCTCAGTTAAACACTTACTCCCTTTGATGCCTAAGCCGGTTCCACTCGCAGCTAAGAACTCTGATGATCATGGCACCTGGGGGAGGGAAGGGCCCTTTCCCAGATCCCGGCACGAGCGTAAGTGCCAGGGTTGGAGTCCCAGTGCCCGGCCTCTCCCCCACACCACACTCTCTGTCCCTCCAAGCACGTCCGCAGGCCCAGCAGACTCCAGAAGGTGACCGGTTCTGCCCATCGGTCTTCAGCATGTCTGCCTACCTGAAGGGTCCTGGGCTTTTTCATGTGGGATTGTCTGGAGGACTGGGGGAGAGGACGGGGGTGTGACAGGAGGCGTCTGCCAGTGGCCTCTGCTGTTGGAAGGACCTTATGACTCCTGATGACTTAGCAGGTGCTGGGGGTTCAGGCGTTTTTCAGGAAAGGGGTTTGCTCGGACACTTTATATCATCCCGGCTTGCGTGTCACGTCCAGTCGCTGTAAGTCACCACAAAGGGTACGCTCGGGAGCTGCTAATGACACACTTCATTTTAATAATGAGACACCTGTGCTCATGGCTTCCTACCTCCTGTGGCTTCCTTCCTGGCTCTGAGCGGTGTACGAGTTCGCGGTACATGGGTAACACAACGCATTATTTAGAATACGAGCCGGGAGGTTCTTATAAAACCAAAGACTTTGCAACTGATTAACTAATCGGTTCCTCATGTAATTATTATTTTGAATTTTCCAAAGAATATTTTCTCTAAAATCACCTAACTAGATAAAGTTATTGGGGAATGTCTAATTTTTCTATTGTTTCTCTGCCAGGTTTGAATTTTGGTGTTCTTATCGTCCCATAGTGCTTCAGTGCAGAGCTTTTGGCTTTCATTTTACCGCCTGTGAAACACAGACCGTAGATCCAGACGTTATGAAGCCTTTGGAAGGGTTTGCCACAAAAAGTGGCATTTTAACGCTGTAGCACCAGAAATGCGATCATGAGGCCCATCATGTTCTTCCAAGGGCTTGTGTGTGCTGGCTACAAGTGCAGCCTCGGGGGCCAGGGTGGCCTGGGGTGGGTCCCAGCCTCTGCACGTGGGTGGCTACGTCACATCTCTGACTCAGTTTCCTTCTTTCACACTGGGGATACTAGTAGTGTTTACGCGTGTGGGTTGCAGTGAGATCAAGTGAGAAAATGCAGGGGTAGCACTTAAGGTGGGACCCCACACAGGGTGATGGTGGTAATACTGGTATTCGCTAGAGGGAAGGTCAGCGAACTGTGCCCCGGGAGCCCACCTCCCGTGTTTGTAAATAAAGTTTTATTGGGACACGGCTGCACTCATTCGTTTGTGTTTTATCTGTGGCTATTTTCACACTACAGCGGTAAAATTGAGTAGTTACCCAGAGATGTCTTTATTACATTTTATTTCGTCTTAGTTAATTAAAATTTAAAATACGGTAACCACCTTTGGTCTCAGTTGTGCTCCGGGTGCGCGGTGACGTGCTCCTTCTCCTGTGTCAGAGTGTCCGACAGGTGACGTCCTGTGTGGCCCCTGCGGGAGTCCTGGGTGGAGGGGACTGGGCTAAGAGGAAGGGAGGGACAAAGGTTGCCTACTTTATTGTTTCTTCTGTTTTTGGTTAGGAAAAACATTGTGAGTTATAAACATAAAACCCTTGGTGAAATATTTGCTAAAGGTAGAAAAGCACGAAGGAAAAAATTAAGATATCTGATTTCAGGATTTGGAGAGAGAGCCGTGTGAATATTTTGGTCTGTCGTTGGCAAGACCAGACAGGATGGGGCGCGTTCCGGGTGCTGTGGCTGTGGACTGGTCTGCACATCTGGTGTCACTTGAATATATTTGTATGCAGCAGAAGAGGGGGTGAAAACATCCCCGGGGGTGCCACCCCCCCTCTGCCCGTAGGTCAGATGCACACAGAAAGCCCCATGGAATGGTGATCCACGTCTGTAAGAATCTCGGTGGTGCGGCAGCCTCTCGGGCTGGCCCTTCGGGCTGGTCACGGTTAGGGACTTTACAAGCAGTTGGGGGGGGGGTGATTGCCCTTGCTCTAAAGTGTCTTTGTGGTTGTGTTTTCGTGTTTATACAGCATTGCCGTGCACCCTCCTAAGAGACTTCTGTCAGTTTATGTTCCTGCAAAAGGTGTCAGAAGTTTCTGGGGCCTCCCATAATGCTCAGTCTTGCCCGTCTTCCTGACCTTTGTCAGTCTGACGGTGAGAAATGACTCCTCTGTGTTTGTATCACTCTGACTTTGAATAAGATGTGTCCCCAGAAGTCACTGCTTAGAAATATCTCTGGTCATTTCTCTTGCTCCTTGTCATTTCTGGGTTGGGCCCGTGGTTAGGAACGAGTTTCTGATTCTGGGCAGTTCGGCGGGGCATGTGTTGGGTCTGCAGATAGCCGACTTTCATAGGAGCTCGTATTTGGCAAGAGCTTTCCTATGCACTTTGCAGGTTTTCCGACGAGCCAGGCGCTGTGACCTCCACTTACTGGATGAGGAAATGGAGCTCTCTCTAGCCCTAGGCAACTGAGGGACAGGGTCTGAGCTTAAACAGATTGCCCCCAGGGCTCACACTCTTCAAGCCCCCAGCGGGAGGTGCGGTGCATGGGGAGGTGTGGGAGATGGGGCAGGGCAGGTCTGGCTGGAATAGGGCTCACTTACTGGTTTTCTGTCTGGACAAAGTTAGGTGGCCCCTCAGAGTTTCACAGCTCTCAGAGCGATTCCAGGATTTTTACCTTATGGGGTTGTTTTAAGGATGATTTTGTCTCAAGGAGAAGTGTGTAAGGGCCCTGGCACCATTCCTTATACCCTATCCATGATAAATGGTGGTTGTTATCTGTATTATCAGCAAAAATTATTAGCACAATGATGAAGCACGTGGAGTGAAGATGATGAATGAAAGCGCATTCTAGAACATCTAGCTACCTGGGTATTAGCTGTCATTATTTCATTAATATGTTGCAACGTGTATTTCCACATCCTGGAACATAACTAACCATGCAAACTTTGCCCGCCCAAAGTTACTGCTGAAAGTTCCTCACGGGCCCTGGGTGGTCTCACAAACATAGACCTCCCAGCCACAGTGGCCAGGAGCCAACCCACTGCAGCCGGTAGCATTTTTGATCAGTTTAGGCAAGAACATCACCGTGCTTCACAAGCAGTCTGCTCTCCCAGCCTCGCAGGTGGCTGTCACGGTCCTCGCTGGTTTGTCACACCTTTGCAAGCTGGTGGATATGTTTTTGTGTGTGGGATCTAATGATGAGACCCCTGTTCCATGTCAGTGGTGGGACTTGGGGCTGCTGGAACTGGGGCCTATGGCTTCCCAATTTGGCCTGCTGTGCCTGACCAGCTGTGCCTGGGGATGGCTCTGGTCTTTGCGTTGTAGGTGAGAAACCTCTCAGGGTGGACCGGGGGCCTGATCTGTGGCATGTCCCGAGTGACGCTCGTTTCTAATCCCGTGGGGCCTTCCACCTTCTCCTGGGGTTACTGAGTTGGCCAGGCCGTGACATCTTAGCTTCCTCTTGGTCCAAGTTTACTGCTGGTAAAAATTCTGAGGATTAAACTCTCCAGGGAAATTTGTGTCTGTGAAGAAAGCATCTCTCTTGGAAAACACATCTTCTTAAAGGGATTAACCATATCATTGACTTCTGACTGTCCCTGTCCTCATCCTAACCATGGTACCCAACTTGAGCAGATTGGAAATGAACCTTAAAACCAACCGACATACCACAATGAAAAAAAAGCCCATCAAACAGCAGGGAAAAGTCATTCTTTTGGCAGATTTGTCTATCCCGGTGCCTAGACAATGCTGACTCATTCTTTTGGCAGAGACATCCTCCTTATTGCAGTGGGTTTGGGTGCATTTTCTCCTTGTGGAGAAGTTGCTAGAAGGTCGGGTCAGTGATGGGTCTATGATGGCAGCTAACATCTTTACTGATGAACTGGTCTTCTGCCAGGCACCACACTTAGGTCTTTACACACTTACCTCCCTAAAGTCTCATGACAGCCCTCAGAGATTCCCTGTTATTCTCCTTATTTTGCATATAAGGGGACTGAGACCCAGGGAAGTGAGACTGTGTGCCCTCAGAGTAGCACGTTCACAGAGCCAGGATCTGAGGCTAGGCCATCTTGCTTCCGACCCCAGGGTCTACATCAGATGTTGCCTGGGTTCCTTGACACCCCCTCCCACCCACCCCAACCATGTGAGGTCCTCTAGTATAAGCCCTGTTACATCTGGAAAGTGGCTTTGTAGCACTCACCGAAACTGCTTTGACTGTTCTTTGTGAACTTGGTAGTTGAAAGTCTGTTACAATGGCTGAGCTATAGACTTGTGAGGACAGGGACAGTGTCCAGCTTGTCTCTATCCCAGTGCTTTCACAATGCTGCGTACACAGTGGGTCTCAGTAACAGCTGGATGGATGAACAGAGGGATGGATTGACACACAGATGGATGGATAGATGATGGACGGATGGTTGAATGAGGAGTGGGTGGAAGGGGGAATGGATGTGAGGGTGAGTGGTTGGATGGATGGATGGTGGAAGGACGGGAATGGAAGGATGGACAGCAGCAAGGACAAATCTTATAGAAGCAGACATATTGTGGAATGGGGCATTTCCCTCATGGTCCCCCAGTTTTGTTGCCCTCAGCCTCTGGAGAAGAAAGCACCTGGAAGAAGAACCTGCAGGTTCTTTTCTTTCCTTTTGGCTGAGACGCCCTCACAGCGGTGCCTGGTTACACTCAGGCGAGGTTCTCCTGACCACATAAATCTGCAAGGGGGGAACAGGCACATCTCTGGCCTCCAGCTGGCTTACATGTCTCAGCTCAAACCCCATCCTCCACCTTCCTGTCTGGGGCCTTTCGTGGGCTGGCTGATTGAAACGAGAATATTCACAAAGGTGACTTCGAAGTATCTTTGGAGGCAGCCACAACGAGTACTGGCACTAGAAAGACGTACGTTCGAGTACCAGCCCCAGCACGTACTAGCCATGTGGTTTAGGGCTAGTTCCTTCACCCCTCTGAACCTCAGTGTGCACATCGTCAGGCCAGCCTGTGGGTCCGTGGAGGAGGGAGGGGCATAGGTACCCATGGAGAAACACCAGCCGAAAATGGCTGCCTAGCAGGTGCTCATTTCCTTTATGAACTTTCCATTTCACTCTCTGTGTTTCCTTAAAAAAAAAAAAAAAAAAACTCCTGGAAGAGATGTACTGTGCTGGAATTTACTTTCTGAGATTTAGTCTCTCTGTCCTCCATGTTATCCATTAGTTGTTTTAAATTTAATTTTATTTAAATTCAATTAATTAACATATAGTGTATTATTAGTTTCAGAGGTAGAGTTCGGTGATTCATCAGTTGCCTGTAAAACCCAGTGCTCATTCCATCACGTGCTCTCCTTAATGCCCATTATCCGTATTATCCATTAGAATGAAAAAAATAAATAAATAAATAAAGACCCGACAGCCCAGCTGCAGTGCCCCCTGGGGGCTGGCAGAGGCCCTCTTGGTTCCAGCCGGGGCCTGGGGAGAGTGCCTCCTGTGGAACAGGGCAAAGCAGGTGTCCTTGATCCTGCGCACACGGGTTTGAGCCTGTGGTGTGTGCAGCGGGGAAGTGGAGCGTAGCAGGTGGGTAGACAGCTGCCTGGGTCAGCCTCTCCCCAGCTGAGCAATCTCGGGCCAGGCTTTACCCTCCTGCAGCGCCAGCTGTGGAGGGCGAGGAGGACCAAGCATAGTGAGGGTTGGATGAGTCAGCCAGAGAGACTTCCCCGGAGAGCCTGGTTGGATGTGGGCTGGGCTCCCAGCACAGGCAGAGGAGGCAAGTGCCCTGGGGCCAGGGCGTCCCCAGGCACGGGGATCCGCGGCCGCTGCCTCCAGCTCAGTGGGGGGAGACCCTGGGAGCAGTGAGGGCTGGGGCCGCGAGTACCCTCGCCTCGTATGTGGAGGATGCCGCCGTGAGGCCAGCTAGCTGTGATTACGTGGGAATAGGAGCTCGAGGCTGCCAGGCTTGTGGCTTTTAAGAGAATTTGAAAGTCGAGACTTTCATATGAAATTTCTTCACTCTTTAAAAATGTTTGCTTTCAATTCTTGTTCTCTAAAAAACACAATACACGTATTTCTTGACCTAGTAGCATACAAGGCAGAGGTGAGAACGGAAGTGATGGAAGGAAATGGAAAATATGAGTGGCCTGAATGATGAGTCCATCAGCCAGAGGGAGGGAAGGCAGCCGCTGTGAGGGCACGAATTTTGTTTCTAGAGAGAGATCGCGCAGATGACTGGCTTGTGGTTGTGAACTCCCACCTTGCATCTTGGAGAAACCAGTACAACCTTAGACGAGGGGCCTTGTAAGTGTGACTACCTATACGGAGAATACGGACAGGGGTACCTGTTGTGGCAAAAGCATCATAAATGCATCTTTGGAAATCAAGCCCTTGACTTCTAGGTTATAAAGATGGGCCAAAAAAGGACCAGCAGGGCAGGAACACATGATCAAGTGCATGGCATAATTGTTACCTCTCCTGTCTCTCTCTCTCTCTCCCTCCCTCCCCTTTCCTCCCTCTGTTTCTGTCCTTGTCTCTCTTTCATGGGAGGGATAGACAGATGCATGCCTCTGTGTGGCTATCTGTAGATATGCATGCATATATATTTATAATATATAATTATCTTTTCAGGGGTGACTCACAGCCTTGAGGGAGTGATTACGTCTGACCTGGTGGCTTCCAGTGTCTCTTTAGGTACAAATAAATTATGCAGCATTGATGCCCTTGTCCCGTCTTATTAATTACTCTTCTGTTAGTCTGTTTAAAGTCAATTAAACTTCGTGAAGTCCCAGTTCCTCCTGTGAAAATCAGGTCCTTGTCACTTAGGAAACCCGAGCAGATGACTGATGGCTATTCTAGCTCTTAGGGAGAATGTGACCACTTCCCTGGGACCAACCTCTCTGGGTCTTTGGCAGTTTTGTCATCCTACAATTGGCAGTGGGTGTGGGGCTGCTGGTGTCTGACTGGATAGGCTGTATGCTGAGAGCTGGCCTCTGGAAAGAACAGCTCTGGATCAGAGGGACTGAGACATGGGCAGGTGCACTCCCCAGACTTGTCTTTCTCTGGCATCCTGGATTTCTGGGGGTGTTGGGTTCTTTCAATATTTAGTTTCTGGCTTGTTGCTCTAATGTATGTATATATGTGTGTATTTATATGTTTATTTGACAGGGAGAGAGAGAGAGAAAGAGAGAGAGAGAGAGAGCGCACACGTGCACAAACAGGGGAAATGGGAGAGGGAGAAGCAGGCTCCCAGCTTAGCAGGGAGCCCTACGTGGGGCTCGGTCCCGGGACCCTGGGATCATGACCTGAGCTGAAGGCAGACCCTTCACTGACAGCCACCCAGGCTCCCCTCTAATGTCTTTTCATATCTTTCTTTTAGACTTTCTTTTCCTGATCACGAAGACAAATATATTCATTGTTGAGAATTCAGAAAACACAGAAAAATACTGAGAAAGAAGTAAACACCATTCACAAGCCCCCCACCCCCACCAGAGATGACTCTTGCCGCTACTCTGTGTTTTGTTCCAGCCTGTTTTCTATGTAACTTTTTTTTTTTTAACTGTTTTGGGATTACTCAGTATATTCTTTGTTAAATTAGCATCTCATAAGCACTTCTGCGTCTCTCCGCGTACTTGAAACCACAGTCTGTGATGGTTTCTTGATGCCCCACAAGACGAATTTGCCAGAGTTTACCTGCTGATTGCTGCCCACCCTCTTTTACTGGGAACTCGGTCTGGCTCGATGCTTCTGTTTGCTTTTTGTTCCCTGCTGTAATACATGAGTCTGGGATGGACTTCAGACTGCACATCTTTTCGTGAACATCTGCGGTGATGTGTTTAGGTTGAGTTCGCAGGAAGCAGGGTTCCTGAGTCAAAGGGATGAAGGTTGGAGGCACTCAGGTGCGTTCCTGCTGAAGGCCAGTGTTTGTGCAGAGACAGGGCTGTCTGGCAGAACCAAACAGCCTCAAGAAATGTAATTCTACCCGTAAAAGTTGGGGGTGAGTAGATGAGAAAGCATTTGGCACAGCCCCCGGCACACAGTGCACATTAAATGAAGGTGATTCATTTCTTCATTTATGGTGATTTCCCTCGTCTCTTAGAATGAAGTTTTTAACTGATTTCTTCGTCTCTTTAAATTGGCCTTATTTGCAAAGCACTGGGGGAAATTCACACACACACACACACACACACACACAAACACAGAGTGATCTCTTTTTATCATTATTTTAGGCATCATGATTTAATGCAATTCTCCCAATTTTGCTAACTTTCGCCTATTTTTTGAGTAATTCTGCATGAAACCGTGTCCTTACTCCAGGAGGAAAGTAGACATCTGCCTTGATCTTCACAGGATAATTAGACTCTTAAATTAGAAGGGAAACAGTGCATGTTAAAAGGCATCTAAGTAAAATCCCTAGGGATTTTGCCCCTCATCTTTCGCTGCAGCACAGGTGAGCTCTGGTGTCGCCCGGTGCAGCAGGGAGGAGCAAGTGGGAGCGAGTGATGCTCTCTGGCCTCGGGGAGCATGCGGACGAATTCGTACGTGCTGCTGCTGCAGTCCCTCCACCTTGTCTAAAAATGCTTCCAAATGAAGAGGAGGAGCGGTCTGCAACGTCCCAGTGACATCTCCATAGTCCGATCCACGAGGGTAGCCCTTAGGAGGGACGCAGTCCCACTTGGTTGTTCTGGAAGGTTGTTAGAGAACATTCCTGGCTATAGTGGAGGAAGGAGGTGGATCAGAGACCCTGGGGCTTGAACAGCTTTTCTTTCAGTGATATCAGTCGACCTGGAACATTCCACAGCTGTCCTTCCATCCACCTGCAGGCATTTATTGCATGACTAGTGCGGTGGAAGAGACTCCTTTAATAAGTTAGGGCTTATCAGATGCCTACTGTGTGCAGACATGTAGGGGCTGGGCCCCCCAGATGAGCAAAAGGAACATGGCATCCGCCTTCCTTAACGGAGCTGGCTGTTGGATGGAACAGGAAGATACTGATCAATGGATCCCCAGCCAGCTTGTCGTGGAAGAGGGAGCCGAGTGTGCTGTGTATCCAGACAAATACGGATGTGCTGTGTTTTGAGGTGAAAACAGTTTTGAAGTCACTTCTACCTGTTGTGATAGCAAATGAAGTGGATGACATGGAATAATGGCTGTGGGTTCTCTTGTTCAGTGTCCGTGCACTCTTGCCTTGCCCAGTCTCCAGCCCAGCTGCACGTACACTACATTGTAAAATCCAGAGGGTGGGACTGTGTCTGCTTTCTTTCCAGCTGGGACTCTGGGGTCCAGTGCAGGGCTGACGCGTAGTAGCACCTGGTGTGTGTCGGTTGGCGGGTGTGTGTCCCCGGCGTGGCCTGAGCTCCTGGAAATGGGGCTTTGGGCAGCGGTACCTTTATCCAGAGCTGGTCACAGCCCAGGCTGCCCCCACACCCTCTCAGGAGGCTATCCTGAGCCCTCCCAGCTTGTCCATCCCTTGTGCTGCCTCTGCACCCCCACTCACATCATGCACCCCCCTTGGCTGGTACTGCTGTGCTGGGTGGTCGTTTTCCCAGGATAGGGCTGGCCTCCATAGCCCAGATTACAGGTGCTCAGTATTTTTAGAACCAACACACGTCCTGTTGTAGATTCAAAAGGGAAAGAGGGAGGAGGATGGGAGGAAGCAAGGAGGGAAGGAGGGAAGGCCTTCCCTCCTAGAATAACCTTCCCTCTTTCTTAGTGCCACTGACTCCCTCTTCATTTATGTCTCAGCTCCAGGTGACGCTCTCTGGCCATGACTGCTCTGAGGCTGTCCCCTCCCTCATCACCACCGTCACTCCCCTTTCTCATTCAGCGGTATTTTCCCCTGAGCACACTCAGCACCATCCAGAAATATGTTATTTATGCACAACTGACTACTGCTTATATTAATTATATATAAGATACAAACATGTACAGATGATATATGATACACAGTCACGTGTGCACAAGCGCTGGTCTACACTACCAGAATATAATTTAAAATGGAGACAGTCTTTTCTGGCACCCGGCGACTAGCCCATTGAAGGCTTAAATATAATGGGAATGAATGAATGAATTCATTCATTCACTTTGCTGTATTTTTCATGAGGCTGTTGAGCCTAAGACCCTCACCCACGGCCAGCCACCCCTGGTGCTCGGGCTCAGTGAGGAGGACCCACGGTCCAGAGCATGGGAGCTGATGACAGTGGGAAGCTCCTTCCAAGTCCTGCGGCAATTCCAGGATCTTAATGCCCCTGATTTCCTGAGAAGGCCCGTGGCGTGTCTCCAATAGAAACCCTGATCCAGACACAGCGTAGGACCCAAGTCTCTTTTCATCTTTTTATCCCCCTCTCTCCCCCTCCCCCACGAGTCCCTGTATCCCTTTGACCAACAGGCTCCGCGGTTTCAGAGGAAAGGAGTGTTGGGAGTGCGCGTATCCCTGTGTGGACACGCGTGCCCTGTAGGATGTCATCTGCAGCATCCGCGTTCCTAACCTTTCCTGAACGTTGTAAGAATTGGGGTCCCTGAATCCAAGTTGTAGCCCCACCGCTGCTGTGCTGGTGCCCCCAGTGGCCTTTCTCAGCTCAGCCTCCTCATCTGTGCAGTCTGAGATCTGGATTATTCCATTTCTCCCTTTCCTTCCAGCTTTGAAATGCTCCACATGCTTCTGTTTCGTGTAGACTGCTGACATCAGAACACTTTGGGTTAATTGATGGATGACTCAGGCCCTTCCCCCAGAAGGTGCTTTGTCTCGTCAGGCAAGATCCTTCGAGTTGCCTGTGGTTTAGTTGCCCTTGAGAAACCCAACCGACCACACTGGCATCCCCGTGAGAGATACTTACTGACCTATAGATTGGATTAGTCTGGGGGGAGTTTGACTTCAGGCCCCTGGGTGCAGGCGGTCTCCTTAGAGCCCCCACATTGGCTCCTTCTCCATCTTGCGGCTGGATTGTCTGTGTTCACCTGTTCTTAGGCCGTTCTTCCTTCTCTGGCGGCCCTTGCAGTCTCCAGCCAACTCTGGAAAAGAGGAGCATTTCCCTCTCCTGCTAGTTGAAAAACAAAACTCTAGGAAATTGTCTTCTTGGCCTGGGGATGGTCAGCATCTCTGAAATCCTATGGACTGAATGGGGAAGGGATGGGTGCCCCAAGGACATCCAGGGGCCGCCACCAGAAAAGGGTGTAGGGGGGAAAAGTTCATTTCAGTGTCTTAGAAATCTTTTCTCTAAAATTTCCCAGTGATTGCTTGAATCTCCCAAGGATGGCTTGAATCTCATTATCCCGCAGACCAGTATAGGGGTGGGGGAAGGAGCTGGAAGGCCTGACCTTTGGGGGTTGATGATACACCTTGTTCAGCTTCCCAATAACAGACTTGCACCGACGTTGTTGCTTAACTTGGTCCTGTGCTTTCCTCAGCTCTCCAGCATCCATCACTGTCATGTCCTTCTGGCACTAATTAAAGGGACACGTTGGATTAGTACAATGATAGACTGGGTGGATATGAGTCAGTGTAGGGCTGAGTGAGTGAGAGGAGCTCACTCTTAGAGAACCCCCACCCCCCCAAGTAATGCAGATGGCCTGCTTCACCAGGGGGTTGTTGCGGGGGAACTCGGTAACCACCTCTTCTGTCTGGGGACACCTGCGTGGAAATGATGATCCATGAAGGGTGGACATGGAAACTCCATACCCCGGGCTCTGTCCAGCTCAGTGTCGTCGACTCCGGAGGGTGATGAAGCTTCAAACGGTTTTTCGCCCCGGAGCTTATGCGTTGGGTAATTGTTTGCTTAGTTGAGTTAATTTCTGAGTTTTCTTTTCATGACTTGGCCTCACATTAAAAAAAAAAAGGCTAATGAAGTGAAATTTTATGGTAACTGTATTGAAAAGCAAGTAGCGAATAACCCATCTATGAAATTGTTATAAGAAAAGTTATTAGGGTAATGGTTAGAACAAAACAAGTCTATTTAATGCTTGATGGTTATAGAGATTCCAACCAAGATATAGAAATGCATTCTTTCTTAAAAGATTTTTCAAAGCACACATTTTAATGTGCTTTTTGTCCTACTCAGACATGTGTATTCGTGAAGTAAATTCGACAGAGTGGCCTGTGTGCACCAGCCCCGTGCTTGCTTGCTGTCCTTTTTGTTCTGTTAGATTTTTTTGTCGTTACGGAAGTAGGGTTGACATATAATATTCCGTTCGCTTCAGGGGTACAGCACAGTGATGGATTCAATAATGACTTACGTTACAAACTGCTCACACCATCATCACCGTCTGTCAACATACAAAATGACTACAATATTCCTGACTGTATTCCCTATGCTGTGCTTTTTATCCCTGTGACTTATTTATTTTATAATTAGAAGTTTGTACCTCTTAATCCCCTTCATCCATTTCACCCATTCCCCCACCCCATGATTTCTTTCTTTCAATCCACTATGTATTTCATGTTGAAAGTTTGGGGCTACATTATTCCAGATGGATTTTGTGGTGATATAATGGGTATTTGGGGATGTGCTGTCTACTTAGTTTTCTTTGGGTTTAAAGAACTTCTTTATACCTCAGCCTGTTAAAAAGGACCATCCTGTTAGAATCCCAGTTAAAAGTGGTTTTTCCCACGAAGAACTCAGATGCCAGTACAAATGATTACTTTGAAGACTTTTTATTACCAGTGCACGGCTCAGTAATGCTCTGTGATGTCATGCCTGTAGCATAAAGTATCGCCGAGAGATCGGAGTGCCTTCCATGTTAGATACAAAGTGTCCCATACGTACCTGATGACTGTTGACCTCCACATGTTAAAAATAAGAAGCAAAAACCTCATAATGTCATTCTCCACATTATCTTTGTTTGCAGTGGGGATATGCTTTTATAAATTAGCTTTTGCCTGACTCACTTGACTTATTGTAGCGGTCTTATTGTACACTTGATAATTGGTAGGATTCCAATATTTTCCGTGTTAAAAGTCAAGTGGTGTTTTCTTATGTATTTTTTCCCCTGAAGGTCAAAAGGTAAATTTGCAACATCTGTCAAAATATGGATGAATAATTTAAACATGTGCACATATTTAATTTTTATGTGTGTACAAAGAGATATAAAGGGAACTGGGAAGGATTTCCTTTTAGCAAATGAGCATAAAACAAATCAAACTATAAAGAATGAAATACTAGGCTCTGGGTATAGTATGATATTCATAATGCAAAATGTGCAGAGTTTTTTCTTCATATTTTCCAAGACAGTGTTCTTAGAAATGTGTTTCTGCTGTGAAACAAAACAAAGAAATGGTTGAACGTCAGGAGAACCATCAATTAAAAAGCAAATCAGGGGAAATTCCAAATGGATCTGCAGCTTATGCTTGTGTTTTCTCTAAAATTAATAAAGTGTATGTCTTACGTATCTGCACATATCTACGCTTTACATAAAGGATATAAAGATGCTAAATTCTTAGTGATGAGAAATAATGTATATGAAGCTGTTCTCTGTCATCTGCATTATGCTGATTGTTCCTGGGGGGATAAAAATTAATTTTAAAAAGCCCATTAAAAGTAAGCTTTCCCATTAAAGAAAGATACTGTTGTTTTAAAACACTATCTCGTTCAATGCAAATGAAAACGAGATGCTATTTACACTCATCCGACCAGCAAAAGTAAAAGCATGTCACAATGGGAAGTGTTGGCGAAATGTGGAGAAATGGGAACTTTAAGTTCTGTGGATGTCAGCATAAATGGGTCTGACCACTTTGGAGAGCCATACTCCGTGTCTCCTTGAGTTCAAAATACCACCCCAGCAATGACCGTCCAAGCCTTCGCCCTGGAGAAAATCGCATCCCTGAGTAGTGGGAGAGTTATCTGGGTTGTTTATCACAGCATGGATTCAGTAGAGGAAAAAATGGGAGGGGCCATAACAGAGCAATGGGAACTCACGGCAGAGAGAATCCACACGCCCACCACTACAGCCCCTGTCTCTGCGGTGGTCGCAGGGTTGGGTGACGCGTTGGACTCCCAAGCTTACCACAGGTGCTTAAACTCCACCTGTAATGCTTGTTTCTCCTAATAAAAAGAACACCCACTTTTTAAGAAAGATTCTATCCATTTATTTGAGAGAGTGAGCGCGAGTGGGATGCAGAGGGAGAGGGAGAAGCAGGCTCCCCGCTGAGCAGGAAGCCCAATGTGGGGCTCGATCCCAGGACTCTGGGATCGTGACCTGAGCCTAAGGCAGATGCTTCACTGACTGAGCCACCCAGGCGCCCCAAAAGAAAACCCATTTTAGGCAATTATGTCGAGGTATTAATATTTGCTAATTCTGGCTACTGCATGCGTGCGTGTTTATTTTCTGTTACCTGCGTATTATTCAAAAGCAATCAACACATTTAGATTGCAGTTTTTAAAGTAGTGGAATTCTTTATTTCAGAAACTAGAACCAATCAAACCTCAAGGATATAGTAAATCATGAACTATTGTTGGTTACCAAAGCATCCTGCCAGTGTGTGTTCATTTAAAAAAATATATAAAAATGGAAGTTAGAAAAACTAAAATACTATGTTAGATTACCATTACAAACTAGCCTTATAAACTTAATGGAAGGAAATTTGGTTATATTTAGCAGAATGACATATACAGCTGCCCTTTGAACCGTTAATCCCACTTCTAGGAATCTATCCCAGAATATCTTGGCAAAATATAAAATAGCACATATGCAAGGCTATTCATTTTGTCATTATTTGTTATAGCAGAATGTTGGAAACAGCCCACATATTACCAAATAGCGGACTGGTTGGCTAGACAGTGTATACCCACACAGTGGAGTGTTGGGTGGCTCTCAGAAGTCAGGATGCACTGTGTACAGTAAGGAGTGATGCTCGGGATAGGTCCTGGAGTGGGAGACGAATCAAAGTACAGAGCACTGTTTATAGTATACTGCCTTTTGCGTAAGAAGGGAGGAGATGTGTGTGTGTGTGTGCACGCGCGCACATCCTCATGAGTGTGCATTCACGTATGTGTGTATGTATGCATAGACTGTCCAAAAGGAACCCTGGATGTATAAAGCAAAACCTAAGAGACATAGCTGCACAAAGGCGAGGGAGCCCACAGGGGGAAGGGCACAGGTGCCGAAGAAAGGCCTCTGTGAGTGCACATGGTGGTCGAACTTTGAGTTTTGAAACATGTCAATACTTTACATATTGAAAACATTAAAATTGAAAGATAAGTAATAATTGAACCTGACTGTATATCAAGTTGGTGGCTTTGTCTCAGAGAAAGCAAAGCCTTCAAGTAAGTTTAAAACCCAGTATTTTAGTTGTCCATCCCTAGTGCGATATAAAGATACATATGCATATGTAAACACAAAGAGATCATAAACAGCATTCGTTAGTCTCATTAGCTATAATGTTGATATTGTCACTTTGAAATTATTATAGGAATAATTTTAGAGAAAGCAAAGAAGCAATGTGTTACTGCTAGGAATCAAGATTCTTAGCGTGATGGAACAGAGGTGTGGAAGAATATTTCTCAAAGTTACTAAAGTCCTATCATCTGAACTTTGAATTAACAATATCCAGATGAATTCATTACATTCTTTGCTCTTCAAACCGTCCCCATCATACTCTGCATGCTGAAGAGGGCTGGAAGCAGTCATAACCCTGTGGCAGCGCACACCCCCCTTCTGCCCGGAGTTTGGTCACTAAATACCATTTCCCAGGGAAAGGAAGCAGAGCTCCTCGCTTGGACAAATCACGGGTTCCTAGTCTGGCTACTTTATTATACCAGAAAGCAAGGAAGCTATCAAAGGTTAATAGGATTTGATCAGAAGAATATAGGAATTAAATTGAATGATTTCCTACCGGCTAAGTTGAGATACTCGCATATCAAACAAAATAATGACTAGAATTGATTGAAACACTTCAGAATTATAAAAATCGATGCCTTCCAGAATACTTCAAAACACAATTGGTCACCATTAGATATTGCCAGGATACCAGCTCCTTACTCTGCAGCCGCTAGGTAAGGAGAAAGAGTCCTGTTTGGCTTGTATTTCAGGGTAACTAAGTAGTTGGTGATAGAATGCTTTTCTTTAGAGAAAAATTCTAATTAATAAATGCAGAAGGAAAGATGCAATTTCAAAGTTGCCATTTGACAACTCTAGTGAAATAACAGGTCTAGGCAGTTGTCATCACTGGGTATTAAGTTTATTGGTATACATCGGTGGGGAATCGTGGAACGGATGAATCTTGCAGATATAATTTGGATCAACTGATCTCATTTCACCCCTCTCAAAGTACGACAACCACACATGCTAGTCCTCCCAATACACAATTGGAAATACACATCACTGTCTGGAATCAGTTCTGGCCTAAAAAAATTAATGATCAAGCTTCTAGACCTTACTACCATCTTGCAGGAAAAATGGGGACTAAAGGAACATGTTAACAAGTTAACCGCCTTCTGGAACAAGATGTGGAAAAAGTCCATCACTCCAGAAATTGTCCTAGTTTCTTCCTCCACTCAGTTCCACCTTTACTCACAGGAACAATGATTTTCCATAGATTCCACTATAGATTATCCCATAAATGGCGTCTAGTCACACAGTGTGCATCTGTGCCTGTGTCTGGCTTCTTCCACTAAACATAATGTTTTAGAAATTCTTCCATAGTGTGTGTGTGTGTTTCTATGTGATTGGTTTGCTCCTTTTTTATTGTTGAGTAGTACTTCTTTATATACATATCCCATAATGTGTCTATTCTTCTGTTGGTGGGCATTTGTGCTGTTTCTGGTTTTTGGCTGGTGTACATCCAGCGTGTGAATATTCTTGAGAATTCTTTTTGTGGATATATGTTTTTATATCTCTTGGGTGAATTTACAAGAGGTGAAACTGCTCTAACGCCGGGTAGGGATACGAGTAATTACAAGAAGGTTAAAGCAGTTCTAAGTGATGGGAATTCCCGTCACTTCACACCCTTGCAGAGGTGGGTGTTGTCTGTCATTTTAATTTTGCCATTCAGGTGAATAGGAATTGGCACTCATTATGATTTTTTTAGTTTATTTTTACAAAACAGCTTTATTGAGATTCGCATACCATACACTTCACACATTTAAAGTGTATACTTTAATGGCTTTTTGTATCATCATGCAGTTGGTAGTTTGTGACTTCCAAGGAATTTGGCCATTTCTCCTGAATTGTCTGATTTATTGATGTGCAGTAATTCATAGTATTCCCTTCTCATTCTTTTTATTTCTGCAAGGTTGGTAGTGAAGGCTATTCTTACATTCCTTCTTTCAGAAATTTGAGTCTTCTCTTTTTTGTTTTCTTCAGCAGTCCAGCTAAGGATTTGTAAATCTTCTTTGATCCTTCCAAGAACCAAGCCTTGGTTTCACTGATTTTCTCTGTTGCTTTCTGTTCTTCATTTCATTGGTTTCTGAACTGATCTTTCTCTATTCCTTCTGTTTGCATTCGGTTCAGTTTATGCTGCTTTTTCTGCTCTCTTCAGCTGGAGTGTTAAGTTATTGTTTTGAGATTTTTCTTCTAATATAGGCATTTTGTAGCTGTAAACCTCCCTTTATGCATTTCTTTAGCTGTGTCCCATACATTTTGGTTTGGTTTCCTCATTTTTATTCATTTTGAAGTACTTTGTTTTTTTTTTCTTTTAATGATTTTATTTATTTATTTGACAGAGAGAGAGGCAGCCAGCGAGAGAGGGAACACAAGCAGGGGGAGTGGGAGAGGAAGAAGCAGGCTCCCAGCAGAAGAGCCTGACGTGGGGCTCGATCCCATAACGCCGGGATCATGCCCTGAGCCGAAGGCAGATGCTTAACGACTGAGCCACCCAGGCACCCCCATGTTGAAGTACTTCCTGATTTTCCTGTGGTTTCTTCTTTGATTAGTGGGTTGTTTAGAAGCATGTAGATTAATTTCTACGTTTTTATGAATTCTTCAAATATCTATTAAGGATTTCTAATTTCATTCCATGTGATCAGATTTATGTCCTGTTAAATTTATTGAGGCTTGGTTTATGACGTAGCACATGGCCCGTCCTAGAGAATGTTCCATGTGCACTTGAGAAGGATATCTATTCTGTGGTTGCTGGATGGAGTGTTCTATAGATGTCTGTCATATTGTAGATGGTACAGTCGGTCTGCAGTGCTGTTCAGTTCTTTTATCCCTTCTTGAACTATTGCCTGGTTGTTCTCTTCATGACTGAAAGTGGGCTATTGTTCTCTCCAACTATTGTTATGAAGTTATATATTTCCCCTTGTACTCGATTAATTTTTGTTTTGTGTATTCTGGGGCTCTGTTGTCAGGTACATATGTCTATAATTGTTGTGCATTCCTAATGGATTGACCATTTCATCTTTATAAAATGTCTCTTTGTCTCTAGTAACATTGTTTTAAAGTTGTTTTGTCTGATATTAGTAAATCTCTTCAGCTTTTTTATGGTTGCTGTTTGCATGATATATGTTTTTCCATCCTTTTGTGTTCAACCTGTTGTATCTTTGAATCTCAAGTATGTTTTTGTAGGAGTGCCTGGGTGGCTCAATTGGTGAAGCATCCAACTCTTGGCTTCAGCTCAGGTCATGATCTCAAGGTCCTGAGATTGAGTCTTAATGTCAGGCTCTGCTCTCAGCACAGGGTCTTCTTGTCCCTCTCCTTCTGCTCCTCCTCCTCTCTCTCTCATAAATAAAAAAAATAATAAATTATGTTCTTGTAGACAGTGTATAGCCAGATCTGATTTCTTATTGTCTGATAGTCTCTGCCTTTTGTTGAATTGTCTCATCCATTTAATGGATTTAATGTCATTGGCACCGTGAATTTGCATCTGCTATTCTATTCCTTGTTTTCTATATCTAATATCTTTTTTGTTCTTCTTTTCCTCCTTTACTGCTTTATTTTGCATTACTGAATACTTTTTAATGTAACAGTTCTATTTCCTTAATGGCTTTTTAAACTTACTTTCTTAGTGGTTGCTCTAGGGCCTACTATATGCACGCTAACTTTTCAGAACACTTCAGATTTATACTAACTGAATTTTAGTCAGATATAGAAAATTACTCTTACATAGCTCTATTCCTTTCTTTCTTTTTGTTTCGTAATTATTATACGTATTACATGTTACATGTTACAACTCCTGTGATACATTGCTATAATTATTACTTCATATAAAATTATGTCTTTTAAAGAAGCTACGAGAATATTGTTTTTTGCATTAAACTTTCTGTTTACTATTTATAGTTCTCTTCATTTGTTCTGTGGACTTCATTTGTTATCATCTGTGATTTCCTTACCCTCATGCAGCTTTTTCCCATATACTTCCTTTCTATTGCTAGTATCAAGCACATTGCATTTCTGTGAGTATCACATTTTATGTGTTCGCTTTTTAAAATCAGTTAACAGAAGAAAACAGAATAAATATACATTTGTGCTGTCTCTTATAATTGCATAATCATTTTTACTGTGGGTTTTTTTGTTTTTTGTTTTTTGTTTTTGTAGTAGATTTGAATCACTGTCTAGTGTCATTTGCTTTCAGCCTGAAAATCTTTCCTAGCATTTCTTATAAGGCAGGTCTGCTAGCAGTGGATCCTCTGTTTTATTTATCTGGAAATGTCTTTCATTCACCTTCAAGTTCGAAAGGTAGTTTTGCTGGGTATAAGATTCTTGGCGTACAGTGTTGGCTCCTTTCGCTGAAAGTAGGAGTGTCATCCCACTGCCTTCTGGCCCCCATTATTTCTGATGAGAAGTCAGCCATTAATCTTCATGGGGTTGTCTTGTATGTCACTTGTCATTTTTTCCTACTACTTTCAAGGTATTCTCTTTGTCTTTATCTTTCAACATTAGTATCTGGATGTGGATGTCTGTGTATTTGTCCTCTTTGAAATGTATTGAGCTTCTTAGATGCATAGATTAATTTTTAAAATCAAATCTGGGAAGTTTTAGCCATTTTTTTCTTCCAGTATTTTTTCTGTGCCTCACTGTCCTCTCTTTCTGGAACTCCTATTAGGCATATCTTGGTACACTTCCTGCTGACTCCAAATTCTCTGAGCCTCTGTCTTTGTGTTGTTGTTGTTTTTTTCTTTCTTCTTTTTCCTTCTGTTCTTCAGGTGGAATAATGTCTATTTTCAGGTTTGACCATTCTTTCTTCTGCAGGTTCAAAGCACCTGTTTCTCCCCTTTAGGAAATTTTTTTTGGTTTTAGTTATTGTAACTTTCTATTACAGAATTTCCATTTGATTCTTTTAAATAATTTCTGTTTATTGATGTTCTTTTTTTTTTAATAAGACATTGCCATTAAACCTCCCATTTCCTCTTTAAGAATGGTTTCCTTTAGTTCTTTGAAACTATTTTTAAAGCTGCTTTGAAATCTTTATCTGCTAAGTCTGACATCTGGCCCCTTTCATAAGCTGTTTCCATTGTCTGCTCTTTTCCTATGTATTGGTCATATTTTCCTGTTTGTTTACACATCTTGCATTTTTTTTTATTAGATGTTTTAGATACTGGTTTCCCTTTCCCTTGGGCTTGTTGTTTGTTTGTTTATGTTTTGTGACCTCGATAGGCTATTTTGGTGTTTATTTCTCCCCACATCCCTTGGTGTTTCTTCTCAAAGGTGCAGCCTTGGGGGTGTGCACAGGCACTCTGAGATGACAGTAATTTTAGCAGGTCTGTCTTTGATGGCTGGCCTTTCCCCCTAATTTCTCTGTTAATCTGTTTGCCTCTGTTGTTATCACCCCAAGCTGTTGGGCTCCACTAATTGCCTGCTGATTGCTCTATTATTTTTGTCAGTGTCCAGGGGTTTATAGTCCTCTGCAATCTGAGCCAGTTAAATTTGGACCCCCTTTGCAAAATTATTTTTGAGGCTAATTTTTGGCTAAGAGGGTTCCTCTTAGCCATTTTTCTGATGAACTAGCTGGTCTACAATTTATCTTGCTGCTCTCAGCTACTGGCCTTCTATACCTGTCTTCAGGGTCACTGGTAATTTCCATTGCTCTGTCTAGTCTGGCCTTAAGCCTATCTAATGAATTCCTCATTTCTGATATTGTATTTTTCATTTTAGTGTTTCCATTTGAATTTTTCTCTTAGTTTCTATGTGTTTCAATTCTCCATCTCTTCAGGCACATTCCTACTTTTCACACGGTATTCTTTAGAATTTTTACCGTAGTTATTTTAAAGCCCCATCTGAGCTAAAATATCTGGGCTGTTTTAGGTTCTTCTTCTATTATCTGTTTCCTCTAATGATCATTCATCACATTTTCTTGCTTCTTCGCACATCTTATTTTTTACTACACATCAGACATTATGTATCGATAACAGTATATTCCCCTTCCTTCAGGCTATCAAAATTGGAGCCCTGAGTCAAGCTTGTTTGTAGTTGAGCTGAGTCCAGGCTCTCTTGTAGCTTTATTTTGATTTGGTTTGCTACCAGCTGAAGTTCTTACCTCAGCTCTGAGCACTAAGTTTTCTAGTGCTTTACCTCTGAGCTACCGGCCTTCTGAAACTTGCCACAGCCTAGTTAGCAGAAGTAGGGCTCACAGAGTGTTGTTGAATGGCCTGCTATGCTGCTTCCTGACTTTGGAGACTCCAGCTGTCTTACACTTAGTGAAGGCCTGTAATGCTTTGATGTGGTTCCCTGTCACACACATTCCCATGCCCCCAGATGTCAATGACTGAAGACTGGAATTTCCAGGATGGATTTCTCTTGAGTTTCCTCCTCGGTCCCCCACTTTCAGGGGACTGCTGCCTTTCACTGTGGGGGGCAGGGCTCCACGCATTGGCGGATTGCCGGGGTCTTTTCATTTTCTTGCTTTACCTGTGGGAAAGAGTTGCCAGTGGGTGAAAACTCACTTGGTGTCCAGGCTTCTTGATATTCTGATCTGTTACCTGGCCATCAGAAATTCACTAAAATTTCATTGAGTCTCTCCTTCCTCCTGTTCTGTCATTGAGCTGTCAGGGCTGAGAAGAGGCAGCTGCCAAACTCCTTAAATAATATCTTCAATAATTTTTTTCCATTCTCTGAATTTCATACTCATGTTAGTCATATGTAAACACTGCGTATACACAGTAAGGACATCGTTCTCTTGGAGAGCCAGAAAGTGAGTTGTTTTAAGAAACATCTCTAATTTAGTCAATTTTAAAAAAAAAGCTACAATAGTCATTGCTTTGCCTGAGAAAATTATAGAGAAGGGAATTCAGGGGATCATGACTTCATCTCTGGAGGATAGTTTTTATTTGCCTTACTGACGACCTTTAGTCTTTCAAAATTCTGATGGACGAGGAAGAGAAGCTGATGGCCTAAGGGTTTGTTTGACCATGTCTCTTCACACTGTGATTCTTGTTTTCCTAATGTCACATTTCAGAATTTTCAAGTGGACAATGGATTGTCCAGGTTTTCCAAAGCCTCTTATTACCCAGTTGTGTGGGAAAATTGGGTTCAGAGTTGAGGGCATAATCTGCCATCCTCACCCGGATACCGTGACTTTGCTCAGAATTAACAAAGTTTGAGCCAGAGAAAGTGGTCTTTTCCAGCTGGGCTGTTCTTTTATCGCTGCGTGTGATGTGCGATTCCAAAGTCATTCCCTTAGTAAGGACAAATCCAAGTGGTCATTTTCATCCTAACAGTCCCTGGATAATTGCCAGCATCCTCGTTTTAGGAGTTGGTCTTTTGGCCCCCATGCCTGCAGGTTGTTTCTGTGAATGTGTTGGCCAAATCTGCTTAACTGTGCTGGAAATGTGTCTGGCTTGGCCGTCCATAGGGTGTTCTGTGGCCAAAGAAGCCCATACATGTTATTTCCTACGTGCTGGTGGCCTTGGCTCCCTCAGGCTGGCCACGGAGTGACAGCTCTGCCTCTCAGTGGGAGTTTTCAGGATGTCTAATCAGATGGAAATCTGACCTGTTTGCATGACTGGCTTCAGCACTTGCATGGTGCAAAACATATCTGCCGTGGCTTCCCTCGTCCACAAGGTAACCACGAGCAGCATTCTGCTTGCTGCAGGCCCCTCATCTTCCGGTTGGATTGCTTCAAGTTGGATCTGTTTCTCGTGACCCCTGCAAAAGGGAATCTGGGAGGCATGTTGTGCTCAGTGTTGCGGAGGATGCCACTGGAGACATAAACCTTGTACTCGGGCTGTGTGCATCTGTGGCCATTCATTCATTCATTCATTCATTCTCCCAGCCCCCATGTGTTGCACCTCTGCTATGTGCTAGACCCCATGCGAGGCTCTGGGGTTATGGGGTGTATAGGGGACAGCTCTACCCTTAGGAGCCTTGCAGTCTAGAAGAGCGATGGATGGTGAGAAAGGAGTTACACATGCGAATACGTGAAGAAGCTCAGGATATGTGGGGCTCCTAGCAGGGAGACTTGACCCAGTCTGGGGTGGGTATGGGGACAGCGGTGGTTTCCCCAGGAAGTAGCCTTTCCCCCGAGACCCCCCAGGAGAAGCACCGTTCCCCAGATGAGGAGTGACAGGTGGGAGATGAAAGAAGGATCAAGACAGTGTTCAGGCGGGAGAACTGTGTGTGCACGGGCCTGTGGGAGGCTGAGCAGGACGTCTCCTTCTGAGCTTCCAGGTGGACATGAAACTGGGGGGACTGCTGGAGGAGGAGTTGCGAAGGGTGGTTCCAGCTTTCTGGCTGAGTGACTGGGTGGGCGTGTAGGATAAACAGACCCGGCGTGAAGACGGCAGGGCCACTGAGTCGGGAGTGCACGTTGACGTGGGCGCGGGTGAATGAGCAGGTGGCGTGAGAGTCCGAGTGCACCTCGGGTTGACCTTTTGTTTTGTTTATTCTACACAGAAACACTGCCAGCTCACCCTTACTTAGTGTAAGCTGTTCTGTAAACTGCTGCGTAGACGTAGGTCAATTCGGTGAGGGTTGTACACTTGCCGTAGTGTGATGACCACCGGGGCCTGACCCAGTGCAGGGGCTGTGCTGTGTGGCAGGGGGCCGGCTGACCCCTCAGCGGCGGCCAGCTCTGCTCTCTCTGGGTGTGTGCACCTGAGCTCCTCTGAGCTTAAGTTGCTTCCTTTGTGCAGTGGGGACAAAAACAGTTAGGGACAGGGCCATGGAAAAAACCATATGGTGCTGGAAAGTACTCGGCAGAGGACCAGGCTGGTTTTTGTTTTGTTTTTACCTTTAATGGAGGCATTATAGATGAGGATTCTATTTTGTATTTTACCAAATACCTGAGACAGGAGGATGTCTGTGATTATATGATGCTTGTTTGAACTTCCACATTACTCTTTAATGGCAATTAATGACAAGGGCCTGTTTTCTTGTGATTCTTCTTCCTTTTCTGGTCATTTAGGAGAGAAAAATCCCACTTAATTGTAGATTCTTACTAAGGGTCCACTTCATTTAGTAGTCTGGGAAAATGGTGCTTGACGGTTAAATAATAAGCGAAAGAATAAGAAAAACAATAAGCGTCCCCCATAGAAAGAGGACAAGGAAATGAAAAATCCACAAAAGGAGCAGTGACCAAGAACTTTTAATTTGGTTGACCTGAGAAGTCCAGTAGTCAGCTGGCTTCCTTCAGCAACCCGCCTGTGTGGCCCTACCCTTGATCCTCGCATCACGCAGGAAGACCCTTCCTCCAGAGCTAAACTCAAGCAGCCAGCTCGCAGTAGAGTCCTGCCTGCCCTCCTCTCCTCAGGACCTCCCCAGCCCTCCTCCTTCTCATCTCGTAGTCCTTTCCTGGTCCAGATGCCTCGCTGAGCTAGTCTGGGTCCCAGGACTAGATCCAGCCTTACTCTCCATTGGATCTCAGCCTTGACCCACAGCCCCCGTCCTCAACCTCCAACCATCCTTCTTCCAGTCCCAGGGAGCTGGCTGCTCATTGATGGCAGAAGTCACATGACCATGCTTTTCTCCATGCCTCAACCTCAGCCAAGGCCAAGGGCTGCCAAGGGCTGCTCGCCCAGCTCGTACATCCCAGGATTGCAAAGTTGCTGAGACCTCGGCTCAGGTCTTCCCTCCAGCACTCACCGGAAGTCCCAGCCATCCTCTGCCGGGCATGTGGATGCCAGCTTTCAGTCAGGTCCCGGAATCTGACCCTGTCGGTGAAGCCTCTGTCCTGATGTTCACGAGAGGAGAGTGCATGTCGTCCTGCTAAGTGAGAGCTTCGGTCTGGAAGTGGGCTCCCCCCCGCACTTCCACGTTCTCTGCCCTCGTGTGTGCGTTACGGGCTTGCGCTCACCTTCTGCCGTAAGAATATGATCTGCTTACTTTGTACCTGGTTAACTTCATCTTATTTTATTTGGTAATCAAATAAAGGAATTTGTTTCAAGCAGTCTAAATGGAAGCTTTGCTCCCCAAATGCTGCATGGGCAGTGTTTTCAGCAGAGCGCCCACTTTAGCAACATTTATTTAACTGGTCCTCCTCCTGTTGGATATTTTCAATGCTTCAGATTTTTCGGTGTGATTACTAATAAAATGGTAAAGCCTTCATGCATGTAGTGTTCTCTGTATTTAGGATTTTTTCTTCAAGGTAGAGTCTGAGACAGGAATTTAAGAAGTTAAATGTTCTATGCCTCTTGAAAAATAATGCAGGATTGCCATTGTGTAGGGATGTGCTGACTTACAGTGCTATCAGCAATGCACAAAGGGGTTTGATCTCGCTGCACCCCCATGAGGACTAGAGAATGGGATAGAAAATCACCTGGGAATGAGTAGAGAACCTGAAGTTACTCAATGCCCAGCTGAAGTCAGATAAAATGAATTTGTCGTGGAGCACGGCATTGTGATTTTTCTCCAGCAGCTTTTAAGCTGTGTGCTTGGGAGCAGAAACGAGAAAAAGCAGATGGCAGGGGCAAGGAGGTTGTAGTGGGGGGCGGGGGTGTGCTGAGCCTCGGGTGCTGGTCGGACACACCGACCATGGGGGCTCAGGTTGAACTGGATGGAAGTTAACACCTGGGAGGACCTGGTTGAGGGGCTGAAGGCAGGAGAGAGAGCCTGTGTGGTCCCGGGGGCTCTGTGGATGGAAGGATGGGAGGTCTGGGGAAGGGGGTGAGACACAGGGGCTTCATGTTTTCAGTTGGGGGAGCAGATCTGGGAGAATCCATCTCCATGTTGGTCATGGTGATTGGAGGTGGGGTTGGTGTTGAGAACGTCAAGGACTCATGATGCTAGGGGCTGGACTGGTCCTCATGTGGGTGATGGTTGGAAGGAGACAGAAGACAGTGGCTGGGCTCCTGCAACCCTGGGGCATGGCCCGGACAGGCTGATGGTGGACAGAGATGGGGACTGGTGGATCTGCCCTTCCTGAGCTTCAGACGAGGGGGATGTTGGACAAAGATGGTGGGGGCGTGGGGTGATGTATGCAGAGAATCACAAAGATGAATCCAGTCCGCTGTGGCTCCGACACCAGGGCCTGAGAGAAGGGGAGGAGGGCCTTCAAGGGGGGAGAAGGACATGGGTTGCAGCTCGCATGCAGAGGGAGATAAAATGGACCTGCTACAGAGGTGTCTGTGCCCTCAGCCTGCTGACCTGTCTGAGCCTCTGTGAACTGAGGACAAAGACTACTCACTAAGGCTGCGGGGAGGGCTCTCGGTGCGCACCGGCACAGAGGAGTGGTCGGTAGAGCCAGAGATGACAGCACGCATGGTCACGAGATTTCGTGGCATTGCAGGTCTCAAACATCTGTTTTTTTTAGCAACTAAAGGTGTGGTTAATTACCAATCACCTGGGGGTGCAAAGTAATTAGGGCTGCTTTCCTTATTGCCTAATTCATACTCAGGATGTGGCTTCCAAATTGGGAGCATCTGACCCATGGATAAGCTGCCTTGGAAATTTTCTTTCTTTCTTTTTTTTTTTTTAAAAGAGAGTGCACACATGTGCCTGCGAGCCAGGGGGTGGGGTGGGGAGGGGCAGAGGGTAAGAGAATCTTAAGCAGGCTCCACACCCAGTGCAGAGCCTGACGTGGGGCTTGATCTCAGGACCCTGGAGCTGAAATCAAGAGTCAGCCACCCAGGCACGCCCCAATTTTTCTTTAAAAAAATTTTTTTTTTGGTAATAGCTTTATTGAAATAGAGTCCACACGCATCTCATAAAATTTACCCATCGAAGGCATACCATTCAGTGGGTTTCAGAATTCATGGAATTGTGCAATCAGCACCATAATCAGTTTTAGAACACCCCCCCCAGAAAAGGAACCCTGGGAACATGAGGAATCACTCCCCCCTTCTCCAGCCCCCAGTAGCCACCAATCTGCTTTCTGTTTCTGTAGATTTGCCTTCTCTGGACATTCCGTATGAATGGAATCCTACCATCTGTGGCCATCATGACTGGCTTCTGTTGTCTGGCACAATGATTTCGAGGTTCATCTATATTGTAGCGTGTTCAGAGCTTCGTTCCTTTTGGTGGCTAACGTTCCACGGTGTGGGTGAACCACATTTTGTTCGTTCATTCATCAGCTGATGAACATTTGAGTTGCTCCTATTCGCTTTTGCCACCTGAATTGTCTTCCTCAACATTCTTGTGTTGATACCTGCCTCTCTTTTAAGGTTCCTTAGTCCATCTCTTGATCTGTCCAACGAATATTTACTGAGCACCTAATATGTTCTAAGTGCTCTGTGAGGCACCTGACGAGCCCCTCACTGTCATGGGAGGGCACGTTCTATGACTGGGGCACAAACAGCTGTGTGACGTGTCCGGGGTGGTGAGTGCCGGGAGGTCAGCCAAGCCAGGTGAAGAAGAGACGAGGGACGAGGTCTGTTTCTGACGTGGTGGTCGGGGAAGGCCCCCTCCGAGGAGGGGTGTGAGCAGAGCCCACACTTGGTCAGGGTCAGCTTCCGAGACAGGTGGACGAGCCTTCCCAGGGCTGCAGCCTGCGCAGAATTTTGAGGCAGAAGGCTCTTTTTACTGTCTGTGAAACAGGCTCACGTGTGGTCTAGCACCACATATCCACAGCTCCCAGCACACCTCCCTGTTTTCTCTGCATTTGGCCTTCTCAGGAGAGAGGAAGGGATGGTGGGCACTTGCTGGAGTAGGCACTTTCCGCGTCTCCGTCCTGGACGGCCGGCGGTCAGTACACCGCGCTGACCTTCCGCGCATGGGCCTGTGGTATCCGCAGCGTGCAGTGCACGCTGTCTTCCATTGCGATCAGCTGTTCACAGGTCCATCACTCGGGACGGTCTTGTGGTTTCTTTCTCTAAAATATCTCCCAAGTAGGCCCCGGTGTTCCCATCCTCATGGCACTTCCCTGGCCTGACTCACCTGCTCCTTGTACCCGGACAAGTGCAGTGGCCCTCCCTCCCTCCCTCCCTTCCTGCTTCTTTGCAGTCTCACACGTTTGCTCCCAAGGCTGGAGGCTGGAGATGTATGGTGTGCGCTCTGAGTGACCTTGAGGGGCTGCCCCTCTCCCCACCAGCTCCTCCCCTGGTCCAGGGAGAGAGAACATTTGGTCCATGGAGAGCCACGTGGTTCTCCTTCTGCTTATCCTGAGCTTTCTCCTTCTTTTAGCTTCGCTTCCCAGCATGGAAAATAATGGGAGCCAACTGGAAGAGATTTCCAGAATATTTGGCCTTCCTTAAGTGGCTTCCTTGCCCAGGCGAGTGGGAGACTTGACCATCCATATGTTTCGTGATAAGGGCCGGGGTGCAGCTCCCTGCTGGTTGAGCCTCCCCTCTCCTGGCCGGGAAATGTCAAACGTAGGATCACACATTCCCTGAAGCTGTCATGCCTTCTCCTTTCTCTCTCAAGCCTGGGTTGGAAGCCGCCAAGTGTAGAAGCAGCCTAGGGAGGTGGCTTGACCCCGTTCTCCTCTAAATCTGGTGGAAAGGAGGGTAGAAACCCAAGGTTCAACACAGGAAGCCCATGGGCCAAGGTTAGCTTATAGATTTGCTTAACTTGGGGAAGTGTGTGTGTGTGCGTGTGCGTGTGTGTGTGTGACTGAATGAACATTTAAAAGTTGAGGGATTTCCATACCCATTGCATTTCTATACACTAATAATGGAGTAGCAGAAAGAGAAATTAATAAAACGGTCCCATTTACAGTTACATAAAAATAATTAAATATGTAGGAATCAACTTAACCAAGGAAGTGAAAGACCCGTACTCTGAAAAGTATAAAATTCTGATGAAAGAAATTGAAGATGACACAAACAAATGGAAAAATGTGCCCTGCTCATGGATTGTAGAAACAAACATCGTTAAAATGTCCCTACTACCTGAAGCAGTCTACAGATTTAGTACAATCCTTATCAAAATACCAACGACACTTTTTACAGAACTAGAACTAATAACCCTAAAATTTGTGTGGAACCACAAAGACCCTGAGTAGCCAAAGCAATCTTGAAAAAGAAGAACAAAGCTGGAGGGATCACAATCTCAGATTTCAAGATATCCTACAAAGCTGTGGTAAATAAAACAGCATGGTACTGGCACAAAAATGGACACATAGATCAATGGAACAGAATAGAGAGCCCAGAAATAAACCCACAATTATGTGGTCAATTAATCTTCAACAAAGAAGGCAAGAATATGCAATGGGGAAAAGACCGTCTCTTCAATAAGTGGTGTTGGGAAAACTGGACAGCTACATGCCAAATAATGAAACAGCTAATTTCTTAGACCATACACAAAAATAAATTCAAAGTAGATTGAGGACCTGAATGTGAGACCTGAAACCATATAAATCTGAGAAGAGGCATGGGCAGTAATTTCTCCGACATCAGCCATAGCAGCATCTTTCTAGGTATGTCTCCTGAGGCAAGGGAAACAAGAGCAAAAATAAACTATCGGGACTACATCAAAAATAAAAAACTTCTGAACACTGAAGGAAACCATCAACCAAACTAAAAGGCAACGAATGAACGGGAGAAGATATGTGCAAATGTCATATCTGATAAAGGGTCAGTATCCAAAGTATATGAAGAACATAAAATGCAACACCAGGAAACCCCAAATAATCCAATTAAAAATGGGTCCAGGGGCGCCTGGGTGGCACAGCGGTTAAGCGTCTGCCTTCGGCTCAGGGCGTGATCCCGGTGTTGTGGGATCGAGCCCCACATCGGGCTCCTCCGCTATGAGCCTGCTTCTTCCTCTCCCACTCCCCCTGCTTGTGTTCCCTCTCTCTCTGGCTGTCTCTCTCTCTCTGTCAAATAAATAAATAAAATTTAAAAAAAAATGGGTCGAAGACATGAACAGACATTTCTCCAGAGAAAACATGCAGGTGGCCAGTAGATGCATGAAAAGTGCTAAGCATCACTCATCACCAGGGAAATGCAAATCAAAACCACAATGAGATATCACCTCCCACCTGTCAGAATGGCTAAAATTAACAACACGAGAAACAACAGGTTTTGATGAGGATGTGGAGCAAGGGGAACCCTCATGTGCTGTTGGTGGGAATGCAAACTGGTGCAGCCACTGGAGAAGACAGTCTGGGTGCCTCAAAAAATTAAAAATAGAATTGCCCTATGATCCAGTATTTCCACTACTGGGTATTTACCCCAAGAATATGAAAACAACTAATTGGAGAAGATATATGCCTCTCTGTTTATCTCAGCATTATCTACAATAGCCAAGATATGGAAGCCGCGCCAGTGTCCATTGATTAGCGAATAGGTAAAGAAAATGTGGTATTTTTACAAAAAGAATATTATTTAGCCATAAAAAGAATGAAATCTTGCCATTTGCAATGACATGGATGGAACTAGAGAGTATCATGCTAAGTGAAATAAGTCAGAGAAAGACAAATACCATATGATCTCACTCACATGTGGAATTTAAGAAGCAAAGCAAATGAGCAAAGGGGAAAAAAAGAGAGAGGCAAACCAGGTAACAGAGAATGCACTGCTGGTCGCCAGAGGGAAGGGGGGTGGGGGGAGGGGAGAATGGGGGGGTGGGGAAGAGGGAGCGCACTTGTGATGAGCACCCGGTGATGGATGGAAGTGCTGAATCCATACATTATACGCCTGAAACTAATGTAACCCTGTATGGTAACTAACTGGACTTAACATTGAAAGAAAGGAAAGAAAGAAAAAAAGTTGAAGGATTTCACGCAAACATCTGGCCTTCCTGGCTTGGCTGGAAAACCTCAGGGCTCTGGCCGTGCTGGGCTGCCAGACCGGACCTTTCGCGAAGACACGGTTTCTGTCTGTTTTGTCCACTGCTTTGTTTTCTTTCCCTCAGTCCTGCTTGGAGGCGCTGGTCCATAGAGACAAACGGAGAAGCTGAGCGCCGGCCGTGTGCTCCGGGCAGAACCCACCGGCCCAGCTGGGCAGCGTGCCTACCATCTGTGTGGGGACCTCCCCGGCCACCTTGCCTTCCCCGTGTGCTCAGCCCGCCTCTGTTAGTCGGCTGTGGTCCTCCAGAGTGCAGCTGTAAAGCTTCCTGAAATTTCGCGGAGCAAGCCTCGCTCTGTGGCTGTGGGCACAGCCCTCGGGAGGGAGCACACTGGGGAGAGGGGTCAGTGGACGTCATCTGTTGCTGTTTGCCGGGGGAGTGCCTGCCGTGTGAGTGGCCGTGTGTGGACAGAAAGACAGGATGGGTTCAGGGGCCAGTAATGCTCCTTTCGGGATTCATTCGCCAGCGGTAAGAAGTCTCAGACCCCAGCTAGAGGCAAAGGCCACACACACCCACTCCCTAACCCCCGGTGTTCTTCCGTCTAGAGCGGCTTTCTCGACTGGGAGTGGCTGTGGCAATGTCTGGAGGCGTTTTTGGTTGTCACAATGGGGAGGGAAGCTCGGTTGGCATTGACCGGGTGGAGCCCCGGGCGTTGCTGAACATTGTCTAACGCCCGGGACAGCCCTGCCCACTGCAGAGAACGTGTGGCCTCCGTGTCCGTGGTGCTGGGACTGGGTAGCTGTGCCCCACAGTCACAGAGCCCTGGCTTCCAGTCCCAACTCCGTTTCATCACTGTGTGCTGCCGATCTGCTGCCTCAGTTTCCCACCCCTAACATGGGGAGGGTAACGACTCCCACCTCTCTGGTTTTGAATGAGATACCCTGCACCCGGGGTCCGGGAGCGGAGTTCTGCCTCTCTGGGAGGGAGTGGTCCTCGGCTGGGGCATCTAGTGCTCTGCGTGTGACCTCAGGCATCTTGCTCGCCCCCCGGGCCCTTTGCTCACCTAGACATCGGGAGAGTGACAGTGATCCCTTCTGGGATGTGAGCACTGACTGGACCTTGCCTGGACTCGGCCCATGGAGCGTGATGGCGTGTGAGCAGCCCGGCCTGCCCCTCTGCCCCACGGGCCCTGGCTCTGTGTGGGCGCAACTGTGCACTTTGAAATCTAGCTTCCGGCCTCTCCTCCCTGCACCATCCCTTATCCTCAGCCGGGCGTGGAGGAAGTCTGCCCTCTGACCCACATGCTGCACGAGGATTCAGGAAGTTTGCTGGGGTGGATGGACACCTGGGTGGCTCCCCACAAGTGGGGAGGCAGGTGGAGGCAGGTGGGGGCTTCCAGGAGACAGGTGAGCATGGCTTAGTCTGGGCTGGGACCTAGGGCTGGGGAGGAGGTGGAGGATCCTGGAGGAGGAGCTGGGAGGAGTTGCTGATAGATCGGACATGTCTGTTCCAGTGAATTGTGAGGTATCTGGGGGCAGGAGGGCACCCCATGTCACTCATGTCTCCCGACATCTGATCAATATGGTATATGGATTTCAATAAACTTGGAGGTCTTCGGGCATCTTTCTGGGACAACTGTAATTTGCTTGTCTTCTCACGATGTATGTGTTAGAGTGGCAGGAATGTCCTAAGATTGGGTCCAGGACCCTGTCCCCTTGCTGCCTTGCTGAGCCTCTTTGGGTCTCAGTTTCCCCCTCTGTAGAATGGGGATAGAATCCCTCCCTTCATGGCCTCCTGCGAGGATTCAGAGGACCTGATGTTGCAAGTCGCTGGCAGAGAGATGGGCTCGTGAAATACAGATGGGAGGAATCTGATAAGGGACCATGCTCATGAAAGCTAGCTTCAGGGGTGCTGAGTGCATCCCGGGAGCCTGGCACTGTGCTGAGCCGCGTTTTTGCAGTGAACCTTGTACGGCTGTGACCCGGCCAGAGAAGAAGGCTCTGGGTTCCCTTGCACGTGCTCACAGCCAGTTCTTGCCTCAACATGGGGCAAGGGCTCAGTTGGCTTGGGGGCCCCTGTGGAGGAAAGGCATCTGGGATGGCACCCCTGGAATTCTGCCCCCCCCGGAATCAGGACTTGCTCCAGGCTTTGTTTGGTGCTCCCTCGGAACTGTCTCTGAGCCAGGACTGTGACCCGGTTGCCCTGGGTGTTGGTACCTTAGAGCCGCAGAGGGTCACACCCAGGCCCAGAGTCAGACAGAGATAGTTCCTGTCACCCTCCCCAGCCACCTCCTAATGAGTGGCCTTGGGCAGCTCACTCTGCCTCTCTGAGCCTCAGTTTCCCCACTGGACAGAGGGATCATAGAAGTGCCTGCCCTTGGGACTGCTGTGTGTGAATGTGATGCCAGGTAGGGCTGCAGGGCTTCCCCATGGCACCTGGCAGAGGGAGCCCCACCGTGGCAGCGGCCTGGAAGCCCAGCGCTGCCTCTAGAAACAACTTGAGTGGGAGGTGAGGGCAAGTAACCCGTTTAACGCTCCATCCTCTGCCGTCAGCTGGGGTGCCAGGCTGCTGCTCTCCTTTCCCAGAAAGGGCTGAAACGGGCCGCTGGCTGCAGCGCTCAGTGCACACCAGCTCCCTTGCAAGATCGTGTAGAGGTGTCATTAGCAGGCCAAGCCCTCTTTTCTAAAAGGCAGAAGCAACCTATCATTGACTGCTGGAATTAGAGGTTTCCAGAGAGACCCCAGATGTGGAATAAGTCGTGAAAAACGTTCAGAGTTAGTGTGCTTACCCTAGGGACGGTTCTGAGGGGACCTGGCTCTCCCATGAGCCCTGCCCTTGGTATTGCCCTCCATCCCCTGCTGGTCCCCCTCCCCCTGCTTCCTCCTCCTCCTGGCCTCCCCCAGCTCCTGGTTCTTGAGCCTCTGCTGTGTGATGATGGTGCTCTGGATACCTTAGCTCAGCTCAGCCAGCCTGGGGAGCGCATGCCCTTGTACTGTTGGGGGAGCAGAAGGGCACACAGGGGAGTGTGTGGAGGCAGAGCCTGGCCCCACTCCTGAGCAGGAAGGGTCTGGGCCCCTCTGGGTAAGAGCTCCATTAATTAGCCCCTGGCCTGGGCCCCGTTCTTCAGGGCCGTACTACCCACCTTGCAGATGAGAACACTGAGGCTCAGAGGAGTGAAACCCCAAGTTCACACAGTCACGCGGCTCCTGATTCACCCCACAGCTGCCTTTCTGCAGACAGAGGTTCTCAACAGGACAGCTCTGCCCCCAGGAGACATCGGCGATGTCTGGAGACACTTTGGTTGTCCCCCTGGGGTGGGGGGCTGCTTCTGGCTTCTAGTGGGGAGAGCCCAGGGAGGCTGCCAGACATCCTAGGACAGTGCGCGGGACAGGCCCACAACAGACAAGTGTGTGGCCGCAACCGGCAGCTGGCAGCCGCGCTGAGCTGGGGAAATGCTACTCTAGGCCCCCTCCTCATTGGGCGTGTGCCTTCAGCGTCTCTGTCCTGAGGCCGCAGGTCAGAATCCCTTTCTCCCCCGTGGTCCCTGGGGCTTGGCTTCCGGCGGCCTCCCTGGTCTGAGGCTGCCGCAGCTGGCTCAAGACAGCATGGCCGAGCTGCCTTTTCCCCAAGGTCAGCGTGGCAGTGCTGGGGCGGGGGGAGGAGAGGGGAGAGCACCCCCATACTCAGGGGAGATGTTGCCTAAGGCCCGGAGAGGTTGCCGGCACAGTGGGTTTATTTATAGGTGGGATTTGAGACTTCAGTTTGGCGATTTCTGGCAGGCTCCGGCCAGCTGCTGGCCTGGGCAGTGTCCTGACAGTACTGTGTGACAAATCAGGGGCACTGAGCAGAGCAGGGGCTTGGAGGGGGCTGGCGCGTGTGGTGCTTGGTCCCCTGAGCAGCCCTCCTCACCCCCGCCCCAGGCCCGCACTCCTGCAACGTCTGTATTTAAAAATGTTTACAGATAATAATGGTGTTCAGCCCCAAACGGCAGACAGGAGCTTGCTGACAATTGCAGTGCCATGCCGGGCTGGGGGTTGGAGGTTCTCTGGGAGCTGAGCGAGTCCTGAGTGCTGTGGGGGCTCTTGGCCAAGCATTACCTCCAAGGGAGATTTGGAGAGCCGGGATCCAGGAGCCCGCAGGGGACAGAGTTTCCCGGGAGGATGAGGACCATAATTGAGAACGTTTCTTTGACTATAACGTAAGTGGAATTCCCCCAGACACCACTGGGGAGGGAGAGAAGTGGGCATCTTTCAGGGGGAGGCCTCTTAAAGGCAAAGGCTTTGCAAACTTTAACCGCAGCAGGGTCAGGCGGGGAAGAAGGGCACTGTTTGCCCCCTTGAATTAAATGTCCGAGTCTGGAATCTGGAGTACGGGCTGAAGGGTAGGTGCTGCCCCTCTCCCCACCGACGGGCCCTTTCCAAGTCTCTGCTGAGCAAGCCAGCAGTCACCAGCGGCCCAGGATCTGCCACAGAGCCCGGGTCTTTTGTTTCTACGTGAATGCTATTTTGACCCTATTACTTCTGCGCTAAAAATAAAGATTCCACCTGGATGCCTTTTCATATCCTGTACGGAAATTTCCAGGAAATAATAGATTGTCCTCTATGTGCATTTTGACAGCACAGCGTTCTATTCGAAAGCCAGGTTTTGTAAAAATTTAAAGTAGGGAAGGTTTCTTTTTTTTTTTTTTTTTTTAAAGATTTTATTTATTTATTTGACAGAGATAGAGACAGCCAGCGAGAGAGGGAACACAAGCAGGGGGAGTGGGAGAGGAAGAAGCAGGCTCATAGCAGAGGAGCCTGACGTGGGGCTCGATCCCAGAACTCCGGGATCACGCCCTGAGCCGAAGGCAGACGCTTTACCGCTGTGCCACCCAGGCGCCCCTAAAGTAGGGAAGGTTTCTGACAGTGGAGATTTAAACCTTCATTTCGTGTTTGGAATAAACGCTGCTCTGGCGGGAGTCACTGTCCCTCCCGGCTCTCCACCGGGAGCGTGGAGGTGGGGAGGAGCGTGCATTTTGCTTTTCTGTGATTTTTGCTTTTTCGTATCCTTTGTGGGTTTGGGGTTCTAAAAAACAGTTTGCAAGGGAGGTTGGCTATCTGGAGTTGGGGCCACAGAAGGGGATGGGGGAACTGATTCCAAGTGTTAATACGGGTCATGGGAAGTTCCTGGAAGCAAAAATTGGTTCCCAATGGTGCCCTGCTGTGTTTCTAAGCTGCAAGTTTTTGGACTCGGAGAGGAATGAAGTCCCAGGATTTAAGGAGAGGGCAGTTGTCAGCATGCCAAAGCCCCTCCCCTGAAATGCTTGCTTTCTTCCTGGGGGAGGAGGGGTGCGCGGGGAGGAAAGATGGTAATTTAGCAGTTGTGTGGTGCAGAGCCCCGGGCGTGTTATTCTGCCAGGATGAATTACAGAATTATGCACATGCATAATGATGGTAGCCACTTCCAAACTCTAAGAATAACCAATCATCAAAAAAAAAAAAAAACCCATGCTCGAAGTTCATTCAGAAATCATCAGGGGTACACTGTGGGATGGAGGCGAGGAGCAGGGGAACGTTGTCCTAGAGCCATCTCAGGTGTCACTGAGGTGTCACCCTCAGCAGAAGCAAACATGGCCAGTGAGACATTCTGCATATTGGCTGCTGTTTAATTTCCCGGCTTTTACCAGGCGAGCTAAAATAAGAAGCCCGTAGGAAACACTGTTTCTGTAGCGCACATCGTCTTCCCTCCCTGAGCCACACCCATCAGCGGCAGGACACTTTGCAGCTCTCTGTCTCGTAGAGACATTGTGTCTGTGTTTTTTTTCCCTGTGAACGCTTTGGTTGCAGAGCCGCTGACCTGCATTATTGACCCTCAACCTGTGCCTCACCGCGGTTTTTTAATCACATCGTTGTTACATAATGCAATAGCTTTGCTCGTGGGGTGACTCTTCATATCGTGTACGCTCAGAACATTCTATTTTTAAACCACAAACTATCCTCTTCGGGAGCAACCTGCTCGCTCCTGCCTCCCTTGGAGCCCCACGCCCTGCACCCGCGGCGCTGTGGGCATGAGGGCACCTGACATACGGACGGAGCAGCTCCTCCTGCCTGGGGCCTCGCGGGACTAGAGGAGGGGCTGGAGGCTGTTTCTTTCTGGTCCTGGAGTTGATGAACCAGAGCCCTCAGTGCTCAGCCGTGGTGCTATTTTTAGCTCCCTTTCTTCATTGCATCTTGACATAATTTGACAGGTCACAGCTGAATCCCATCTTTCTGCAGAGGGTGCTGTGTTCTGCAGTCCGCGTTTTGTGGGGCAGACATCGTCTTTGCCTGGGCATATTGCCCTGTGATTCCTCAGGCGGGAAGTTAAGATATTACCAATTAACTTCAAAAGGCACATACAACATAAATAATTCTTTTATTTTATTTCTATGCTCATTTCCGGGCCGTGAGCACCTGAGGGGAGGGGAGGGACAATTCTTCCAGCTGTTAGCCCAGAGGACAGAGACAGTGCTTCTCAGGGTTCGAGAACCTGCCTGTGAATCCCCAGTAGGGGGGGTGGGGCTTGTCACCCCACTGACTGCAGGCCCCACCTGCAGAGTGTCGTGTTGGGTTCTGCAAGCCTGGGGCGGGTGTGAGAATTTGCAGCTCTCACATGTTCGAGGGTGAGGCAGCTGGTCAGGCACCGCGCACAAGAACGGATGCAGATCCCAGTGCAGGGTCAGTAAGTACTTAGGGCTGGGGAGTGCTTCCGTCTGGGGAAGGAAAGCCAGTTTAAGAAATAGCAGAGCAGGAGATTTTTATTGGCTGTGTATCCCGTCCATGTGGTTGAAGAGGAACGTGATGGGAAAATAAGTAAAAGTTTAGATGAAAACTATTTTCTAAAGGGGCTGGGATTCGGGGAGCGAGGGGAGTGTTCTTAGTGGTGTTAGATGTGCTCGTGTTCCTTTAGGGGGTGAACGGCTTACAGCCGGAGCATCCCCACTTCAGCGTCCTCCGAGATGGCTTGGCCGGGCCCAGGGTAACAGGTGCATGAACACAGGAAGCACATGCAGCAAAGCACTAATAACTGCTCAGCCTGGGGTGTTCGTTATACTGTCCTTCATTCTTTGCTGCAAGTTCAAAAATCATGTTAACCCGCTAAGAACAAGCATAGGGCTGAGGACGCTGCTGGGCTTTCCCATGCGTGCGTGAGGTGGCTACGTCAGGACAATGTGTGTGTGCAGAGCAAAGTTGCTCTGGGACTGCGGGCACACGGGTGGCACGCTCGAAGCTCCGACGTGCGGTTGGTCGCTTGCAGTTAGTCCTTGGGCTGTGGTGATGCGCCTGGTTCGCGATCTCTTACTAGGACTGGTGTCGAGTTCTCCCCTGGAGCTGGGGTTAAGGGGGTGCCGATTCCTATGCAATATGCAAGCCCCCAACTTCTCTTGTTTCCCCATGAATGAACCCCCCAGCTGTTAACAGGAGAATTCCCTAAACGCAGGGCCTGAGGCACCGTCCAGAACCTGCCTGGGGACAGAGACATGGGGAGAGTTAGTACCAGCTGGAGAGTTCTGCCCCGGAAGGGAGGTGTCCCCTGGAGCTGCGGCCCGCGGGGCTCCAGTGGAGGGAAAAGCACTTCTGCGTGAGTGTGAGTCTGGGCCACCAGCCCCGGGCTGGGAGTCGCTGCCTCTAGGCCACTTAGGGAGAAGTTCTCAGGCCTTCCTTCCTCCTGCCTCCTTCTCTCCTGTTTCTTCTTTTTTCCACAATGGTTTCTGTTACAAGCAAATGGCACAATAGGAACTTGGTGATAAATTTCACCCTTGGAAATAAAACATTTCGTCCGTCCCTTCCCAGCAGCGCATGCGCCTCTCCCCTGACCCCCACCCGGGCCTGGGGGGCAAGTGCTGTTATTGCTACTCACTGACAGGCACACGGAGGCTTCGGGTTTAAGGGACTTGCTCTAATCCCAGGCTTGAGCCCACTGACACCGAGCCGACGTTCCTCCTCGTGCTGCGGTGAAGAGACTGGGGCAGGACAGTCTTCCGGTCTGTTCCGGGCTCTGCCTCTCGCCCTGGGCCCTGGCCGCTCACCTTCTCCAGGCAGTGCTGAGCCTCGGAGCTTGGAGACAGACCTCTGGGCTTCCGCCTCCCAGTGAGGAGCTGGTGTGAGCTCCGGAATGGACGGCCCAGCCAACTGCTCTGTCCTTCACATCCCGTGTCCCGCGGGCTGTCAATGCCCTCCGGCCCCCGAGGCACAGCTTCCATCTGGGATTGCGGGTGGGGGTGTGGCTGGATCTGCTCAGAGAAAGTTTCATCACGGGCAAACTATTGTTTTTCCCTGGGCTTCGGGGCTGCTGCTGGGTTTTGTCAATAAAGTTTTATCGGAACGCAACCATCCCCATGACGTGTTTTTTAATGACTGGATTGCTGCAGAGAAAGTGCTCTGACCCCTGCATTTTCCTATGGGGTATCTTTGTAGGTGGAGATTTTTACACACACACACACACACACACACACACACACACGAGGAAATGCAAGATGTTGATGGAAGAGGCTAGGTGTTATGTATATGATTGTTTGTTATACTTTTTTCCCCTAATTTTCTGTGTGTGTGGAATTTCATAAAACATTGTGATAATGGTAGTTTGACAACCGCAGGATCTCTAAAGGAATGCCACAGGGCTCCGTTCTAGGTCCTGAACCGTCTACATTTGCCTTAACCACTTGACAGGTTAATCAACAGGGCAGATGATAGAAATCGATAAAAGGATTCATAGTCTGGCCAACATACTCAAGACTTATATATTTTGACAGACTGCTTGGGCACCCGAGCCAACAGGGAGGAGTTTCATGCTGATGGGGTTCAAGTACGCAGCTGACATTCATGAAGCTCGCTGCCAGGCCCGACAAGCAGCAGACTTGGGTGGGAATCAGGCCTCTTCACTGAGCTGGACCCACGTCTTCCGGGTCCCTAGAGTGTGGGAACACTGTCCTGCTAGCTAGGATACGGGTAAGCACAGCAGACAGGATTGCCAGCCTCCCAGACCCTGCATCGGATTGGGGGGGGGACCCAGAATAACTAGTCCCCATAAGCAGTAGGGAGTCATCCTGCATGCTGGAGATATAAGTGTTGTGGGAATTGCACAGGAGAAGGAGGGCAGGTACGGGAATCCTAAGTGCAGTGAGGATTGAATGGAGCGTCAGGGTAGGCATCCTGGAGGAGGTGATGTTTGAGCAAGGACTGGAAGGCAGTGAGGAAGGAGCCATGTGGATATGGGGGGAAGAGCCTCAGGAAGGAGCTGCCAGTGCGAAGACCCTGGTGGGAGCCTGCCGGAGGGTCCAGGGATGCCTAGGGGCCATGGTGGCAGGAAAGAGCCAGGGGCTGGGAGGGTGGCGTGTGCTACCATGACTGTGGTGTTTGCTCCCAGTGTGCTGGGAGTTGTGGGAGGGTTTGAAACTCAGAGATTCAGCATCCAACTCAGAATTAAGGGACCCGGGCCTCTGCGTGAGAGCAGGCAAGTGCAGGAGCAAGGGGCAGACCAGTTGGAAGTCACTGCTGCGTCCAGGTGGGAGCCTGTGACTGGCCCCTGGGAGGGCGGTGGTGGCAGGTGCAGGTGGGAGGTGGGTCCAGTGGGACTGGCCTCCTGAGTGAACAGAAAAGGGAGGGATTGGTGGGCCTTGGGATTTGCCCCGTCTGCCAGGAGGGTAGAGCTCCCTGCCTGGGTGCTGGAGCAGAATGGGCTTGTGTCGAGAGAGGGGTCTGGGTGCACCTGCCTGGGGCTGGCACTCTGCACTCAGAGGCGATGGTGGGACAGGGACTGAACATATACCCACACGCCCTCACCCGCCTCAGTCGTTTGTCTGTCACTCTTAGCATAATTTGGTGAATATTGTCTTTTAATTCAAGTCTATTTATTTTTACCTAAACTCATTTTATTTTATTTTTTAATATTTTATTTATTTATTTGACAGAGAGAGAGAGCCAGCCAGAGAGAGAGGGAACACAAGCAGGGGGAGTGGGAGGGGAAGAAGCAGGCTCACAGTGGAGGAGCCCAATGTGGGGCTCGATCCCATAATGCCGGGATCACGCCCTGAGCCGAAGGCAGACGCTTAATGACTGAGCCACCCAGGCGCCCCTACCTAACCTCATTTTAAAAGGAAATATTTTGTGAAGACTTCAAGCAGAATGGTGGTATTGCTTGTATAACTGTAAAATAATGACTATGAAACATTTAGTTTAAACTCGACACGACCTCCCGCCAAGGTTTAAGCACCGAGATCTACAAATGTCAGCAGGTGTCAGAATCATCCTAGCACCCACCACCCACTAAACTGGGGCCGTGAACCCCCTAGAATCACCTCACACCCTCAGGCCTATGCCTAGCCCTTGGGGAGGTGGTAGACTGTGTACAGAGTAAGGAGCTTGGGGTCCAGCTTGACTCTCAGCTAGAAGCTGGGTTCACTCTAGGATCCTGTGTTTTCTGAAGTACATCGGCAAACTGGAATTTGCAAGAACGCTGCGGGGGCTGCGGCTGTTTATTCTAGAACAGACGTGGGGGTTGGCCGCCTTGGAAGGAAAGGGTGGGATTTGTCCCGCGTGATTCCAGAGGGCGGCACTGGGACCTGCTGGGCGGAGACAGCCAGCTTCCCATTCCCACTGAACACACACTTCTTTGAGAATTCTCCTTGGAGTTTGTATTTTTAAATTAAATAATCTGCCTCCTGACTCATCTCTTTCTTCTGGGGAGTTTCTTTTTCCTGTCTGTTTATTGTGGTCTCTTCTTCACGTGACAGGCTTTCCTCAAGTGCCTGGCTGACCTTTCCTGCTTGAGAACAAAGAAGAGGGAGCTGTGCTTCTCCTTGCAGGTGTTTCCAGTAGTGGGCTGGCTCCAGGGCGCTGGCCTGTGTGTGGAAGGGTCCTTGCAGTCCCGTTTGGTGGGTGGCCTGGGGACAGACGGAGGGGGCCCAGTATGTTGTGCCTGGAGCTCTCCGTGTTATATCTGCAGCCCACCCATGGCTCGTGGTGAGAGGGGGAGCTCCCTGTCCTAAGCAATATGTAAATAGGACCTGTGCCCCGTGGTGTTAGAAGAGTTTGGGGCCTCTGAGGTTCTTCCCATTGTACATTTGTGCAACTTTGTCCCTGTGACCTCTTCTGTAGGAATCCCGGGGCTTCTGACACTTTCTCTGGGCGGGGACACCTGGTGACTAGGAGCGGCTGGTGGTGGTCACATCACACCCAGCCCTGCTCCTGCATTTGGGGGATGCGCTGAAATGTGGAATGAATGGGAGAATGCAGGAATCTGCCACCGGAGGCAAACTTCTTGACTCCAGGCCCCCGAGTCCAGGGGGGCCCCGAGGTCCACCCCCACATCTTCGCTGCACTGTCCTTTTTGCTCTTCCCAAGCTCCCTGGATCCTGCCTATATGTCCAGGTCCCGCTGTTTTATGAAATCTTGACTCACCACCTGCACCTCTGTCCGCAGCTGCTGGTGAGCATCCTGGCTCCACTGCCGCCATTCGGCCCCACCCACTGATGCTCGGCTCCTGGGCAACCGCACCAGCCTTCTGGTGGGCTCCCTGCACCCACTCTTGGCCTCTGTGGGCCACCCACCTTCTGCCCAGAGCCGGGAGAGGCTCTCAAAGTGTAAATCCAAGCTCATCCCGTCCCTGTTTCCCATTGCCCTTGATTAGAAATCCCAGCTTCCTCACTGAGGTCACCGTCCATCCCTGTGGAGTGGTGGCCATGTGGCCGGGGACCAGGGACATGGACTGGAGCCCCAGACCATGTGGGTGTGAAGCCTGGCTCCCAGCGTGCTTGCTTCGTGTCCTGATGGCTCATTTACCTCTCCTGTGATGGTGATGGTGACATTAGCCGCTGCATAGATTGTCCTGAGGATGAACCAGTCTACGTCACCAAGCTGCACATGGTCACCACCATGTGTCAGCTCCTGTTTCTTTCCCCACCGTGCACAGCGCTCCGGCCACTGGGACCTTTCTTCATGCCCTTTGAACTCTTTAAGACTGTTTCCCGTGGTTGCTCCCCACCTTCTTTCGCTAGGAACCCTTGTCCCTGGCTTGTCACTTGCTCAACACATTATTCTTTGGATCTCAGGTTAAATGTCACCTCCTCCGAGCAGCCCTCTCTGGCACCCCAATTAAAGTGGGTCCCCTACTCCCCTCTCTATGGAAATCCATAATGCCTCTGTTCGCTGCTGCGTGCTGTTTGCAGTGAGCAGAATTGGTCCATCACAGGGGTGGGGACTGTGCCTGCTGTTTCCTCCACTGAGGTGCCTAGAGCAGCAGGGCCCCCGTAACTCTGAAGGGGGAAGGAATGAAAGATGAATGAAGGCATGAATGTGGACACGAACCGTGGGACGAGCAGCCCGGGCTGTGGGCTGTGCCTGTACCCACCTCTTCATCTGTGAGTGCGGGTCCTCTGCGTCTGTGCGGCGCCGGCCTCAAGGGCCGGAATACGTCATACCAGGCGGCAGACCCCTGCCAGGCGTGTGGTTCCTCGAGAAAGCCCAGTGTTAGGAATCAGACAGAAGGGGATGAGAAGAGGGCCAGGAGCCTAACTGCCACGTGTGGTGCTGACCCTGCCATTCATCGGCCAACTTTATGCGATCCCTGGTTACCTCGGTCTCCTCGTCTGCAAAGTGGAAGCGACATTAGTACCTGTCCCGACGGTTGCTGGCAGGATTAAATGGGACAGTGATGCTTAGAGGTCTGCGAACAGGGTCAGTGTCTGGCAGATGGTAATTGCTGTGTCAGCGGGAGCTGCTGTGATACTGGCGGTGGCAGTGGTGGTGTTCATGGTGGGGATGGTGGTGATGGTGCTGATGTAGGTGATGGTGTTGATGGTGGTGATGGTGGGAATGGTGGTGGTGATGGTGTAGGTGATGATAGTGTAGGTGGTGATGGTGTTGGTGGTGTAGGTGGTGGTGTTGATGGTGTGGGTGGTGATGGTGGGGGTGATGGTAGTGATGGTGATGATGGTGGTGATGGTGGGGGTGATGGTGGTGATGGTGATGATGGTGGTGATGGTGGGGGTGGTGGTGGTGATAGTGTAGGTGGTGGTGGTGATGGTGGGGGTGGGGGTGGTGATAGTGTGGGTGGTGGTGGTGATGGTGGTGATGATGGTCGTGATAGTGTAGGTGGTGGTGGTGGTGGTGATGTAGGTGATGGTGGTGGTGATGGTGGTGGTGATGTAGGTGATGGTGGTGGTGATGGTGGTGTAGGTTGTGGTGGTGATGTAGGTGATAGTGGTGGTGGTGTGGGTGGTGACGGTGATGGTATTGTTTTATAATAGATTTCAAAATGTGAAATAGAGCAGATTTCGACAAAGGACTCCAGGGCTAATGAGAGGAGAGCAAGGACACAGCAGGTGCTTGCCAGGGAAGGAATGAGCCCATTTGCGGTATCAGATGAAATTCAGACTCATGAACTTTACTGCAACTGAACTTCGGTTTCCTGAGGCCGATGGCAGGACCCCTGTTTCCCAGAATGCGGACACGGCCCCAGCAGGTATCGGGTTTTCCAGCAGTGCATCTGACGCCCTCTGTGGAGTAGGACCTGTTTTAAAATTTCTGATTTGTTACAAACTGGTACTTTCTTTAATGTGAAGAGAAGCACTGTGACACTTCACCCTTAAGGGAAGAGGGGGGCGTGGATTGGTACCTGAGACAGCTCCTTACCTGGTTGCCATGGCTACACTCACTTCCCAGGTGGATGGTGGTCCAGATGCCCTTTGAGCACCACTGTTCTCTGTGTAACTCAGATGGGCTTTGATGTCACAGAGTCCTATGGTCAGATGGCTGTCCCCTTTGAATGCTCTTTCAGTCTTCTGGTTATGAGTGTCAAGGAGAAACTTTTAGTTTGTGGCTGGTGTGTCTTTGACCCCAAACGCTAGCTGATTTCCTTTCTCTGACAAGCGGAGAACAGCCTCAGGCATGGAGCCCTTGGACGGTACAGCACCAGAATATAATTGCATTGACTTGTTTCCATTGTATTTATTTTGTGGCCACTTAACATTTCTGGAAATGGATTCTGATTTTCTTAGCAGAGGTGTAAAGTTTCCTTAATAGATACATTTATTTAGGTGCAAAAGCGAGTTGACTTAAAATATGCAGTAAATTATCATGTAGCTGAGTGTGCATATATGACAAATATCTCAAGAAAGTGGTACAAGAAAGATTCTTGATAAGTTTCCAGAGGACTCTAGTGGAAGGCAGGGTAAGGGAAGTGGGAATAGACGGGATGGAAATTTGGGGCTCATTTGAGGCTGTGTAAGCTTCCCCCCACCCCCCGCTCTCTGGTGGGATAGCATCAGGGGCATGCTTCTCTCCATCCCTAACACCTGTTTGTGAGAACCACAGGCAGATATTATTCTTGGTACCAGAGAAGCCTGGTTTGCTTTATTTTGGGGATGTGGAGAATGTTGTAACTGATCTTGTTTCTTTCTTCATCAGGGTTGCTAGGAAGCTAGGCATTCAAATTCAATTCAAACTTCTGGTTTCTGCACAGGCTCCTTTAGTATGTGTTTTGTGTATTTAAACCATGAAATCTGGGGCTCCTGGGTGGCTCCGTCGGTTAAGCGTCTGCCTTCAGCTCAGGTCCTGAAGAGCGAGCCCCACATCGGGTTCCCTGCTCAACAGAGAGCCTGCTTCTCCCTCTCCCTCTGCTGCTCCCCCTGCTTGTGAGCTCTCTCTCTCTCTCTATCAAATAAATAAAAGCTTTAAAAAAAAGTTTTTTAAATAAACCACAGAATCATGTACTTTTTCATGTATCTGTTTTATCTTTTTTTTTTTTCCAAACTGCCAGAGGTATTTTTGTAAGCTATCTTACCTCCTTTTTGAGACATGGTGTGGGTAATGAATAAACTCTGAATAAATAAGTAAATAAGGACTGATGACACTCTTTCCTCACACGGCAAGATGGGGGGCAGCTCTGTTATTGGAGGTGCTTGCAAGCAATCAGGACCAGGAAGCAGGCAGAGCGGGGCAGGATGTGAGCCCTTGCTCTCGGAGGCTGGGGCCGGGCGCCGTCACGATTGCTCCGAATGCCAGTTTCTGTTTTTCCATGGCGCTCCGATCTCGGGCCTCTATTTAAGATACAACATAGATTTCTTCAAGGCACACATTTGCATTCTGTGTGGGCTGAGGTGCCTGGCTTCATTCTCTCTATATATACCCACACCATCCCGTGGGTATTTTTAAACGCACGTCTCGAGAGCCAACTTTCTTGCAGGGTGCAGGCTTATCGTCATGCCAGGGGACTTGTCGTGTGGGTTTGCAAGGGCTGAGGCCAAAGACCTTAACTTCTGGGCAGAGAGCTGCCAACCTTGAGCAGGGCAGAACTCAGTCCCCGGTGCTGTTGTTAAGGCTGCTGGAAGGGCTGGACGAGGAGATGAGTCAGATGGACTCAGAGAGTGGAGCTGGACGGAGGCAGCAGGGGCTGGCCAGATTGTTGAGGTGTGTGCTTTTCCCCCACACTTGTTGGGGGATCTTTCAGAGTTTGGTGGGGGTGCCCCAGAGGCCCACTCAGAATTTGGGGGCATGCCAGGGTCTCTGGGCTGAATGTCCCACGCCCTGTCCCCTCTCACTGGCTTGGCTTGCTGTGTGGATTGGTTGGCGTCCATACCTGGCTGGTGAAGCAAGACAGCCCTACAGTTAGTCCAGCCCAGTCACTAGACGCGGAGGGAAACCAAGGCTCAGAAGGGGTCCCAAGCTGCAATCCCTCATCCTTTTGCAATGTTCCTAGGGGAAGACACTGCTTTCCACCCAGCTGCTAAAGCCAGAAACCTGCCTCGCCCATTTCCCTCCTCACCCACATCACCACCAATAGCCCTGCAGCCAGCAGACTCTCCTCCGTGTGCCTCTCAAATGCACCTGCTTCTCGTCACCTCCAGCCACCGCCAGGGGCCAGGCTTCCTCGTCTCTCATCTGGGGGATACAGCTGCATCCTGGCCCACCCCCTGCTTTCTCTGATAGGCCCATGTAATTGGGTTTCTGCTGGGTAATTGGAATGATCTTTTTAAACCTCAAATCTCATTATGGCGGTATTTCCGCCCCCACCCCCCTATGTTCCCATCTTGCTCAGAATTCCTCAGGGGCTGCCCATGACTTGTAAGATTAAAAACACTCGGGCTCCTCCCCATGCCTGTCTGGGCTGCCTTTTCTGGCCCCTCTCTGCCCTTCTAGCCTCATGATAGCATGGCAGTCCTTCCAACCTCAGGACCTTGACACATGCTATCACGTGCACCACAACACGTGCAGACCTGGGACTTCGCCTGGCTGAGTCCTGCCCCTCCCATCCTAGGCCAAGAGCTACTTCTTCACCAGGATCCATCATGTCTTCTTGGTCCTTTGGAACACTCAGAACCTACTGTCAGTGTCTGAGTTTGGGGTTCTGTCTGGTTCTCTCACCCACTGGACTGTTGGCTCCATGAAAGCCAAGTGCACCTACCTTGTGCTGGTCCGTGCCCCGTCCTCAGCCGATGCCTGTCCAGCGTACCGTCACACGTGCAGAATGGATACAGACCTCGAGTGTTGTGCGGAGGCCGTGCGCCATACGGAGAAGCCTGACATCCAAGCAGGAAATGTCTTCTCTCTCCTCGTTGTCCTCCTAGTAAACCTTTCTTTGTGGGGTGGCTGAAGCATCATGTTGGGACTGGTTTCAGATTTGGGGTCCTCAGGTAAAGGGACCGTCTTCAATTCACTGTCCCCAGAGCCCCTGCCTTTTGTACCCCAGAAGGGTCTCTGCGGCAGCCACTGTTACTTCTAACAGTCATATCAAGCGAATTATTTGCTGTCTGTCGTACTGCTGTAGACGAGCCATCAGAGGCCGCCAGCAGCGCCCCTAAAGTCAAGTAAAGTGAGCTTTATTGAACTTGCTGTGGTGCTGGAGAGCATGCCATTGGGGGGCCTTGGCAGCCTCCCTGTGAGAAGGGCTGGGAGGGGCTGCTTGTATGGTTTGGGGCATGAGATGGATGATTCTAGAAGGAACACAGGAAGTGAGGACCAGCTCTGGGTTGGATGTTTTCAAGAGAGGGGGACCTTTCACTAGGGGTCCGTGTTCAGGAGGTGGCAGAACACATCGGGGGCAGAAGGTCATGGGTAAGATAGTGGGACTCGGACACAAGCTGCCACGTGGCTTCCTGCGTGTCCTGGCCGTGGCCTCGCCTGCAGTGGGGACCCTCCCCTGATTGTCTACGGGGCTACCTGCACTCTGCTCACTTCTCTATTGTTTCTCTGTTTGCTTTTTCTCTCTATTTCTGAAGGATCGTCTATTAGGGGAATTCAGCTCTTTGCCTGAGAAATGAGTGCAAGTACTTTTCCTTGGTTTGATGCTAGTCTTTTGACTGCTTATAGTGATTTTTGTCGTACACACATTTTCATTTTTATGTAGGTGAATTTATCAAGATCTCCTTTCCTTTATGGCATCTGGGTTTCATATCATAGTTAGAACAGCCTTCTCCACCCTGAGATGATTTCATTTTCTGTGTATTTTAAGCTCTGATAAAGCTGGAATTTATTTTCGTGTAAAATGTGAGGGATGGAGCCAACCTACTTTTATTCCCATTTGCCACCGATTGTCTTAACTCCACATACTAGTAATCCCATTTTCCTCTGATTTTCATTTTCATTCTTTATAGATATTTTAAAATCCCATGTGACTTGAGGTCTACGTTAGGACTTTTCATTCTGTCTCATTGACATCTGTCTATTCTTGCAACAAAACCTCATTGTTTTAATTGTCACTGCATTATATGTCTTAATAAGAGAGAAATCTGTTGTTCCCTCATACTTTATTCCTCTTTCAGTTTTTTTTTTCTGGTTTCTTGGTTTTTTGTGTTTTTTTTTTATTTAAAATTTAGCTTATCTACCATATGTCTCCTGAATGACCAATAACACTAGCAGGATTTTAGACCTACGGGGACTGCTGCATTCGAACCTGGGGGGATGCTTGCAGCCTTCGGGGGAGCTCTTGTTTGCTAGAGGGAGCATGGTGATTTTATAGAGGCAAGCTGAGTGGGTGCTGGTGATGAACCAGGGGGTCCCCATATCCGGGCTGCTCGCCCCCCCGCCCCACTCCCCAGCCTCAGCTTCCAGCTCTAAAGCTGGTCCTTCCAGATGCCAAGGAGGAATTTCATCAGCAGGTGACACAGGGTTCTGCCTTTGATGAAAATTTTCTCTTTTAGGTCAAGGCAACGCCGTCTGTGTTGATTTAGAGGGAAGGATGGAACTAAGGAATTCATCTTTGATCTCCGTTTTGCTGTTTGTGTTGTGAGCAAACCTACAATGTCGCCAAGGCCACTCCTTTGTTTTAATGGCGGAAGCAAGTTCTGTGAGCGGGGTTGGTTGGCTCCATTGAACTTGTGGGAAAAATCTCACAAGTATCCAAGCAAGCGAGCGAGCGGTGTGAACCTGAGGCTGGCACGCGTTTCCCCAGCAGGGCCACAGGACCGGAATCACAGTAAATAGAAGTGTGGGGGGGAATCCAGAAGCTCACACGTGGCTCGGCTCCGAGGTGCCCTTGCTGGTGCTCGCTCTGAATTAGCGTCTGCCTATAAATAGCATCCAGCCAACTGCCCGTGATGATTCTGACTGTCCCTTGCCGGAGGCCTGGACTGCTGGCTTGGTCGTGATTCTATCGTGGGTCTCTGTGACCTCGAGGAGGAAGAAGGTAGGCAGCAATGGTTCTGCTGATGTTAGCATCTAACAGTTGTGGAAAGCATGTCCGATACCATTCCCTGCCCTCTCCATGAACTAACCCTTCAGTCTTCAAACACCCCTTGGAGACAGGTGCTATATTTATCCCCATATTACAGGTGAGGAAACTGAGTCCCAGAGAGTGGGTGGCATAGCCACCCATTGCACACAACTCCCCGCTCCTTTTCTGTGAAAATACAAACTGCGCCAGGCATCACCCCACTGCCCAGAGGTGAATGCTGCTGGCGTCTTGGTCAAGCTCATTACAGTGTTTTTCCCCGTTCATGTGTGCGACTAGAGATTCCAGAAACAACGTACTGCTTGTGTTGTACCCTGTGTTTTTTTTATTAAGTTTTTACATTTTAATTTAGTGGCGTTAACATACAGTGTGTATTAGTTTCACTGTATTCTGTGTTTTTCAGCCCACATTATATTTGTGAACATTTTCACATGAATATCTTATTGACTGAGGATTCGGGGGTCAGGCATGTTTCATTTTACCTCTTAAACTCAATGTTAATTTAGAAAATGAGGATTTCCCAGTATCTACCTCGTAGGGGGGTGTTTATTTTGCTCTGCTTTGGAGAGGGTTGAGTGAGCGAATGCAGTCAGCCCAGCTCCATCACCGTCTGCTGTGCTTTCGGACACGTTCATTTATCTGGGACTGCAGCAGGAAGTGTGCTGGGCTACAGGTATCCCCCGCCTTCCAAAAGCTGGTCTTAGGCCACTTTGCTTTTTTTTTTTTCTTAAAGATTTTATATTTATTTATTAGAGAGCACGCCTGAGCAGGGGGAGCAGCAGAGGGAGAGGGAGAAGCAGACTCCCCACAAAGCAGGGAGCCTGACGTGGGGCTCGATCCCAGGACCCCGAGATCATGACCTGAGCCAAAGGCAGACGCTTCACCAACTGAGCCACCCAGGCACCCCAAGGCCACTTGGCTTTTATGAAAGACCTAGTTAGTACCCGTTTTTGCTAACCACTAACCAGAAGAAATCCAGAGAAGATTTTTGTAAACGCATTCAGCACGGGTTTGGCAGCGAGCTGTCCCAGAGGCAGCGCCCCCTGGACTGCGAGGGTGGTGCCCCCCGCTCCTTCCCCGGGAGCCACACGTAGCCTCTCTGCCTCCAGCCGCCGGTCTGAACCCTGTCTGTGAGCATCTGTGCTTTATCTTGATGTATTTTGTGCATCTGTTACCAAGATGCGTCCTCAGGTATCAGAAAAGCCCAAGAGAGGTTATTTTTGGGGACTGGGAATGCTAAAAAAATTTTTCCATGTAAATTCATGGTGATTGCTTCTTTGCTTTATGCTATTTTGGCTTATGAAATGTTTCATAGGAATGTTCTATTTTCAATAGCAGGAGAAACCTGTATTTGGAAGGTCGCATGTTGAGAGAAATGCCTTATATTCTTTGGTACTAGCACAAAATAAAATTAAATGGAGGTCGAAGCAGAGAGCACTTACGGATTCCTGAAGTGTTCAGAACGACAGTGGCTGGCTATAAATTACAAAAACGGACAATGATGCTGCGTCCACGACTGTAAACAGGCATCAATTAGCAGCAGGCGGGGGCAGCCAGCCTCTCTCAGGGCCTTCCCGAGAGCCTCGAAAGGGTGGCGGCGATGGGCGTGGGATTGGAGTCTGGCTGAAACTGCCCTGTAGACGTGGGTGGGACCTGGCATTTTTCCTAAGGGCCGAGCATGCTGGGGTCTGCCTCAGGCAGGTGCGTTTTCTTCCCCCACTTTGTTGGGAGGCTCTCCGTACTTACGTGGAGTTTGTGCGTTCAGACGTGGGGCATTTGTCCTCCCGCCTGCTTTGCAGAGAAGGCCGGAGCGGCTCGGCGAATACTAAGGAGATGCTTCCACCCCGGCTCAGCCGTGCCGGGCTTCCTGGGCAGCGGCCCACGGAGAATGCCAACAGCCTTGAGGAGGGGCCAGCTAGCGTTGGGCCCCTTTGGCTTGACGGGACCCAGAGCAGCCTCTCAGGATACTCAGGTCTGCTCTGGGGAGACCTACAGGCTGGTGAACTTGCCACCTCATTCTTGCTTTACCTGAGTCAACACTGGGACATCGGAAGGTGTCGAGTCCCCTGCTGGGTGGTCTCTGGCTGGGCAAGTGGATGGACGCTTGCAGTAATCCGGAGATGGGTCTTGGGAGTGGAACCAAGGGTGATGGGCTTCATCTAGACATCTGGGCAGAGAGAGGAGTGGGCTGGTAACAGTTCGCTGGTGATGTGACAACGATCGCTCATGAGCTCCGTTCGCTTCGGTTCTCAGCGGGGCCCTGGGGGAGCCGCATGGCCCCATGTAACAGGCTTGAAGCTGAGGCTCGGAGGGTTGTGGTGAGTCATCCCAGGGGTGAACAGGAGCCCAGGAGCCTTCTCTAGAGCCTTGCACAGAGGAGGTAGGCATGGACGGCTTCTTTACCTCCTTTTCTCGCAGTGTGTGATGGCGTCCTGTTTCACTGATGGCTGCGCAACAGCGAGTTCCGATGCATTGCAGATTCGTGTCGTGACTTTATGAAAATAGGAAGCAGATGCTTACTTTTCATGGTGACGCGGACCTCCTTCTCTAGCCCTGTGTTTGCACACAGAGGCCCCTAACACATATCAAGCAGTGGTTAATGGGTCCACAGGAGCCTTGGCTGGAGACTCACTGCCATTTCTTAGCCATGGGACCTTTGGCAAGTCACACATCCTTCCCCAGCCTCAGATGGTAGGGATCGCTTATTTACCCGGGAGGTCCAAGGAAATGGTCATTGTGCACGATGCTTTAGGCAGTGCACCGGCCAAGAAAGGAAGAGAGAAAATTAGGAGAAGACAGGAGAAAAAAGAAAGCGTGGGACATTTTTCACCCAAGGGATTGACCAAATAATTGAAATCTTTGATAATGTCAAGTTTGGCAAAAATGTGGGGAGACAGCTCTCGTGCATTTCGGGTATAGGTTGGTGTGGCCATTTTTGAGTGGCAGTTTGGCAGAATCAAGGGAAATTGTAAATGTGTTCCCTGCCCCTCAGTCCCGTGTCTATTTCTGGGCAAGGAGATGTGGGCAAGGAGGCCAAAGGGGATCCCTACAATGATGGGCATTGTGGATAATAACGAGTAACTGAAAACCCAAATAACCTTGTGTGAGGGCCTGATAGATGAGATCTGGTGTGTTCTTACCTGGGACGCTGGGCAGTCTGTAAAAGCAACGGATGAAATGTCTACAACAAAATCAAGTTGCAAGAAATGCACAGTGTGCTAGCTTGTGTGTAACCCTACCCCCCATAAACAATATCCTATGTATGTGAGTATGTGTGGGAAGGCGGCTGGGAGAGAGCGTGTGAGCAAACATGCGTGCACGCAAGTGTGCACTAGCACTTGAAGTATTGGACTGGAAAGGCATGGACCGAATGCACCCTGATCGTTCCTTCTGGGAGTGAAAGGAGTCAAGGAGCATTTCAGCTTTACCAGGGAGCCTCGCTGCCAATGTTTTATGTATATGTCTTCACACATATACACCAAACAACAGCACTAACAGCTACCAGTTCCGTGTAGTTAATATATTATTCGCTGTGCTTTTGTTTATTATTTTTACTTATTTTTAAGTAGGCTCCACACCCAGCATGGAGCCCAATGCAGGGCTTGAACTCACAACTCTGAGATCAAGACCTGAGCTGAGATCAAGAGTCAGACATTTAACCGACTGAGGCACCCAGGCGCCTCTTCTGTGCTTGTAATTTTTTTTAATTGTTATTATTCAGAGAAGCTAAAGAAACAATTTTAAAAGAAAGATTTATTTAAGGAGGAGTTTAGAGGGGAGAGCTGAAGAGCCATATTTCAAGTTCAAGGTTGATTGGTCTCACTTTTGTAAGGTCATTTGTTCCTGGAGAATGTTTTTAGCAGACACTTATTAACTGCTTATCGTGCATACGGTCCCCAGAACTGTCTGCCATACTAGTTCTTTAACTACTTGGCACAGAAATAAATCCTCTAACTGAGTTCATCTCGGATGATTTTTTTCTCTCCATTTGATAAAAACTCAAGTTGCCATGCTCTGGGTCATCTAAGCCACAGAATGTGGAGAGCAGATCAGCAGTGCCTGGGATATACATTCAGAAACATGACTTTTTCCGGATGTCCCCATGTTCCTGCTAATCCAAAATTCCCAAGGCCGGAATAAGTCCAAGGGTCATGTCTGAGCTCTAAAAACATTGGCAAATTGCTTGAGTATTAACTAGAAAGGGATGTCACTTCTTATTTTTAATAAGAGCAAAAGCAGGGCAATATCACATACCAAGTCAGGAAAGGACAGACCAGCCAAGCCGTGAGCCACTGTCTGTATCTGCCACCAGGCATGGGGCAGGGGTGTGGTTTGCCGGGAGACGGCCCCGTGTCCTTATGTTAAGTCTTGGGCTGCATCCAATGTGGTGTCCTCTAGATTCAGGGCCACAAGCTACAGGACACATGTCCTGAAGCAGCAGCTTCAAAACCAGAAGCCGCTGATTCCTGAGGAACACGCTCACCCTCCATGTCCCCTTGTGACCTGTGAAGCCCTGGCATTCCTTTTAATGCTGTTAGTTTTCTTGACTCCAGCCTCCAATGTGTATGACTCCTTTTAAATCCCTGTGGGCTCTGGGTCTTGTGCCTGATTTGGGAAATGGTTTTCTTTCTTTCTCGTTCTCCATACATTTATTTAAAAACTATTTGAATAGAAAATGCATGTGTATGGTAAGAAAAAAATGAAGCAGCAGGAGAAGGTGTACACTGTCATCATCATCACCATCACCATCATCATCACCAATATCACCATCATCACCATCATCACCACCAGTATCATCATCACCACCATCGTCACCATCATCATCACCACCATCATCACCATCATCATCACTATCACCATCATCATCATCACATCACCACCAATATCACCATCATCACCATCATCATCACCACCATTGTCACCATCACCATCATCATCACCATCATCATCACCACCATCATCACCATCCCCATCATCATCACCATCACCACCACCATCACCACTATCATCACCAAAAAAAAAAAAAAAAAAAAAAAAAAAAAAAAAAAAAAAAAAAAAAAAAAAAAAAAAAAAAAAAAAAAAAAAAAAAAAAAA
>NC_048230.1:48556760-48590214 GCF_002007445.2 Ailuropoda melanoleuca | reverse complement strand
ACCACCATCATCACCACCATCATCGTCACCATCACATCAACACCATCATCATCACCATCATCATCACCAATATCACCATCATCACCATCATCACCACCAGTATCATCATCACCACCATCATCGCCATCCCCATCATCATCACCATCATCACCACCATCATCACCATCACCATCACCATCATCATCACCATCATCACCATCCCCATCATCATCACCATCATCATCATTACCACCATCATCACCACCATCATCGTCACCATCACATCAACACCATCATCATCATCACCACCATCACCACCATCACCATCATCACCACCATCACCATCATCATCACCATCATCATCACCATCACCATCATCATCACCACCATCATCACCATCATCATAATCATCACCATCATCACCGCCTTCATCATCGTCATCATCATCATCATCAGTTATTAGACAGCAGAGCCCCTCCTCTCTTCACTGGCTGTCCAATTCTCCTCTTTTGGCCGCCTTGACTCCTTGAAGATATACTCATCATGCAGCATGTATGCATACATGTGCGTGCGTGTGTGTGTGTGTGTGTTCCTGCTTTTTCACACTCATGATGGCATTCTGTACATGCCATTTGGTACTTTTCTCACTTGGCAGTATTTCTTGTAGAGTATCCCCATACCAGTCCAGGCCAGTTTTCCTCATTCTTTCTCTGTGCTGCCTGATGCTCTAAGGAGAGCCTGTAGCAAAACGTTCTCCTCCAGGGCCCTGCCCACCAGGATAATGAGGTTGCTTCCAAAGCTGGCCAATAAAGTCAGCTCTAGCAAGAACACTCCCCTGTGTTCACCTGCAAGAATGCTCATCTTCATTCTCAGGTTCAGGTTGATTTGTAATGTGTGTTGCGGTGATTGCAACTGCTCAGCCAAGCGGGTTCATTTGGATAGATAGGAAGAATTGACCTGCAAACATATTATGCCGATTTATAATCACACAAAAATTGGCAGGGACTCTGTTTCTCGACTGCCTCACCAAGCCAGGTGGATCAAACATCCTAAAAGGTATGTCAACAAGAGGGGTGTTTGAAAATAGAAGTCATTTCTGGTTTAAATTCAAGCCACAGTGACAGTTGAAATGTATGTGTCTCACGTTGGCTTCACGATCAGGCAGGGGGCTAGGGGGCTAGGGTGTGGGGGGCTAAGGTGCAGGGGCAGGGGACTGGGGTGTGTGCGTGAGAAGAGATCTCCGCGTGTGTGCGCTGTCGAAGTGGGGGATGGGTCCGCGGCCATCTCCAGACCCGTTCTCTGTGCTTCCCAGGTGTTGCATGTCTTTGTACTTTTTTATAACAAATTTTCAAGTCAGGTGTGAAACAGTGTCAGCATCTGACCCACACAGTACAAACTTGGATGATCAGCTGTCCTAGCTTTTTCATTTTCCTGCCTGCATTTAGCAAAGCTCGCCATGTGCCAGGCACCTGGCTCAGGGCCATGTCCAGACATCTCGTTTACCCCTCAGAGCATCCCTCCAAGTCTGGGTGGTGATAGTTTGACTTTGGTTTTACAGATGAGAAACAGGTTCTGAGAGACTAAGCAGGTGGCTGAACCAGACGTCTAGGAAAGCAACACCTTGCTATGACCGGCTGTCCTATGCCTGGCAGCTGACCCTACATACCACCTGTCTGCCAGCTCTGGGGGCACCAGTCACTCTGAGGGTCTAGTGAGTAGGTAGGTCCAGGTGGATGGGAAAGACAGGATAGACACAGGTGGGGTATAGGAACATTACAACAGCAACTGTCCTTTTTAAATAGATTTTATTTTTTAGATCAGTTTTAAGGTTAGAGAAAAATTGTACGGAAAGCAGAGTTTCCGTATACTTTCTCTCCCCTACATCTCTCCTGTGATTGACCCCTTGCAATCGTGTGGTGCTTTTGTTACGAGCGATGGGCCCACAACGATATGTTATTGTTAACAGAAGTCCGCAGAGCCCATTGGGGCTCACTCTTGGTGTTGGGCGTTATGTGATGTGTAATGTCACGTATCCACCATTACGGCATCGGACAGAGTAGCCTCACCGCCCTGAAAATACACTGGGCTCCTCCTGCCCCTGCTCCCGCCCTCTCTCAGCCCCCCACAGCTTTCCCTCTTGCAGGAGGGAGGTCGTTCAGGTGGGACCGTACCGTGTGCACACGGCTCAGACTGGCTGCTGACGCCTGGGTCCCCTCAGGTCTCAATAGCTCATTTCTCTTTATCCTTGAATGTTCCGTTGTCTGGAGGCGCCACTGTTTGTTTCCCTGCTGAGGCGGGGGTGGGGGTAGTGGGGGGGCTTCCTATTATTGGCACAATCTTTTTTAAAAAATGTTTTCATATGCAACAGATGAATCACTAAATTCTACCTCTGAAACTAATAAAAAAAAAAAAGTTAGATTTAACCTGTGAGTTGCGCTGCACCTGGAACACCGCCCAGGTGCTACCCACGACCTGAGGCCCAAGCGGCCTGGGACCGCCACCCACACTGCCCTGTCCGGCTTCATTCCCTTCTGTGTCTCCCCCTTCCTCCGCTCTGCAGCCAGCCAGCCAGCCTTCCTGGTGCCACGCTGGGTCCTGCACCGGCCCCTTGGGCTGCTTCTTCCCTCTGTCCTGGAGGCTCATATTCCAGCCATCTCCCTGGCTGGGTCCACACAGCACCAATGACACCTCCTCTGCGAAGCCCTCCCAGACCCCTTCTGGAAAGAACCTACCCTTCCTGGGAATCCCTCACAGGCTCCTGTTCTGATTTTCTTTATCACACTTTTCACTGCTTGAAATGGTTCCATCTGTTTGCGTGTCTGTTACCTGGCTCCCCGCAGAGGCAGGGGCCCCATCTCCCAGCCCTCAAGTGGTGCCTGGGGCACGGAGCAGAGGCTGGGAGGATAATTGGGGGATGAGTGAGTGAGTAGATGGGTCTGACTGCTCCACGCTCCTCAGGTTGGTCGCCCCGCCTCTCCACTGGTCGAGTTCATCCATTAAGGAGGGGACGGGCAAGTCCGTCTTCAGGGGTGTGGGTCGTGTCTCGGGGAGCTGTCCGGGGGACGGTGGCGAGTTTTCATGCGGCCTCTGCTGGAGTTTGGTCTGCGCCCGCCTTCCCTCCAGAACAGAAGGGATGGAGCCCGCGGCGGTCTATCATTCTACACAAACGTGTTGCAAGAATCACTTTCAAAACAATCCTTCTTAAAGCGAGACTTGTCCCTTTTCCTTCCCATCCAGGGAGCCTTTGAAAGATTTTTATGTTGGTTCTACCAGTCTCCACTCCTGGCATGCCGACAGGCGCCATAAATACATGTGTCTTGAGCAGGTCCTGAAACTTTCTGACAAAATCTCCATTTTCTTGTCAGTACTTATGAGCGTGAATGGCCTTTTTTGGGGGGTGGGGAATTATCTACAGTTGGGGATGGTTTGAAGGTATTTTTGTGAGGACGTTTAGTCATTGGGGATCACTTGTTCCTGAGTCATGTGTTTATTTTAAGCCAAAGTCTTTTGAAAGGTCATTTAGATTTTTCAAATATAGTAGGCAAATCATTGTCTCATATTCTTTCTCTTCGCCCATTCTTGATTGTAACAAAGAAAATTATTTTCAGAGAAAGAAGATTGAGATGATGCTGAGCCAGCCCTAGAAGACTATAGCTTTGCATTCACACTGCTGAGATGCTCGTGCCTTTTTATGGGGGAAGGATTGTGTCCTAGGTAGGAAGTGGTGAGAATTTTACCCCAAGTCTCATTTTTTAAAAATTTTTATTTATTTATTTGTCAGACAGAGAGAGAGGGACAGAGACAGCACAAGCAGGGGGAAGGGCAGAGGCAGAGGGAGAAGCAGGCTCCCCACTGAGCAAGGAGCCCAATGTGGGACTCGATCCCAGGACTCTGGGATCATGACCTGAGCTGAAGGCAGATGCTTAACCGACTGAGCCACCCAGGTGTCCCCAAAGTCTCATTTCTAATTATAAAGTGTGACATATGCATGATGGAAAGATTTTCAGGTAAGTGTAAGAAAGAAAATTATTACCCAAGTTCCACCAGATGTCATTAACATTTTGGTGTATATCATGTGTGTGCATGCCTATGTGTGTGTGTGTGTGTGTGTGTGTGTGAGAGAGAGAGAGAGAGAGAGAGAGAGAGGGAGATCTTACAGATCGGACTGTAAACGCCAACCAGGCAGGCCCCTCGTCTGTCTTGTCATTCTCCAGAGTGTCTGTCTACCCCTGAGAGGCTCAAGGCCAGTTACTAAATGAAATCAAATTAGGTATATATGTGTCACATCTTTCAAAGCAAAATTTGGATAGTTTTCTGTATTTAGTTTTATATCCTGCTTGTTTTTCATTTAAAATACCAGCAATTCCTTATTTTTAGCATTTCTTTGAGAACATGATGTTAAATAGTGGAATGTCATCTCGTTGTATGAAAATCATGTTGGAAACCCCTCTCTACAGCAGTCTTCAGGACCTCCTTCATTCATTTCCTTGCAATCCATCTTCAGAAGTGCAATTCTTGGGTTGAAGGGCCTGAACATTTTTAAAGGTTTTTATATATTTTTGCTAAGTAACTCTCCAGAGAGAAGGAGCCAAGCTTCACTCTCCTTAGCGAAGCACAAAGTGGTTTCTTGGGCTATGCCCCATGAAAAGTGGCTTCAGGGCACTCTCTTGGGACAGGTGGATTCCTGTCGTGTATGTTAAAATATTTGCTCCAGGGAGTAGTATTCTGCTGTGGTGGTGGTGTTGTTTTTCTTTTTTTTCTTTTTTTTAATGACGTGTTTTCATGTTAGGAAGTTTTGAAAATTATTAGGTCAAATCTACTAGTGTTTTTTCTTTATGGCTTTGTTAGTTGCTTTCGTACCTGAGAAGGTCATTCCCACTGCCGGGTCAGAAGAGTGGCTATACTCATTACTTTCTTCTGGTTCTCTTCTAGGTTCCTTTTCTTTATATTTGACCTTCAGCTCATGGAAAATGCATTTAGTGTGCGGTGGGAGGTCCTGACCTTCTGAGCTACGTCAGAAGCCCAGCCCCGTCCTTCGAACTGTCCATTTTTGGCGCTGATTTGAAATGCATGTTCTATACTATACCCACTTTTATTTATACTAAGTTCTTCATTTGGATTTTTTCTTTTATTTACCTGAGTCTGTTCTTTCAATAACCATAGTTAAGTATTTTAATATCTAGCCTCCCTCATTACATATTTATGTTCCATATTAACTGTAATTATATATTAATTAAAATATGTTCGGTTCATTTTTTAGTATGAGACCCACCTCATTATATTTTGGAGATTTGGAGAATTCACCAAATGGACTCACCCCGTTCAAGAACCTGGCATATGTCTCCACTCTTTGGGACTTTTAAAAATCAATGTAATTCTCAGTTTAAATTTTCTCGCTTCTTCCCAAGGGGTTCAACAGCGTCTTAACAGGTTTTGTGTCTGTGTGTTCAATGCTGGGTATCAGTTATTGCAAATGGGATTGTTAGTTCCCTAAATTATCTGGGTCATTATTGCTGACTAATTAGGAACAAAAATACTGATTTGGATCTGTTCATTTTGTAACGAGTTACCTTAGAAACTCTTGGTATTTAAAATAGCTTTCCAGGTTGGGCTCAGTCCTCCGAGTGTAGCTGTGATCTGCCAGCCGCCCACGGGGCCAGCACCAGAAGGAGGGCGTGCATCCCGGCCCATAAGTGTCCACGGCTGGCTCAGAATGGCACTTATGCAGACGCAGCTCCTGGTCTGTCTTCTGTGGAGAACGACCCTCTGGCCAGCTTTAAGCTGCCCTTTCCCTCCTACAGGCAGTGATCCCAGAATAAATAAGTAAAGATCCTCACTTGGTCAGTAAATGGCCACACAGGGCTGGACCCCACCCTTCTGAGGGCTGGGCCCATCCTGTCGCCCCCTCTTGCTTTTTCAGGCTGCTGTGGTCCTCATCCCTGTACCGACTCCTGTTCTGACCCAGTGAGATCTCCTCCCTTCATACCTCTTCCCTTGCTGCTCTCGCTGCCAGGATAAGGACCCTTCTCCCCTGTCCCATCTTGCTCACCACTGTGCATTCAGAGCCACTTCCTTCAGGAAGTCTCCCTGGACCTTCCCACTAAGCTGGTCTCCCTGGTCCCTGTTTCCATGAGGGGCACTTTCCTTTCTCTCCGGAGACAGGGGCCCTTGGGTCTTGTCCACTGCTGAGACCGGGTTGATAGTGAGCACTCTGCATCTAGCTAGCAGGTGTCAGGGGAATAATGGGGTGCCACGAGGGAATTTAGGATGCTAACCAGGTCCGTTTGTGATCTGAGTCTGGGCCCCCACCCAACAGTCAGGCAACAGGAAGGGCCAGCCTGCAGCATTCAGACGCACGCAAAGGACAGCGCTGTTCTTGGGAGTTCAGACTGTGGCGTATGTCCCAGGAAATGGGAAGGATCCGTGTGATGCTGACAAGTCCCCTTGGAAGCCAAGTGAGGTCTGGGACTTTTCATAACCTCATGAGGATACGGCCCAGAGTGCTTCCCAAACCACGGCGCGTTTCCCACATGCGCTCCTCCTGCGCCCATCTGGTGGTACGACAGCCCTTCCTGAGGCTTTTGCCAAGGTGGGAATAGTGACAAATGGCACTCAGACCCCACCCACGGGGTTGGGCCCAAAGTATGCTCATCCTCGTCCCCTCCCACAGCAGAGACCAGGCGTTTCTGGCTCCCAAAAGTCAGGGCTCCTCGGGCTCCTGCCTGGATCCCATTAGCGTTAATGGACGTTCGCGTGGGCCTGCGAAGATAATGGAGCCATTTCCCCCCGAGCTGTTAATTTGGGAAAAGCAGTGTTTGTTCTGCTTTGCTTCTTCCAATCTTGTGATGTTGCTTAGAATGCGAACGCGCACGGTCATACGCAGGCGTGAAAGAGCCCTTTGGTTGGAGAACCAAGCCCACCGGACACAACAGAAGGGGAGCCGCCCGCAGCCGGGCTCATCCGCGGCCCAGGCTCCGGGCTCCCCATGGCCCAGGGTCCGGGCTCCTCCGCGGCCCAGGCTCCGGGCTCCCTGCTCCAGGCTCGCTGGCTGGGGAGCCGGTCAGCTTTCTGTCCTGGGCTGAACACACCCACCCCGCTGAGCTCCCCACGCCGTCCAGGCCTTTTCCTGAGGGCTTCTCTCAAGGATCTTACGCTTGTCTTGCAGAGGAGCGTGCAGGGTCTATTTGTGTTTGGTCCCAGGGGCGGGGGCAGCAGGTCTGGCCTGGAGGGGTGTCCGTGGGAAAGGCAGCGGCCGCTTCACGGAACCAGGCCAGCCAGGGGGTCGGCCAGGCGGCTGCATCCAGGGGGTGGACCTCGTGGGCAGGGATCTTCTCTGTCGGGTGGGCTTCCTCCCTGGCAGGCTCTCACATAGCTCGTGTTCTCGAAGTTCAGCGATCCTTACTTGGGAAAACATGTTAATATCAACAGTTTCATGGGGGGTCAAGGGGGTGCAGAGGGTGGGAGAGAGGGGCGTTAGGATTAGCAGGGCTCATGCACCCCGAACATCTGAGGGACTCGCAACCGTGATGTGTGGTCCTCTCGGATTCTGCATGCGGACTGTGGGACAGCAAAGGGACGCTGCTTGCACAAGTCCTCAGGGACCCAGCTTGACCGGGTCTCTACCTCAACACACGTCTCCGTGACCATAGAGGCAGGAAACATGGCCCGGAAAGCATTGGCCCTCAGGACAAGCTCCCGGGGCACAGTTCGTAACCACCCCGCCCCCCCGCCAGCTTCCCCTCTTAGGATGCCCTCTTTTCTCATGTTCTTGGTGGGTGTTGTCAGGAGAAGATGCTGGAAGACAAGGTGTTCCTGAGGCGTGAGCAGCTTTCTCAGCTGGAGGGTAAGGTCCAGGGATCGTTTATGCAGGACACAGCAGCTGCTTTTGTCTCATCTGGCGAGTTTGGGCAAGATACACCCCTCGGAGCTTATCTGTTGGTTCTCGTGGCCTCATCTGCGAGCAACCACACTACAACTCTGTGTGAGATGTGCCCTCCCCGTGAGTCGGAATTGGGGTGCTCTGATGTTGTCAGACACCCGCAAAAGAGTTGTAACCGTGGTCCCCTTGCCGAACAGTTTTGTCCATTGAAAGGATTTACTAGACACCACATAAATCCATTTGGGATTTAAACGAGGGGCATGCCAGCAGATGGAGTCAAAACCACCCTTTGTCACTCAAAGCCTTCTTGTCTTTGTGTGTGTCTTGTGGGTGCTGCTGAAGCAGGGGCCTTTTCCCCATCTTGCAGACCTTTGAATTTCTGGGTTCTCTTTCAGTGCCGCTGGACCTGTTTACCTGGGTGGGCATTTCCCCATGTATATTGGCTGTGTTGTTGAGGGTTACTGCCTTCCTCGTGGGAGGAATTTGGTGGCTTCTAATGACAGTTAGCATCTACTTAAGACTTAGGATTATCCTTAACGTGTCTTAATAAGCGATTGGACGTTTTGTGCCTCGTGCATTCCCTTTGTCGCTGGTGCATTTAGAAGCCAGTGGAAATTCTGGTGGGATGGGGGCATTGATGCAAGTGGGACACTCATTTGTGGAGGCTGACTCAGCACTTCTGGGTCCCCTGAGTCGGGGTCCCAGTGCCTTTGTGATTACGTAAAGCTACCCCCGGCATCTCTGAAGTGCAGGTTACAGGGCACTCGTCGTCGCTGTGCGTGGTCTTTCATGGGATCCTATCACCTATACTGTATCGTCTGGTCCTTTGCAGGACCTGCTGAGCTTGGCTTTTCCCCATTTGGGAGGAGAATCAGTGGGGTTTCAAGGAAGGCCCCGGGAAGCGGTTTGATGATCGAGCCTTTCCGGTTCAGTGATATTTTTTCTCTTTACTTTTTCCGGTTGGTTTCTGGAAAGATTTCTTTAAATTTACTCCCTGGTTTACCACCCGAGTCAATAGATGCATCCTAATAAGCCCAGAGAATCCTGTTTGTTTGGGTATTGTGGGCAAGAATGGCAAAGACAGAAGGGGCCCCATTTGTTCACTGTGTTCTCCCACTTTCGGTCCCAAGCCGGATGCTCCCAGGGTCTCAGTGGACCTCAGGAGGGATGAGTCTGTGAGACACCAATGGTAATCGTCCTCCTTAGATCTGGACCAGGCCCCGACTTGTAGAGCATGGTTTGTTCCTTAGGGGACAGTGGTAGGGTCACGTGAGGGTCCCCATGCGCAGGGCATCACAGACACAGTAACAGCTGGGTTTGCCGGCCACCTCCCTTAGGCAGACACACGCTTTTGACTCCCTCAGTCTCCAATTAGGTTTTTTTATTCTTTTTCAACTCTTGTGTGGCTCCTGGAAATACCTGGCCCCTTGCAACAGAGCCTTCAGCTCTGCCAGTTTAGCCAGTGGTTCCATCACTGACTTTCTTATTTCCGGTCCCATCTTCATGCTTGTTAGCCCCTAGCTCAGCACCCAAGTCCCTCCAGGGTCTGCACGCCCACCCTTCCTTCCTCACCTCTCTCGCCATGGCCCCCCCTTAGCCCCCAAACCTGCATCTGTCCTCCCTGCAACATGGCTCCCATCACTTACAAGCTCTTCCCCGCCCTCAAGGTCCAGGTCAAGGGCTACACCTTCGGGAAGAATTCGAAAAGAATGATGTCTGTCTGCATCTGAGAGTGTTATGTACTTATTATAGAATATTTACCAATAAAATGAAAATCACCTGCAATCCTATCAGCCAGTTAATCACTGCAAATATTTGCATATATTCCATTCATCCTTTTTAATGCAAATGTACACATAGAAAAGATAATACTGATACCATACTGTAGATCTAATTATGTGTCCTGATTTTAAATATAGCTATTGGACTATTTAGATTGTTTACTTATGTATAAATCTTTGTCTATATCACCGATTGTTTCTTTAGAAATATGATTGTGTGTTGGGGCACCTGGGTGGCACAGCGGTTAAGCGTCTGCCTTCGGCTCAGGGCGTGATCCCGGCGTTATGGGATGGAGCCCCACATCAGGCTCTTCCTCTATGAGCCTGCTTCTTCCTCTCCCACTCCCCCTGCTTGTGTTCCCTCTCTCGCTGGCTGTCTCTATCTCTGTCGAATAAATAAATAAAATCTTTAAAAAAAAAGAAATATGATTGTGTCCAAGGTGTATAAACTATTTTAAAGCCTTTGACACACGTTGCCAAAGTGCTTCTTAAGAAGGTGGTGTTAATTTATACTCCCATCTGTACATGTGCTTGTCTTTCCAAATCTTTGCAAACACTGATGAGTTGATTTTTAAAAACTCAACTACCAATTGGGTAAAAATGGAAACATTATTTAATTTGCCTCTTTGGAATAACTTGTACAACTGGGTTTTCTTTTCATTTTTTTTACTGTGTATTTTTTTTCTTTCAAAAGACTATTTAAGTCTTCTGTACACTTTCCAAGGAGCGGCTTTTGTTTTTCTTGTTGATTTTAAAGAGGTCTTTGTATATTACAAGATTTTACACTTTATCCTTGTGAATATATCCCAGAGCTCATTTGACTTTGTTTTATCTGGATTTTGAATGAAAAGTTTTAAAATTCTTCTATAATTTGGACTACCCATTCTTTTGTTCTTGATGACTTATATTTCTTTTTAAGTTTAAGAAGTTCATCTTAATTCTGAACCAGTTTCATTTTTTTCCCCTAGATTTTCTACCATTGTGCTTAATGAACTAAGCCAGAGGTGATCTTAGTGGGAGTACGCAGCAACTGTCCAGGGCGACCTTTCCCCAAACACCTGGTTAGGGTTCTGCCACGTGCTGCATTACCGAGGAATGCGTGGCTTCCCACCCCCTGGATGACGCTGCCTTTCCTGCGACTACAGAAGGGACCTGACTTAAGGTGGTCCAGGTGGCCCTGTCCGCAGGTCTGAGTAGGAATGCCTTCAGCTTTGCCACGCATTTCCAAGTCTGGGAAGCACCCCTGTGGTCCTTCCTTTTCATCGTGGTCCCCTCTCAGAAGGACTTCTACCTTCCAGGAGGTCGTGCTGATTGGTGGCTGTGTCTTGCTGTATCAGCCGCCAGGCAGCTCCTCGAGGACGGGGCAGTGTCTTCTCGCAGAGCGTGGCCTGCCCCGGTCCTGGCCCGGTGGAACCCCAGCATACGTATTCAAGCCACGTGTGCAGTTTCCTTCAGGTCATTTTCTGGTTTCCTTGTATTTTTAGACAACCTGCGATTCAGAAAGCAAATACATGCCATTTTTATGAGGCTCTCATCTCCAAACTGCAACCCCAGCTAATTTAACTTCCAGCGCTGTTAGTGATGACGGGACACTTGGTGCCTTAGGATGGCTTTCCCAGCAGTGACTTAGAGTTACTCTGAAACCTAAGTTACTTCGATTTCAAACCAAAACATTATCGTTTTAATTATCTTATTTCCTTATTCCTATTTCAAACCGAAACATCACACTGGGATATGAAATGATGTTGAAATGGCCAGAAAGGAGGCCTTGGCTGAACAAAACGAGGTGCTTCCTCTTCTCGTGTCAGGACCTGGGTTTGAATCCTGTTGGAACCATGATGGGTGTGGGGGAGCCAGACGACCTTCCAGGCTCTACTGAGCGCTCTTTGATCGCGTGCCATCGGGGCATCTGTTCACATTCAGGGGGTGGACAGAGGCCCAGAGAAATTTTTATCATTCCTGTTTTTTTTTCTATTTTCATTTTAACATTTAAATACATTCTTGGGTGTGTTTGGTCCCCCCCCCCAGAATAGACGTTCAAAAGACAGGTTTTATTATTTTTTTTAACCTGAAAACATTTTAGAAACATTTGTTGATATGTAGCACTCCCATAAAAATATGAAAGAGTTAAGCTTGCAGACCAGCTACGTGAACGTGCCTCGAGTCAGTCATCAGGTGGGGAGACAAGCCATCGGTGGCCCAGGAGACCCTGGGTTCTTCAGTCACAACTCTCCAGAGAGATCCACTGTCATGACCTAGAGGACCACAGATTGTTTCCTTGTTCTCGAACGTTATGCAGTGGAACCCATGCTGTATGTACTGTTTTGTATCTGACCTGAATCTGCTGTTGGAGGTGGGGCCGGGTCTCTGATTCCCCCCGCCCCGGGTACTATTCTATTAGGTAGCGATACCACAATATGTTCATCCTTCTGTTGATGACCTTTGCTGTTTCCAGCATTTGGCTGCTGTGAATGGTGCCCCTAGAAACATTCTTACTTGTTTTTGTTTATTGGTTGGTTTCTTTTCCTTTTCCTTTTTTTGGCAGGGGGGAGGTGAGGATTTGCTGGGTCATGGGGTCTGATAGGTTCAGCATTCGCAGATACTGCCCAACAGGCGTCTACAGTGGGGGAACCCCTGTCCACTCCAGGGTCCCTCTGCACCAGCAGTGGGGGAGTCTAGCTAGTAGCCTGATTGCACCCCGATACTGTCAGCAGTTTAAAACATTGTAGCCGTGGTAGCATGTGCATGGAAATATTATGTTATGATTTAATTGACATTTCCTCGAATACTACTAAGTTTGAACATCTTTTCATTTTCTTTTGGCTCCTTGTAGGTCTTCTTTTCGAAATGCCTTTTAGGTGCTTGTTCATTGATTGTGTGAGGAGGACGGTGCCCATCTTTAAAAAAAAAAATTCTAGAATTTAAAAAAAAAGTATATTCTAGATTGAGTGTTTGGGAGGAGGCACAGATCTCGAATATTTCCCCTTGGCACGATTTGCCTTTTCATTCACCTAATGGTATTTTTTGATGAAAAGAAAGATTTCATTTCAATGTAGGTCAATTGATTTTTTTTCATTTTTGTATTGTGTTTGAGGAATATTTGCTCATCCCCAAACCATGAAGATTTTCTTCTGCGTTTTCTTCTAGAAGCGTTACTGTTATTATCTGTGAATTTTAGAATCAGAACTGACTGTGATTTGGTGTGAGGGGGGGATCAAGAGTCAGTGTTCCCATGTGGGTATCCCATTGATTCAGCAGCGTTTTTGAGAGGCCTACGCTTTTCCTACCACATACTGCATAGCTGTGTCCCCTTTTTCCTGAGTCACTCACTATATCGGTGTGGGTCTGTTTACACCACTCTCTGTTCTGGGGGTCTCTTTGTCCTTGTACCAACAGCATATTGTCATAGTTACTATGGATTTATAATCACGGTATTCTGAGAGTGTAAATCTTACCACTTTATTTTTATTCTTCAGGATTGCCTCAGCCATTCTTGGTCCTATACATTTCTGTATAAAATGATGAAATTTGGAGGGCAGCTGGGGGGCTCAGTCAGTCGAGCATCTGACTCAATTTTAGCTCAGGTCATGATCTCAGGGTCATGGGATCGAGTCCCAAGTCGGGCTCTGCACTCAGCAGGGAGTCTGCTTGAGGTTCTCTCTCCCTCTCCCTCTGCTCCCCCCATGTTCTCTCTCCCTCAAATAAATAAATAAATAAACAAATAAATAAACCTTTTAAAAAATTATGAAATTTTGAATTCTCTCTCTCTCACACGCACACACACACACACACACACACACACACACGCAAACATACACACAATCTGCTGTGATTATGATTGGGATTCCATTAACCCTGTGAATCAATTTGGGAAGAAATGAGATCCTTAAAACGTTCAGTCTTTCTGTCTGTAAACATGGTGTATCTCCCTTATATTTAGGTTATTTCCCTTTTCTCTTGGGAATGCTTTCTCTGTGGAGGTCTCATGCACATCTTTTGCTAGATTTATTCTGGGGTATTTTATATTTTTTGATGACTTTTAAATGATCTCATTATTTAAATATCATTTTCTTAATCTTTGGTTCTGGCATCTAGAAATATAATTTATTTTTGAAAAGGAACCTTCTATGTAATAACCTTGCTAGATTAACTTATTCTAATTTTAGAGACTCTTTTGGATTTTCTAAAAACGTTACTCTAGAAAAAAAAAGAAGATGGCTTCATTTCTTCCAATCCCGTACTTAAAATTTTTGCTCCTGCCCTAGTGGTTAATATCTCTAGTGCAATTTTAGACAAAGACATTTTTGTCTCATTCCCGATCTCAGAGGGAAAGCTTTCAATATTCCATCAGTAAGTAGGGGTTTGTAGGAGATATTTTGTATCTATTCTTAATGAGACCAAGACACTTCCCTCCCATTTCTAATTTGCTAACAGTTCTTAATTATGAGTGGATGTGGCTATTTATCAAGGGCTATTTCTGTATTTATTGAAACGATCATATGACCTTTCCCCTGTATTTGGTTAATGTGATTTCCATGATTTCCACGGATTTGGTTTTTGGATGGTGATGGAATCCAGGGGAAATCAGTAGGATTGTTTCTGGGATGCACCCGGCCCGTGTGTGCTGGTTTGTCTTCCTGCATACCTCTGTCTCTGATTTAACGGCATTTGTGAAACATCTCTGTGCACGCTCGTGAGAGAGACCGGCCGGCCCCCTCCGCGGCTACCCACACCCTTTCCCGGTTCTGTTTGTGCCGGTCGCTTGGGTCTCGTAAAATAGGTTCCCTATCCCTTCACCCTCTGCAAGGCCGATGCTAGTTCTTCCTTAAGAGCTCGGAGGGCCTCCCTGCCAGTCCGCTAATGCTCCAGCAGGTACGTAAAGATTTAGAAAAGGGGACATCCTTCTCAGATGGTAGCGAACTAAGAGAGGCCAAGACAGGTAAACACAGAGGGGCTTGTCCGTGTCTCCCCTTTGCGGGAAGGATGCATTCATTCAGCAAAAATCTCCTGACTGTGTGGGTGTACCCGCCCCTGCTGGGCGTTACGGGCCCTGTAGGAGCCAAACCCAGAGGCCGTGTGCCAGGGAGATCGCCTTCAGGACAAAGGAATGTTTCCAACGCCAGGTTGAGAGTGTGTGTCCCTGCCCTTAGGACCCCTCATTCCACCCCGTTCCCACGTGTGCTGGCCCTGACCCCTTCTCTGGCTTCTTCGCCCTGCTCGCTTCCCTCCTCCCGTGTTTCCAGGCTCTGGGATGTGCTGTACCCCGCGTGCCTTGGGCACTTCCTGTTCTGCTCCTACCTTCACCCTTCCTCTGCGAGTCCTGCACATTCTGAAGGGTTATTTCTTCAGTGAGGGCTTGGTTGGCTGTGGTTTTAAATGTAGTAGACGAATGGAGACTTGGAGGTATCATAAGGCCAGCAGTTGGAGAGTTTGTCACAGTTCCCAACGGAAGGGCACAGCCGCTCCCATAGCAGGGAAGCCCTGGGGTAGGTCAGCGGCCCCAGGGAGCAAGGGGAAGATGTGGAGAAGAGCCTTTATTGTGGTGTCCCGGAGAAGCAACAGGCGAGACAGAGGACGTAGGCTCGGGTCTGGCTAGTTGGGATAATTCCAGTGGGTTCTGGGGCGTGGGGGCTGCTGCCCCTTGTCTGGGACCTGGCCCTGCAGTGTTAGGGCAAGTAGATAGTGGCCCAGAGTGCGAGACCCCGTTAGGGAGCATATTGGGGTGTGGCACTTCACAAACCTGCAGTCTCCTTGTGTGGTTATTGTTGTTCTCATGGTAATTGTTCTTCCCAAACGGTGGTGCTTCCTCGGGACACGAGCTCTACTCATTCTGCTCAACAGTGAGTCCTTGTGCCCCATGCAAGGCCAGGCACATGCTAGGCGCTCAATAAAGGTGCACTTCTTACCTTCTTTTCTAAAGGGTTCTGGAAGCACATTAGTAGGGAAACAAAACAAAACAAAAAAAAACCCCAAAAATGAAAAAAAAAAAAACCAGAACCCAAACCCAAAGAACCAAGTGCAGAAAATGCAGATGAGGACCAAATCCAGCTTGTTTCCGCTGTGCGTCCCCGTGCCTGGCACGCGGCGCTCCGCCAGCATCAGTGGCATCAGTGAATGAGGGAAGGGTCACTGAGCGTGCTTCCCTCGCAGAGGAAGACAAAAACAGTTGTCACACTGAGATTATTTCAGAAGTTAGTTTGTTCCTACGCTCGTTCTGTTTCTGCCACCGACAGTCCCTAGAGACGGCTATTTTTTGTTTTCATGAAAAATTGAAAGAACTCTTGAGCGTTTATTCACCATATCCTTTTCGGCAGGATTAACGGTCTTAATAATGAAAATAGCCAGCTAACTATTTAAAATTTGTGTTGAGATCACTGTAGATCTGTGGGAAGCCTCAGAAATAGTTCAGAGGGATGTGTGTGGCCTTTACCAGGCTCCCCTCGTGCCAGACTGGAGCGTAGCAGCCCAGCGGGGATACTGACACGCACACAGTCCCCGGAGTTGATCACGCCATTCGAGGTGCCATGATGAGTGCTTTGTCTCCTGTAATTGGCACAACAGCCCTGCAAGGGAGACAGTGTCATCGCACGTGTCCTGGAGCCCGGGTGCCGGGAGGGGAAGTCGCCTGCCCCACCGTGCACGTGCCATGCAGTGGGGCTGACTCACACCAGGAAGCTCGGGCTCACGTGAACCACAGTGCATGGCTCTGTCCCTCATCAGAGATCATTGAGGGAGAAAATGACGTGAATAACAAAAAGAATTTTGTTGGAAAGGTATGTTTTTTTGTGTTCCTCCAGAATTGCACCTTCTGTAAGTCTAAAGCCTAAGGAAAACCGCGAAGGTTCAGGGCACCCGGGTCTCTAAGCAGAAGCTCTTCGAATAGATGCGTGCATCATTCACATTCTTTTACTATAGCAGTGGGTGGAGTCACGTCCTCTGCGCAGTGGCTTCGTGTCTTAGAAGAGCTCTGCCACCTAGATTTGCAGATGTCCCTACGAGGTTTGGGAAGAGGTCCCAGGTGGTAAGGATCCTGGGTTTGCCATGTCCTTCCATGTTCTTAGAAGCCAGGTGGCTGGGGCAGCCTAGCAGGGAGGTGGCTGAGAGCAAAGATTCTCCCTTTTCTGTGTTTCTTCCCAAGACTTTATTACTTGGAAGATCTGAAACGGCTTCCCCAAGGCCTGCGAGCGGGTCCTTGTGTCCTTATGGGTGCACACTCTTCCAGGCCACATGTTCTCTCCTGCTCCTGAGCCGAGTCCAAGCCCACCTGGTTCCTTTCCTGGTCACCGCGTGCTCTGGATGACCCCGGGGCAGGGGGCTTCTCGCTGCCCACCCCAGTGTTTCCATCTGGTGCCCTCACAGAGCGGGGAAGTGTGGGTGCCGTGCCGGTGACTGAGCTCCCCAGGATCCCGCCCCCGGGTCCACGGTGCCACCTGTCCGGGCCACAGACACTTGCTCCTTGCGTGTCTGTGCCTGACGAGAGAGGAACAGGGTGATCCTTCACAGCAGAATGAGAGGCTCATTCCTCAAACTTTGGCCTGGCCCCTGCTGATGCTGTAGGAAAAAACTCCCTGAACAACACATCATATTCATGCCTCTGTTATTTCATTCTAGAATGAGATCTCTCTTTGGCTTATGTTAGGTCGATCTGTGTATGCAACTGCCGTTTCTGTAAGGTGGTACCACTGAACATTGGTAGCTTCGAATGGCTCAATCTAATGCAATAAATTAAATTGAATGTTGAGGAATTTGCAGAGCAGCCCTTCGCATGGCTCTGTGTTTTAAGAAGGATGTCAACATACGTCAGCGTATTTCTGTCATGTGTTGTGAGCAGCTGCCGGTGGGTGGGGCCCAGTGGTTGGCCTGCTTGTGGTCTGTTGCCACCAGAAAGCCCTCCACGTCCCCGAGGGACAGGAATGTCATCACGAGGGCCCTCCCTTACCTAGAGAAGAGCCCATCGGATCTCATGAAAATTTAATGTGTCAACGTATACAGTTACATGAGGCTTTTTTCCCCCAATAAATGAGCTTGTAGCCCCCGGTGACACAGATGGATCAATGAATGATGGGCCTCCCCCGGGGGCTGTGGGGCTGACGGCTGCGCTCAGGCTGAAATTCACTTCCTCCTGTTTGTGGCTTATCCGTAAAGGGAATTCCCTGCCTTTTATTCTTCTTTCCGAGGTGATTTCAGGTTTGCCAGATTCTGCAGCGGTTTGAACTTTGAGCCTGAGGGCTGCAGCAGGAATAGCCTGGCCACCTTCCCCCAAGAAATGGTCCAATGCCACAGGCGGCCCCCCACCGAGCCTCCATTCTGGGGGAACTTAAACAGGGCTGGGGAGTTAGCTTGGCTTGCCGAAGCGTGGGTTTGAGTGGCTGGCTCCTCTCCTGGTTTTGGGTTCTGTCACGGGCATGACCGACACGGTGAGGGCCCCTGAGGGACCAGCAGAGGCCTGTGGCCTGACCACGGCCACGGGGCCAGAGTGCATGCAGCCAGCCCGCATCTCCCGGCTCTGAAGCTCGGCTCATTCCAGGTTGTCGAATGAAAGCAGGCCCTGTGCTCACTTTCTCAGTGTCCCTGTGGCCTCCAGCGTTTCACGGGGAGTGGGTGACGAGCACGGAGGAAAGGCGTTTGGTGCCGGGGGCTTCTAAAGTGAGGAAGGGGCATCACCACCACGTTACCCTGGAGGGCCCCATGTCCAAGACCAAACAGCTTCTCCCAGGAGGCCAACACACCTGGCCAGAAAGCTCCCCATTTCTTTGGGTGAGCCCCACACAGTGACCCCCTGGCCACAAAGTAGCCCACATCCCACATGGTGACCCACATCCTGCATAGTGGCCCCATCTCACATGGTGGCCCCCACCCCGCACAGCGGCCCCCACCCCACAAAGTAACCTCCACCCCACAAAGTAATCCACACCCCACATGGCAGCCCCCACCCCACACAGTGGCCCCAGCCCACACGGCGGCCCCCACCCCACATGGCGGCCCCAGCCCACACAGCGGCTTGCTGACTCCTGCAGACCCGTGTTGTGGACACGCACATCAGTAAACATTACCAGCAGCCACGAGGAGGCCACAGGCTCACGTGGACAGGCAGGTGGAGAATGGAACAGGTGGAGGCCACGACCTGTGACATAAGGTCTCTCTGTTGCTGCCCCGTCGCTTACGGGGGCAACGGCTGTGGAGTGTGGCCCGGCAGCGGTGTCTCTGTCAGGCCCCCAAGGACATACAGCTGAAAATCAAAGACTTAATCAAAGTGTCGCTCTCCTGTGATTCCCTTGAAAGCTGTGCGGTTTTGCCCAGGATCTCCATGGTGTCCTCACGCATTCAGCAGATACGTACTAAGTGCCTACTGTGTGCCAGGGACCGTGACACAGCAAGGCCACCCAAGGGGCCTAGAAAGACCGACGTCGAAGCAGGTGGGGGGCGCCGGTGATTGTGAAGCTTTGCCACGTCACAGACACCACGCTGCACCCCCAACATGAGCTCACCCAACCCTCACAGGTGGGGGCCGGCATCATCCCCGCTGCATGGTGGTTAGGCCTCTGAGGCTCCGAGAGGCCAAGTGACTTGTCCGCGTTTGGGAAGCTCATGAGAGCTGGCATCCACAAGTGGTCTGTCTGGCCGTGGCAGCCAAGCTTGGCAGGTGCTGCCCCCGCTGTGCAGGACAGGCCTGCGGGGGCCGCTGCTCTCCCCAGAGGCCTTTCCTGGGGACTGACTTTGTGCAGGGGTCTGCCCTGATTGGTGGTGGTGAGCAGGACCCGCCTGGCTCTGTGCTCGACGGAGGCTTCCAGCAAGACGTCCAGCGAAGCCAGCAATGCTCTGTGAGACACAACGGAAGGCAACGGGGGTAGAGAGCCTGGGTGCACAGAGCAGGGCCCTCAGCCCTGACTCTGCAATGGGATTCATCTGGGGAGGAAGCGAAGTTTAAGCTGTGATCTGGAGTAGGAATTGGCCAGCTGAAGATGCGGGGCAAAAGGGTTTTATAAGGGAAGGCATGTGTAAGAGTTCTTTTTTTTAAAAAAGATTTTATTTATTTATTCGACAGAGATAGAGAAAGCCAGCGAGAGAGGGAACACAAGCAGGGGGAGTGGGAGAGGAAGAAGCAGTCTCCCAGTTGAGGAGCCTGCTGTGGGGCTCGATCCCAGGACTCTGGGATCACGCCCTGAGCCGAAGGCAGACGCTTAACGACTGAGACACCCAGGTGCCCCAAGAGTTCTTGAAGCAAAAGAAAAGAGACCTCAGGAATCATGAAGTGGCCAGTCTGGTTGGGTGATCAATGATGAGGCCAAGAGTAGCAAGACCAGACCCCTTGGGGAGGATCCTGGAGGCCCTGAGGGCAGCTGACTGAGCAGGGGGTGACTGGCATCCAACAGAAATCTGTTGAGTCCCTGTTGCCCTTGGTGTATATATAATGCTGGACAGACAGGGTCGTTGCCCTCCAGAAGCTTGTATTCCAATGGAAAAGCAAATAGGTAAACACACAACACAGCATCAGAGAGCAATAGGGGCCCCAAAGGAAGTGAAACAAAGGGAAGTCTCAGAGTAAGTTGTGAAAGGTGTAGGAAAGCCACATGAAGAAAGTGGGTGGGGGAGAGGGCACATTGTTGCTGTCCAGACTTGGAGATGAGGAGTCAACAATGTGGCATTGTTGGGGGAAAGGCTTTCCAGGCAGAGGGGATAGCTGGTGCAAAGGCCCTGAGGCAGCAACCAACTGGGCATACTCAAAGAATGCAGAGTATGGTCAGTGTGGCTGGAATGGAGGGAAGGGGCTGGAAAAGCCTCCAAGGGAAGACAGAGGGTCTTCAAGTAGTTCGGGTTTGATCCCAAATGGGGGAGAAGCCACTAGAGAGTTTAAGCAGGGTGTGGCAGGGCCTGATTTGTAATTTTGACCATCACTGTGCTTCTGTGCAGCCAATGGATTATGGAACTGCAAGCATGGAAATTGGGATGGGTGGAGTGGGTGAGCTCTTGCTACAGAAGTTGGTGAGTCGACCTGAGCCAGTCCGTGGCAGGGAGAGGAACTCAGGCGGATTTGGACGATGTTGGCATGTGCTTACACTTACTCTGATCTGGAGCTCCTGACCAGGGGGCCGCGAGGACCACTGCTGTGGGCAGCAGTCCCGGGTCTGGAAGTCCACTTGTCGCAAAAGACACTACCATCCGGGGAGGTCGGGAAAGACCCCCATGGCTCTCAACTGGCTCAGAGATGTTGCTGAGAGCGGATGCAGGCCGGCCCGACCATCTTGTATTTTCCTGTTTTCATAACAGGTTTTTGGAGCTATGATCCACATGCCGTACAAGTCACCCACATAGAGTGTACGATTTAGTACGTTCCCACGCTTGTGCCACCATCACCGCGATCTGTATAAATGGAATGATACCACGTGCGGTCTTCTGTGACTTGGTAGGATTCCGAGCTTCATCCGAGGGGAGCAGGTGCTGTCCTTCACTCCCTTATATGACTGACCGTTGTGTGGACACACCGTATTTTATTTATCTGCTCATCAGGTGGTGGAAGTTTGGGTTGTTTTTTCCCCACTTTTTGGCTATGGTGGGTAATGCTCCCACAAATATTCATGCACAAGCATTTGTGTGGACGTATGTGTTCAGTTCTTTGGGATAAATTCCTGGGAGTGCAATTGTCAGAGGGTGACTCTGGGTAACTGGTCAAGAAACTGCCAGACTGTTTCCCACAGCGGCTGCCCCCCTTCCATCCCATCTGCTGTGTGCTGGGGACTGCCATTTCTCGCATCCTCACCCACGCTTGTGATTGTCCCTGAACACCTCTGACACGCTCTGTCACACTTGCCCTGAGCAGTGCCCTGGTGATTGACAAACCAGGCTCCTGGGAACAGCACCCCCAGCCCCCAGCTGCATGAGAAGCAGTGTGTCCCATGTTCTCTGCTCCCGAGGGTGAGGAGGTCCTCGCGCTCTCTCCACCACGTGGGTTCATATCAACCCACCGGGAGGACTGAACGTCTCAGGTTTCACTTCATTTACTTAATGGATGAGGAAGGAAATGGTTTCTGAGGCCAAGACCGGAGCGGTCCCCAAGGACTCCGTTTCGACAGTGCATTTAAACTTCCACTTGGGGGTTCGCTTGTTAGGCTGGGAACTGTGACTGAAGACCTTTCAACATTTGATGTTTATAAAGGGAGTTTGAGAGTGATGACTTTTAAAAAGGCATTTGAGCAGGGAGGACTCATTTTGGGGTCCGTGGCGGATGTGGAGTTTGCAAAAGCAGCTGGACAGGGCGTGCCCTTTGTCACGCTCTGGTCTGGTCTGGGGTGGGGGTGAGCAGCAGAGATGTGTGGAAATCTCCTTCCCCTGGTAAGCTGTGAAGCCCGGAGTTCACATCCGGAGCCATCACCCGGGGCTGTGTGATCCTGGGCCAGTCACTTTGCCCTTCTAGGCTCTACTTGTCTCTTTGGCACGTGGCTCCTGTTGCACATGCAAGATCAATGGGCAGTGGCAATGTTTTGGAGAAAGTGCGACTGTGACTATTCCAAGCTGTCTCTTTCCACGTGGCTTCACACACTGTGTTTTTCTTTTCTTTTCTTTCTTTTTTTTTTAAGACTTTATTTCTTTATTTGAGAGAGAGAGCATGAGCGCAAGAGACAGAGACAGAGAGAGAGCATGAGCAGGGGGAAGGGGCAGAGGAAGAGGGAGAAGCAGACTCCCTGCTGAGCCGGGAGCCCAATGTAGGACTCGATCCCAGGACCCCGGGATCATGACCTGAGCTGAAGGCAGACGCTCAACCGAGCCACCCAGGCACCCCACACACGGTGTTTTTCTGAATGCAAGGTGCTCACCCCAACTCATTCTCATCTGAGCTTGAGTCAGATTTCTTCTAGGACATTTGTCCCATCCCCCATTGCCTGTTCTCAGACACCGCTCTCCCTCAAAACACTTACCTAGGCATTGCAGTGCAGTTATAAATTCAATTCTTTGATTGATGCCTGTGTGTCTGTGACCCTGGGTAGGCTGTAAGCCCAGGTAGGCTGTCATCCCAGGTAGGGCTGTGAGCCCAGGTAGACTGTGAACTCAGGTAGACTGTAAGCCCAGGGAGGCTGTGAGCCCAGGTAGACCGTGAGCCCAGGTAGACCGTGAGCCCAGGTAGGCCGTGAGTGCACGTAGGCTGTGAGCCCAGTGAGGGCAGGCACCCTGTCTAGTTTTGCTTATCAATGTCACCCTAGCACCTGGCACAAAGTAGATGGTAGTCTTAGTTTGGGTTTATTACAAGGAGACTCTGGAATGTGGGTCTGAGAGCAAGTAACTCATAAGGAACTGGTCCCAGGAGAAAAAGAAATAGGGAAGAGGAAGGGGCCGAGGGGGTGTGATCTCAGGCAGAGGGCAGTTACACCTGATCCCACGGGGAACTCGGGGTGTGAGCAGCTCCCCAGAGTCTGTCTCTAATGGAGGCAAGGGGGCTGGGCTTTACTTGTGTAACGTCACTGGCTCAGGCCAGCCAGGCTGTGTCCACCACCAGCACTGCCTCTCTCCCAGGCAAGCCGGCAGGGCCGGCAGTCGTGGTGTCAGGACCGCGGGGACCCAGGGGGAGCCTGCCCCAGAGTCCGTTCACATCCAGTGTCTGCCCATGTCTTCCTGCTCGGAAGGGCTGCACATGGTCTCTGGTGGGCTCTGACACTGCAGCACATTTTTGATCGTCAGCTGAAGTGTTGCTTCCACGTGGCAATCGTGTGAGCCCAGCCAGAATGCTCTGAAATTCGTGATCCTTAACACGTTTTTAATTTAGGGTAATTGCAAAGTTTGCATGTGACTTTATGCTTGTATGGCTTTCAGATCTGCATGAATCACAGTCCTGATGTATGTGTGGGTTATCTTGGCATCCCGACCGGCTTTCTTCTGGACCCCAGGGTCCTGGTTCAGTGAAGGGCTGGGTGGACGTGCATGAAGGAGGACACCAGGTTGGGAAGCGAGCTGGCGTTAAGTACATGGGGAGAGTGCTCGGCTCAGTGCAGACCTGCTGGGGCTAGGGTAATCAATCACGTGATTTATTCTCTGGGACCCGGCTTTCCTTGGCACCGGGTCACGCCACGTGCAAGATGCAGGTGAGTGGAAAAATGCAGGACTGTTTCCTTTTTGTTCCTACCCAGAACCCACCGCTCTTTTTGCTCAGTTGTATTAGTCTGACCCTGGCTTTATGACATGACAGAGAGCTCCACTGGGTCAGGACATGCTTTTTAACAGAGGTAAAATGACCTCAACTTAACCTTTAAAATATCTAAGTTTAATATTTTATAATTTTTTTTAAAAAGATTTATTTATTTATTTATTTTAGAAAGAGAGAGCATGAGCAGGCAGGGGAGAGTCTCAAGCCGACTCCATGCTGAGCGCAGAGCCTGACCCCAGGACCCTGAGATCATGACCTGAGCCGAAACCAAAAGTCAGATGCTTAACTGACTGCACTGCCCAGGTGCCCCTTAAATTCGACATTTTGACTATTTTAAAGGGTACAATTCTGAGGCATGCAGTATTCACATGGTTATACAACCTCTCTCTAATTCCAGAACTTTCTCATCACCGAAACAGAAACTCCGCCCATCAGCAATCATCCCCCGTCTCCCTCCCCCCAGCCCTGGGGACCACTGATCCATGTTTACCTATTCTGGCCGTTTCATACCTGCGGACACGTCCTTTGTGTCTGCCCCTCTCTCTCGGCATCCCGCTCTGGGTGTTCATCCACGTCGTGGCGCGTGTCAGTGCGTCATTCCTGCCACGTGGGAGACAGGCTGGCCTTTGCTCAAATTTGGTTAAACATGGAACTAAGACGCAGCAGTCGCCCTCCCAGGTATACACCCAGAAGAATTGGAAATAGGTCTTCCAGCGAACACGTGTCCGCGAATATTCGTAGCAGGGCTGTGATGAACAGAGACACAAAATGTGGTGCGTCCATACGCTGGAATCCTGCTTTTCTTTCATACCGATGACCGCTCCATAGATTGTTTACCTCCCGCTGGGTCTTTGAGACTCTCATCAGATGTCCTCAGGTGTCCTCCGTTGGCAGGAAACTTACCTGAGTAGGAGACCAACCCTCGCCTTGCCCACAGAGCGCCTCTGTCGTGGTGCCTAGTCCACATGTCCCTTCCTTCCCTGATCCCTTCCAGATCTCTTGGGAGCCTGCGGTGGGCGGGGCCTGCTGTGCCTCTCCAGTGGGGAGGGTCCGAGCAAGAACGCCCCAGAGGAGCCCTGCCCCGCAGAGCCTGGCTGTGCTGTAGCTCCATGGCCCTCCCTGTGGAGGACAGACTGGCACCCAAAGTTGAGAGAGCACAAAGAGGCGGCTGGCAGAGGTGGGAGGGAGAGGGCCCCTCCTGGGGCCGCCAAGTGCAGGGTTCTAGAGGTGGCAATAGTCCCCGGGGGCTGGGGCTGCTGGTGGGGGAGAGGTTGGGGCTGAGGCACAAAGTGGGATTTTATTCTAATGTTAGTGGAAGCCACTGGACCTGGGAGAGGCCGGGATAAGGGGACGTGTGATGTGACCAGGGGCCAGACGTTGCAGGGACCCCAGAGCCACAAGGGTGAGCGGGACCTGCGTGTATGAGCCACAGAGGATGCAGGGGGTAACATTGTAATGTCCAGGTACCCGTTCTACCGTTGCCACCCCCACCCCAGACTCTGGGCCTGGGAGCGCTGGGTTGGGTCTTGGGCCCAGAGTCGATGCTCAGCAAAGCTGTCTGAAGTGTGAGCTGGTCAACTAGTGTGCAGTGCAGGGGGGAGTGGGCAGAGCTGGCCGCCTCACCAGAGCGGCTCCCGGGCGCCCCACGTTGAGGGAGAGCAATGGCTGGGGCTGGGGTTAGCCATGCATCCATCCACTGGGGCCGGCCCTCCCCAGGGGCACCGGGGGGCTGTCTCCCAGCACAGTCAGGGCCTCGGAGCATNGGGCGCCCCACGTTGAGGGAGAGCAATGGCTGGGGCTGGGGTTAGCCATGCATCCATCCACTGGGGCCGGCCTCCCCAGGGGCACCGGGGGGCTGTCTCCCAGCACAGTCAGGGCCTCGGAGCACGCTCTGAGTGGACAGGAGTCAGCGGCTGTGGCGTGGCCCTGGAAAGCGTGCGCTGTGAGGACTCGCCGGCTGGCTGGGCTGTGTCCACTTTGCAGGTGCTTCTGCGACAGCCGCCAGGGGGCCGGGCCAGGACGGGGCCCGTGGTGAAGCTAGGAGCCACAGTGACAACAACAGCAGAGACACGGCAGGTTCTCAGGCGTAGTGGCCTCTGCTCTCGGGGGATGTTCTCGGGGCGGCCACGAGTGAAGCACTGAGGCGCCGGAAGGAGGCGGCGCCAGGCGAAAACCTAGCGTGGCTAGAAAGTCCCCAGATTCAGGAAGGAGCCCCACTTACAGATCCTGAGAAACACGTCTTGTTCTGTGGGATTTTACGCTTCAGTTGGGCCTGCTCTCATTCCCCACGGGTAGGGACTGGACTCGAGCACAGAGGAGTCCGCCTCTCCTTTCCTTTGGCTCTCAAACACTTGCGGAGCCCTTGCTGGGCCCTCCTAGGCTCTGTTTTAGGGCTTGGGGAGATAGTTCCATGGGACACACTTGGTCCCTGCTCTTCTGGTCAAATTCCCAAGAAGGACATCCAACTAGTGAACAGGCAAATCGACAGCTAATTGTAAATTGTACTGAAGTCTATGGTGAGAAATGGAACGGGAAGCGTAACAGGTGGGTATGGAGGATGGGACTGTGAGAAGTGAGTAGGAGTTCATCAGGGAAAAGTGTTGCCTCCAGAGGGATTGGAAAAGGGGCAGCCTTATGTCGGGAGAGCTTCAACGGGATGAGGCAGCAGTCAGTGGAGCAATGCAGGGGGGTGTTGTGCGGGATGAGCTTAAGAAAGCAGACCCCAGAATCTGGGGTCACTGTTGGGGTCTTGTGTTTCATCCTAAAGGCCACTATGACGTTAAGCAGGGAAGTGACGCAGACCGTGTCTGCTTAGGGGGGCAGGCTTAGCGGATGCTGGGAAACCAGTCGGAGGCTGCAAACTTGGATGTGGGGAGTGACGCTGGCCTGGACCCCAGGGGTCAGGAGTGAGAGAGAGGGTCAGGGATCCTGAGCCAAAACCATTCATCCCTCTCACCTTCTTTCTTCTCTGAGCGTCTAGTGGTACCTTTTCCCTGAAGACATTTCCAAAGGGACCATCTAAGGCAGGAGTTGGCAAACTATGGCCCACAGAGCAAATCCAAATTCCACTAGTTTTTATAAATAAAGTTTTATTAAATGGTGTGGTCCATGAAACCGGAGATATGTATGAGCTGTCTGGCCCTTTACAGAGAACGTTTGCCCATCGCTGATCTCAGCAAAATGAATGTGGGACACATTTTCAAAATACAAATCTGTTGGCTCAGAATCTTCCCAGCATTTAAACGTGTTTAATTCCTCTGAAAAATGCTAACGCATGCATATTTTAAAAAATTAACATTTGTCCTTAAGCGGTGACTGGCGTCCGAGAACCTCACCTTACACTTTGGTTTGGAAAGTCCGGGCTAGAACTTGGGCTTTGAAGATGCTGGACAATATCATTTGTCTGGATTTGCAGTGCGATGTTGGCGTCTCCCAGTGCGTTGTTTGACGGTTTATCCTCTCTCTGAAACGCTCGTTTTTCTCTCCTCCGTTGAAGAGACTCTTTAGGGGACGGCTCTAAAAGCAGCTTCTAGTTTTTGCGAAGTCTGTGGGCTTCTTGCTAAATAATTTCTGTTAGTGTTTGCTGATGGGCAAATACAGAGCTTCCTGCGAAGCCCATCACCAGCAAACGCAGGCTGGTGACGGTGAAGGTGCTTTTCCGGATTCGCCCCTCCTCCCTCTCTGATCCCATCCCCCTCGTGCTTTAATTCCTAGTTCCAAACCCCACCAGCCTTTTCAGACCCACTTGGTTTACAGATTGGAGCTGATTTTCGCTTGGAGAACTGGCCATATGTCTGGCAGACACCAGCGACCATTGGCAGAATTATGGGGTTGATGCTAAACAGATGGGCTTTCTCATCAGATATGCTGGTTTTTCCACAGTATATGCGAGGAAGAAAGAAGCCACTTTAACGATGCTGTGGTTTCCCCACTGGTGTCGGGGTATAGACGGTGCTCATTGTCTGGTCTTTATATTTGCATTGTTGCCGTGTAGAGGCCTCGGGCAGCTGGAGGACGCTCAGAGACGTGAGAAGCTTTGAGGCCCAAACTCTGTGAAGGTCTTAGAGAATCCCCATTATGCTTGGAATACAGATACNCTCTGTTTTAGGGCTTGGGGAGATAGTTCCATGGGACACACTTGGTCCCTGCTCTTCTGGTCAAATTCCCAAGAAGGACATCCAACTAGTGAACAGGCAAATCGACAGCTAATTGTAAATTGTACTGAAGTCTATGGTGAGAAATGGAACGGGAAGCGTAACAGGTGGGTATGGAGGATGGGACTGTGAGAAGTGAGTAGGAGTTCATCAGGGAAAAGTGTTGCCTCCAGAGGGATTGGAAAAGGGGCAGCCTTATGTCGGGAGAGCTTCAACGGGATGAGGCAGCAGTCAGTGGAGCAATGCAGGGGGGTGTTGTGCGGGATGAGCTTAAGAAAGCAGACCCCAGAATCTGGGGTCACTGTTGGGGTCTTGTGTTTCATCCTAAAGGCCACTATGACGTTAAGCAGGGAAGTGACGCAGACCGTGTCTGCTTAGGGGGGCAGGCTTAGCGGATGCTGGGAAACCAGTTGGAGGCTGCAAACTTGGATGTGGGGAGTGACGCTGGCCTGGACCCCAGGGGTCAGGAGTGAGAGAGAGGGTCAGGGATCCTGAGCCAAAACCATTCATCCCTCTCACCTTCTTTCTTCTCTGAGCGTCTAGTGGTACCTTTTCCCTGAAGACATTTCCAAAGGGACCATCTAAGGCAGGAGTTGGCAAACTATGGCCCACAGAGCAAATCCAAATTCCACTAGTTTTTATAAATAAAGTTTTATTAAATGGTGTGGTCCATGAAACCGGAGATATGTATGAGCTGTCTGGCCCTTTACAGAGAACGTTTGCCCATCGCTGATCTCAGCAAAATGAATGTGGGACACATTTTCAAAATACAAATCTGTTGGCTCAGAATCTTCCCAGCATTTAAACGTGTTTAATTCCTCTGAAAAATGCTAACGCATGCATATTTTAAAAAATTAACATTTGTCCTTAAGCGGTGACTGGCGTCCGAGAACCTCACCTTACACTTTGGTTTGGAAAGTCCGGGCTAGAACTTGGGCTTTGAAGATGCTGGACAATATCATTTGTCTGGATTTGCAGTGCGATGTTGGCGTCTCCCAGTGCGTTGTTTGACGGTTTATCCTCTCTCTGAAACGCTCGTTTTTCTCTCCTCCGTTGAAGAGACTCTTTAGGGGACGGCTTTAAAAGCAGCTTCTAGTTTTTGCGAAGTCTGTGGGCTTCTTGCTAAATAATTTCTGTTAGCGTTTGCTGATGGGCAAATACAGAGCTTCCTGCGAAGCCCATCACCAGCAAACGCAGGCTGGTGACGGTGAAGGTGCTTTTCCGGATTCGCCCCTCCTCCCTCTCTGATCCCATCCCCCTCGTGCTTTAATTCCTAGTTCCAAACCCCACCAGCCTTTTCAGACCCACTTGGTTTACAGATTGGAGCTGATTTTCGCTTGGAGAACTGGCCATATGTCTGGCAGACACCAGCGACCATTGGCAGAATTATGGGGTTGATGCTAAACAGATGGGCTTTCTCATCAGATATGCTGGTTTTTCCACAGTATATGCGAGGAAGAAAGAAGCCACTTTAACGATGCTGTGGTTTCTCCACTGGTGTCGGGGTATAGACGGTGCTCATTGTCTGGTCTTTATATTTGCATTGTTGCCGTGTAGAGGCCTCGGGCAGCTGGAGGACGCTCAGAGACGTGAGAAGCTTTGAGGCCCAAACTCTGTGAAGGTCTTAGAGAATCCCCATTATGCTTGGAATACAGATACTGGGGACGAGACTTTTATATTCCAAAAGTAAATTTTCATGAACGCTTCTTAGCAGGAGTACAACTGCTTAATCTCATGTCTACTGCTCCAAATCCATTGTTGCTCCAGCCTGTGTGTGGTTTTGGCTGTCTGGGCAGCAAGGCGTAAACAGGCCTGATCCATCTGTGTAGGAAAAGCTGGCTAAACAGCTGAACAGAGTTGCTGACTGCAGGACTGCTCAGAGCCTTTGTTTGCTGTGCTAGTATGTGGCGGTCCTCCAGGGAGGGACTTTAAGTGTGCACAGTGCTTTCCCATGTGCCTTCATCCACAGAGCATCTCCCATGCTAGGGTTCCATGGAACGTGCATTGGGAAACACTGGTGTCATGCCCCACTGGTGAGCTCTACATCCCAAAGCTGGGCTCTCGTGCCAGTTCTGCCACTTACCAGCCTTGTGACTTCCTACATGGGTCCTGCCCCCCAGCCTCCTCTTCCTAAATGTAAAATGGAGCTTGAAATATAGTCCCTGTCCCCTGGGGTTGTTTGCATGGAACAGACATGCTAAAGAATTGGGCAGCTCCCCTCGGGCATTCAAAACTGCGTTCTCCTACAATTAAGCATCCATTCGATTCATGGTATTCTGGGGCCCATTGTTTAGTCTGAAGTTTAGCTGAGCTCTTGTGTTTCTTAGCCCCTTGACTGACAAGCAGGGCACAGCAAGGAGATGCGATCCACATCAGGGGCTGCTTGTGGTGGCAGCCAGGAGAAGGGGTGAGGCAGCGTGAAGCCTGGACATTGCTTAGGAATTATAGCTGTCCCCCGCTATCAAGGGACGCAGAGGTGACTCGGGTCCCTGTTAATAACCAGTGACCTGCATTCTGATCCCACTTCTGTTTTCCTGCCGCAGGATCTGTCTCTCTCATTCATGCATTAATTCACTCTCCCCTTCATTCATTTATTCCACATGCAAGGCACCGAGCTGGGCCCCCCAGGGAGGAGGCAGGAAGCCTGCTGTGAAACACCCCGTGGCCTCTGCACCANTCTCTCTCATTCATGCATTAATTCACTCTCCCCTTCATTCATTTATTCCACATGCAAGGCACCGAGCTGGGCGCCCGGGGAGGAGGCAGGAAGCCTGCTGTGGAACGCCCCGTGGCCTCTGCACTGGAGGGGCTGCGGCTTTCCCCCCGGGGGCTGTGATCGATCGATGGGCAGGCTGGCCGAGCAGTAGGAAAAGCCTGCAGAGGTTCTGGGAAGAGAGCCATAGGCCCTTAGAAGTCCTTCTCCCCTTTTGGATAAACTCACCCTTCTTCCCGCATCCCTACCGGCCCCCTGCCGGCCCCAGCGGCCAGTCCCCGCCTCCATCCCCAGCCTGATTACCTGGTGGAGTGCCTCCCTCCTTCCTGGAGGGTGTTCGGGTGTGGTCCCAGCTCTGCCTGTACTGATCAGTACTCCCCACATGTCCTGCTCTTCACTCACCACTCAAGAATTTTCCAGGAGGAGTGGAGAAGGTCAAACCAGCCATACTTTTGCATCTGGGAGACTTAAAGTCCTTTTTGAAATTTGGTTTTGGGGGTTCAGACCCACCCTGGTGGTGAGTCACTTAAACCATCTGGCACTTCTTTGTAGACAGATGTCAAGCTACACCTTTTGCAGCCTGGACACAAGCCAGGGGTCTTTGATGCTAAACGCCATGACCTTCTGCTGCTCTGAGGGTGATCTCTGCTCCAGGCCTGCTCCCATCCCACAGCCCGTATCCCTGCTCACGGTGACGTCATCCTCTGCTCCGTGTGGTCTGACGCAGGGGTTAGGATGAGGGTTTTTGCAGCGGATGTCCTGACTTGGAGCGCACTCTCACCTTTGCTGCGTGACCTGGGAAAATTATCTCCCATCTCTCTGCCTCCGTTTGCCTCCTTGTGATGGGGTTGATGAAAATAGTGATCTGCCTTCTAGGGGCTTGATAGGAATGGAATGAGCTCGTTCATGGTGGGGGTTCAGGACGGGGCTCGTCACCCCAACAGCAAGTGCCGCAGAGATGCTGCCGTGCCCGATCTTGGTTTTCCCGATTCATCCCTGTGTGATCGTGTCCCATGTTGATGGCTCTCCCGGCTCGGATGAGAACTCTGTCTCAGCAACATCTCTGGGTCCCTCCCTCCTTTCTGTGCCAGCCCGCCGCTCTCCCCCTGCCTGTACCTTCTCTGAGGGGCCCCCTGCCTGCAGCCTGGGTCCCTGCCTCCAGCCATCCACACCACACTCTTGAGGCCTTTCCACAGTGCTGGTCCTCAGCCCCTGCTCACCCTCAGGGCTTCCGTCTGGGCCCCGCGTGGCTCTTCTTGGCCGGGCCCCAGCCTCCATTCCAGAAACCCCGAGCTCCCGCTGAGGGCTCCCAGATTCAAGTGCATAGACCCACGCTGGCCAGTGGAGAACACTGAGGGCGACACAGCACTGTTACTTTTTCTCTTATCAATATACTTCTAACCAGAAGATGCCGTCCTTGCTTTGAGATTTTATTCTTCCTATTATGTGTAGTCAGTGTTGACGATGATAGATAGCCGTGTTGTGTGTGTGTGTACGTGTGTGCGTGCGCGCGCGTGTGTACGTGCGCGCGCGTGTGTACATGTATGCGTGTGTGCACATGTGTGCATGTGTGTGCATGCATGTGTACGTGTGCATGTGTGTGTGCGTGTGTACATGCGTACATGTGTACGTGTGTACGTGTGTGCACGTGTACGTGTGTGTGTGTGTGTGCATGTGTGTATGTGCATGCGTGTGTACATGTGTGCATGTGTGTAGGTGTGTGCGCGTGTGCACGTGTGTGTGTACGTGCGTGCATGTGTACGTGTGTACGTGTGTGTTGGTTGGTAACTAGCACCATAGAAAGTTGGTTTCTCTGTCCAGATCTCAGTTTCCTATGTGGAGATTTTACTGGGCTGCTTCTGAACCTCGGAGCCTGGGGTCATCACATGGTGCTTCCCTGCCTTAATTCTCACTGCCCAGCGACCACGTCCTGTCGTGCGCTGATGGATTTGCACCCTTTTTTCAATTCCTTGTCAGCCTCCGACGCCCTGCCCCCCTAGGGGCGCTCTGAGTTCTCACTGCCCCTGCGCCCAGGCTGGAAGAATCGTGTCGTCTGCAGGTATCGTCCCTCGACTCGGCTCTTCCTGGTGATCCCAGGCATCTTGGTTTTCTCTGTGGTTAGAGGACCCACCAGGGCGGGGAGGGGGGGCAGCACCTGGCAGGTGCTTTTCTCAGAAGGTGGTCACTGAGTATCGCCAGAGGGACTCTTGGGCAAGGAAGGCTCACTGAGGAAGCAGGGGCCCCGCTGCATTGGTCTGTATCCCAAGTTCTGGTTTGCCTGTGATATGAGTCATTCCACGGTCTAAAGTCCCTCCTTGTTTCCGTCCTTGTCTTCCTCCTGCCCCGTGAGCACGTCGGCCTCCCGCAGAGCAGCCCCAGCACCCGGCAGGCCTCCTCCCACACCTGATGAGCAAGGCCGCGAATGAGGGAACCGAAGGAGCCCGAAGTGGCGCTCTGATCGTCTGATGCAGGGGGCGCCTCCCTTCCCCCCGAGGCCAGCCATGCCACAGGCGGCACCTGGGAATCAGTGTGGGGGCTTGCATTCCTCGGGGCTTGGCGGAAAGCAGAGGTGAAGGAAGAGAGAGACAGGAGGTCAGTGCATAGAACGCGAGGAAGCAGGAGAGCCCCAGCTCACTAAGGAGCGGACTTCGGAGTCAGACGCACGGGGCCAGGTCCAGGCTCTGGCCACGGTGGCTCCACGTCCCACATACACAGGCCATGCACGTATTTATTTGCTAACCACCTGGGGGCTGGGCACCAGTAGAGATGCCAGGGGCTCACGGTGAATGAGACAGCCATGGCTCCTGTTCTCAC
>NC_048230.1:48450409-48550037 GCF_002007445.2 Ailuropoda melanoleuca | reverse complement strand
GAGGGGCTGCGGCTTTCCCCCCGGGGGCTGTGATCGATCGATGGGCAGGCTGGCCGAGCAGTAGGAAAAGCCTGCAGAGGTTCTGGGAAGAGAGCCATAGGCCCTTAGAAGTCCTTCTCCCCTTTTGGATAAACTCACCCTTCTTCCCGCATCCCTACCGGCCCCCTGCCGGCCCCAGCGGCCAGTCCCCGCCTCCATCCCCAGCCTGATTACCTGGTGGAGTGCCTCCCTCCTTCCTGGAGGGTGTTCGGGTGTGGTCCCGGCTCTGCCTGTACTGATCAGTACTCCCCACATGTCCTGCTCTTCACTCACCACTCAAGAATTTTCCAGGAGGAGTGGAGAAGGTCAAACCAGCCATACTTTTGCATCTGGGAGACTTAAAGTCCTTTTTGAAATTTGGTTTTGGGGGTTCAGACCCACCCTGGTGGTGAGTCACTTAAACCATCTGGCACTTCTTTGTAGACAGATGTCAAGCTACACCTTTTGCAGCCTGGACACAAGCCAGGGGTCTTTGATGCTAAACGCCATGACCTTCTGCTGCTCTGAGGGTGATCTCTGCTCCAGGCCTGCTCCCATCCCACAGCCCGTATCCCTGCTCAGGGTGACGTCATCCTCTGCTCCGTGTGGTCTGACGCAGGGGTTAGGATGAGGGTTTTTGCAGCGGATGTCCTGACTTGGAGCGCACTCTCACCTTTGCTGCGTGACCTGGGAAAAGTATCTCCCATCTCTCTGCCTCCGTTTGCCTCCTTGTGATGGGGTTGATGAAAATAGTGATCTGCCTTCTAGGGGCTTGATAGGAATGGAATGAGCTCGTTCATGGTGGGGGTTCAGGACGGGGCTCGTCACCCCAACAGCAAGTGCCGCAGAGATGCTGCCGTGCCCGATCTTGGTTTTCCCGATTCATCCCTGTGTGATCGTGTCCCATGTTGATGGCTCTCCCGGCTCGGATGAGAACTCTGTCTCAGCAACATCTCTGGGTCCCTCCCTCCTTTCTGTGCCAGCCCGCCGCTCTCCCCCTGCCTGTACCTTCTCTGAGGGGCCCCCTGCCTGCAGCCTGGGTCCCTGCCTCCAGCCATCCACACCACACTCTTGAGGCCTTTCCACAGTGCTGGTCCTCAGCCCCTGCTCACCCTCAGGGCTTCCGTCTGGGCCCCGCGTGGCTCTTCTTGGCCGGGCCCCAGCCTCCATTCCAGAAACCCCGAGCTCCCAGATTCAAGTGCATAGACCCACGCTGGCCAGTGGAGAACACTGAGGGCGACACAGCACTGTTACTTTTTCTCTTATCAATATACTTCTAACCAGAAGATGCCGTCCTTGCTTTGAGATTTTATTCTTCCTATTATGTGTAGTCAGTGTTGACGATGATAGATGGCCGTGTTGTGTGTGTGTGTGCGTGTGTGCATGCGTGTGTGTGTGTACGTGTGTGCGTGTGTGTAGGTGTGTACACGTGCACGTGTACGTGCATGTGCACGCGTGTGTACGTGCGTGTGTGCACGTGTGTGCATGTGTACGTGTGTGCATGCGTGTGTACGTGCGTGCGTGTGTGTACGTGTGTGCGTGTGTACGCGTGTGTGTACGTGTGTGCGTGTGTGCATGTGTGTATGTGCGTGCGTGTGTACATGTGTGCATNCCCCGCGTGGCTTTTCTTGGCCGGGCCCCAGCCTCCATTCCAGAAACCCCGAGCTCCCGCTGAGGGCTCCCAGATTCAAGTGCATAGACCCACGCTGGCCAGTGGAGAACACTGAGGGCGACACAGCACTGTTACTTTTTCTCTTATCAATATACTTCTAACCAGAAGATGCCGTCCTTGCTTTGAGATTTTATTCTTCCTATTATGTGTAGTCAGTGTTGACGATGATAGATAGCCGTGTTGTGTGTGTGTGTACGTGTGTGCGTGCGCGCGCGTGTGTACGTGCGCGCGCGTGTGTACATGTATGCGTGTGTGCACATGTGTGCATGTGTGTGCATGCATGTGTACGTGTGCATGTGTGTGTGCGTGTGTACATGCGTACATGTGTACGTGTGTACGTGTGTGCACGTGTACGTGTGCGTGCGTGTGTGCATGTGTGTATGTGCATGCGTGTGTACATGTGTGCATGNTGTGCATTGTGTAGGTGTGTGCGCGTGTGCACGTGTGTGTGTACGTGCGTGCATGTGTACGTGTGTACGTGTGTGTTGGTTGGTAACTAGCACCATAGAAAGTTGGTTTCTCTGTCCAGATCTCAGTTTCCTATGTGGAGATTTTACTGGGCTGCTTCTGAACCTCAGAGCCTGGGGTCATCACATGGTGCTTCCCTGCCTTAATTCTCACTGCCCAGCGACCACGTCCTGTCGTGCGCTGATGGATTTGCACCCTTTTTTCAATTCCTTGTCAGCCTCCGACGCCCTGCCCCCCTAGGGGCGCTCTGAGTTCTCACTGCCCCTGCGCCCAGGCTGGAAGAATCGTGTCGTCTGCAGGTATCGTCCCTCGACTCGGCTCTTCCTGGTGATCCCAGGCATCTTGGTTTTCTCTGTGGTTAGAGGACCCACCAGGGCGGGGAGGGGGGGCAGCACCTGGCAGGTGCTTTTCTCAGAAGGTGGTCACTGAGTATCGCCAGAGGGACTCTTGGGCAAGGAAGGCTCACTGAGGAAGCAGGGGCCCCGCTGCATTGGTCTGTATCCCAAGTTCTGGTTTGCCTGTGATATGAGTCATTCCACGGTCTGAAGTCCCTCCTTGTTTCCGTCCTTGTCTTCCTCCTGCCCCGTGAGCACGTCGGCCTCCCGCAGAGCAGCCCCAGCACCCGGCAGGCCTCCTCCCACACCTGATGAGCAAGGCCGCGAATGAGGGAACCGAAGGAGCCCGAAGTGGCGCTCTGATCGTCTGATGCAGGGGGCGCCTCCCTTCCCCCCGAGGCCAGCCATGCCACAGGCGGCACCTGGGAATCAGTGTGGGGGCTTGCATTCCTCGGGGCTTGGCGGAAAGCAGAGGTGAAGGAAGAGAGAGACAGGAGGTCAGTGCATAGAACGCGAGGAAGCAGGAGAGCCCCAGCTCACTAAGGAGCGGACTTCGGAGTCAGACGCACGGGGCCAGGTCCAGGCTCTGGCCACGGTGGCTCCACGTCCCACATACACAGGCCATGCACGTATTTATTTGCTAACCACCTGGGGGCTGGGCACCAGTAGAGATGCCAGGGGCTCACGGTGAATGAGACAGCCACGGCTCCTGTTCTCACAGAGCTTCGTGTGTGCCGGTGGGAAAGACAGATGACCGCAATCAACAGGACGCCCCAGGACGATATCCAAGAGCCATCGGAGCAAGGATGGAGGGGATAGCTTGTAGTGAGGAGCTGGCCCTGGGGTAGGCGTGAGAATCGGCCGGGTACCCAGTGAGCTCAGTCATGGTGCCTCGTTCTAGAACGGCGCCTGGATGCAGGTCTGTGGGACCCATTGGTGGGAGGTGGACAGGGTCGGGCACCAGGGGACAGCGCAGCCCTGAGGGGCCCCGGAGAGGGCTGGAGTTGTCCCGGGTGCGGGCTAGAGCCCGCTCTCCAGCTCTAGCTGTCCGGTGTCAGTGGGGCTGGCCACGTGGCCCATCCAGCCTTCGGGAATGCCGCGTGGCCCCCGCCTGCCCGTGGCGTCATGTTTTACTTCCTCACACAGATGTGGGGAAGCGTTTCTCATTAATTAACTGCTAATGCTTCGCAGGTGGCCGAGGTGGCTCTGGAACGGCACCGCTGTGTGATTCCGAGCCTAGCAGGGTCTGCTAATGCGTCTGCACCTCCGGGAGCCTCCCAGCGCGGGGAGCACGTTCCTCCGGAGCCCGACAGAGACACAGCTGGCTTCACAGGCTGGAGGCCGAGGGCTGCGGGCCGTCCACCTGCCCTGCCTTCCCCGTGCGGACACACTCGTGTGGGAACGTGCGTTGGCATGCGGCCCCAGCCACTCCTGCGTTCCCGCGAGTGCGTGGGGGCCACACCGTGCCAGGAGGACGCACTCGCCCCTCTCGCTCACACCAACCCGCATCCACACAGTCAGCGGGCCCGTTCGTGCCCTCTCTGCCCTCGAGCCGCTGGTGCAGAATGCCTTCCCTGTTGCTACAGTGAAATTTCTGTCCTTGGGCCAGGCCCTGGGCCTGAGCTCCGCTGGGGGAGGTGGGGGGGATCTCCCCCTGGGGGCTGGGAGGGCTGGAGTCTGTGGCCACCTGGGCTTTGCTCCCCTGGTGACAGCAGGTGCCCTGAGGCATTGCTCCAATGAAGGTGTCTGTCCTGGTCCCTTGCGTGCTGGGTATTTGGGAAATGGAGATGAAGATCCCTCAGGGGCTCCTGCTGAATTTTGCATCAAATTCAAGCTCCTGGGTACAGCCCCTTCCGTGCTCCAGGCTGCATGTGAGGACCCTGTGCCTGCTCCAGCCACCAGGGCAGAGGTGGGGTGGGGGGAGCAGGGAGTCAAGGGAGTCAAATGATAATGATGGTGATGGTGGAGGGGGTACTCTATCCCTTCTACCCACCTTCCCCCGCTTCAAGTGAGCCACAGGGCTGAGCCCCAGGCAAGGATGTGGGAAGTCCCCTGCCCTTCGTTCCCCAGCAAGGCCACGACGGGCGTGAGGGTGCAGGGAGGAAATGCGGTCAGCACGTCCGACCCCATCCGTGAGGGACAGAGCCAGGACGTGAGCCCAGCTACCTGGTCATAGCACCTGCATTCTGTACATCAAAACCGCACTGGTTTCCATAGCACGCCAGAAATGTTAACGCACAGCGGTGAGGATGATGAAATTGTGGGGGTGGGGGATGGCAGAGATGAGTGGGTGGGCAGATCTGGGGAGCTGTCCGGGCTTGGCAATCAATCTGCCCTTTGTGGTATAGGAAAAGGGAAAGGGTGGAAATGTGCAGAAAAGTGACGTGACCAGAGTTGTTGGTAAGGGGGGTGGGGGGACTGTGGGGAGGCCAATTAGAACACCTGTGGGGCATCTGGGGGGAGCCGCTGGTGGCCGGGAGCAGGGTCACCATGATGTGGGTAGCCAGTGGGGTGGGAGTTGGGGTCTGACTTCTGGTTTATTCTATGTGCTGTTCCTTTTTGCTTCAGCTGCTGGGAAGCTCAGAGCCATATGTGTCCCCCCCCCCCGATGCCCTCGTGGTGTCTCTAAGCCTTCGATGCAGTGGTCCTGTCCAGACTCCCCTTCCCCTGGATTTCTGCAGGAGCTCATCTTGTGGGCCCTGTGTTTCTGGTAACTGTCACCCATTTTTTGTGAGGTATAAACCAAGGGATGACAATGGTCTATTGTCCTCATGCACATCTCTGGGGATCATCATCTTCATCTTCAAACCAGCCTGGATGCTTGGGGGGACCTGGGCAGTTCTCTCCCCCTGGTTCCAAAATGACTCCAGGACAGCAGCCTTCCGGGGCCTGGCAGTCCTGCGCCCATCTGGCTTCCGTGGGCGGGAAGGAAAGGAGGGGATAATAACACGGAATAAACTGCCTCTGGGAAGAGAAGGACCCGTCTGCATCCTGCCCCTGGAGCGTGGAGCTGGGGAGATGGTGGAGGGAGGGGTCTGTGACCCGTGCCCTGGGGCTTCTGTCGCTCACTCCCTAGCTCATGCTTCCTGGGCCCCCGCTGGGTGCTGGGTGCTGGGGACACAGACGACAACAAGCTCAACCAAGCTGCTTTCTCAAACAAGACACCCCGAGGCTCGTTCTTCCACACAGGGTTGCTTTGTCGGCCTCTGTGGACACGGTCTCCGCTCTGCAGCTAGAGCTGGTATGATAACAGCTAGAGAGAGTGGCTGCACGCCCCGGTTGGCTGGGACGGTCCTGGTTTATGCCTTTTGTTGGTGTCTCACCATTTGTGTCCTGCTCTGGGAGATGGTTTACGAAGGCACACGAGAAGATACGAAGGGGATCTCTGGAGTCAGGCTGCTCAAGGTCATGCCCAGCCTCCAGCATTTCCTCCCTCTGGGAGTCAACCCATTCGGCTCCCGGCCCTAAGCCTCAGTGTGCTCACCTGTAAAATGGATATGATGAGTCTGTATCTCATAGATTTACTGTGAGGGTGAAGTAAGGTGGTACCTGGCCCAGAACAGCCAGGGACTGACTTTCACTCCATCATAATTCTTGGGCTCCTTGTATGATATAAATCACCGTGACAGTTTCTGTCAGGGGACCATGGTAGCGTGGTGTGATAAGCAGAGTGTCTACAGAGCCTTAAAACGTAGATAATATTGTTTTACATGGATTGTAACATACTCCCAATGAACTAGGTATAAAATGTGTTTACCTAAGTTTCCAGTCTCCGTGGCCACCCTGTGGTCACCCTGAATCTTCTTTCAACACTAGGCATCAGGGATGATCATTATCTTTATTTTACAGACGTGAAAACCGAGGCTCAGAGGGGCAGGTGCCTTGCCATGAGCCCTGGTCTACTGACAGGTGTCAGATGTCAGGGATCACCTGGCTGCTGCTCCTTGGGGCTGTGTGTCCCATCAGATGGGGCACTGGGCCAGGTCTGACGGCGACCACCCGTCACAGGGCCTGGCCCCTCTGGAGGCCTCCTTCTGCTGACAGCCCTCCTGAGACAGCTCACTCCAGCCCTGCTCTCCTGGCATCCCTGGGTCCCTCTGGGGTTTCTTGGCTCTGTACAACTCAGGCTCCCCACCCCGCCTGTGGGTAGCAGTGAGGTGAATTAACCCACTGGGTGTGGAGCTAAGTGTGTGCTGGGCGGCATGCGTGTGCGTGTGTGCACATGTATGGGTGTGCGGAGTGTCCTGGCCAGGGTTGGGCACGTGTACCAGCAGCCATGCTGGGGAGCACTGGCGGGTCTGTGAACATGAGCACCCGGGGATACAGAGAGATGAGAACTTAGGGCACTCGGAGCCTTGTCACTGCCAGGAGAAAGGTCCCTTCCCTGTGCCGGGAAAGGGAAGCTTTTTCCTCCATCCTCCCAGGCGCTGGCCTGAGCTCTGGTCTGAGCCATGCCAGTGGACAGGGGACCGGGTGAGCCATGGAGCCAGCAGTGGTCACTCTCACGCGGCTCTCTGATTTCTCTGTCTTGTCCGCTGCATTGTTTTCCATTTTAACGAAAATTCTTCCTTCAAACATGTGCACGTCCTAACTTCTGAAGTGGTGAAGCTCATGTCTTCCCCTCTCCCAGGCCCCCAGTAGCATGTGCCCCCCGTTGCCTGAGGGCCCCACAGACGTGATCTCTGCACATATGAGCGTGCGCAGGGACACGACCCCTTTACACGCGTTGCTGGCATATGCCGTGTGATTATCGTGCGGATTTTCTTGACCTAGCAATCGATCTTGGCCAGGTTGCCTATCTGCTTTATTTCCTTCCATGTCCATACACGGGTCACAGAGGGGAGGGATGATCAGTGACTTAGCCAGTGGCCTGTCGATGATACTGGTCTTCCTTGTGCGACAAACAGCACCACGAGCATCCTTGCGTGTCCATCTCTGCGTGTCCCACAGAGCGCAAAAGCAGCATAGGATCCAAAGGAGAGCTGCTTTCCTTGGTCCATTCATGCACTGACTCCTTCCGCGGCTGTTCAGTGGGGAGCATGGCTGGGTCTGTGCCGAGGTCCGAGCAGAGAGCGGACAGCTCAGCAGGAGGGCAGGCACCCAGGCACCACTGGGTGCAGACTCTACCCGCAGCTTCAGGAGCAGAAGGCAGGGCTCTGAACCTTGTCTGGGACAGGAGAACGTGGAGACTTGCAGAGAAGGTCAGATTTAGCAGAATGGCTGAAGGAGAGCAGCCGAAGAGAGCAGCACAGGTGAAGGGCATAGCATGAGCAAAGGTCCTGGGGTGGGAGAGATTTCATGGGGGAACTTAAGAAGTCTTCAAATTGCTGTGGCCAAATGCAAAGTTGGGGGAGGGCTTCTGGCAGGCCACAGAAGGGTTCGGCGGGGCAGGTTTCCGTAGAATGGAGCACACGAACTCGGGTGCTGGCACATGCCACCTGTGGGCACTCGCCCATGGGAATGAGCCCCAGGCTTTGGAGAGTCACTAGTGGCCCCTAGGGTGGGGGTGGGGGGTCACCTCGGCAACCCCCCCCCATGGAGTCATGTAGGATTGGTGATCACTTGAGCCCTTCCTTGGTGTTCCCCCTTCCAGATGAAATGGACCAAGCCCCCCCAGCGCGCTCCGAATATCTGGTCTCAGGGATCCGAACTCCCCCGGTGAGGAGGAACAGCAAACTGGCCACCCTGGGCAGGATCTTCAAACCCTGGAAATGGAGGAAGAAGAAAAACGAAAAACTGAAGCAGACGACGTCTGGTGAGCATGGGGGAGAGGGAGCTGGTGCCCCAGTCACGGTGCTTCTCCTGCTGACGGTTTCTCCCCAGCCCCCACGGGAAGGCCAGCTGACCTCTGTGGGCCCTGATGGCTGGAGCTCTTCAGCCTTCTCCGGTCACCTCCTTGGTGGGGTAGGTCAGCACCGGGCAGATCTGTAACCCACTCACCCCCCAGACCCATGGGGCTCACAAATCACTGGGACCTTGTTAATGCAGTCTCGGAGTCCCTGCAGGCTGGGGTGGGGAGGCTGGCTTGGGGCAAGCTGTCCTTGCTGACCACACTGGGGCCTGCCCTCCCTAGGAATCCCGTGGGGGACTGGGAGCGTCCAGGCCCTCATCTTTACTGGATTCCTGGAGGAGAAGCCTCCAGAGCCAGCCGCTCCCAGCTCCTAAGCTCTTCCTGCAGAGGCTGGCTATCAGCCTCTCCCACCCCAACACCCTCCCACCAAAGAAGCTTCCTTCCCTCACTCACCTTGGGCTGCATGCTTACACCCTGCCAGTCCCAGCTCTGTGGGAAGGTGGGTTGCCCCTCGCATCCATACCAGGAACTATGGCCGTGCCACTGGACCACAGAGGACAGATGTGGGAACACAGCTGGCCGTGGTAGCAAGTAGTGACCAAGTAAACAGTCAGGGCCAGCCCATGGGCCAGTGCTCTTCCTGGGACCCCACCCATCTCAGGGAGGGGCAACAGGCTCAGAGTGGGGAAGCCAGGCCCAGGGTCAAGCAGCCAGCAGGCCATGGAGCTGGAGCGTGAGCCCTGGCAGCCTGGCTCAGGTCTGGCTCCTGGATGACAGGGTGTCCATGGTGAAGGGGGAGGAGGTCCGTGCCCCAGAAGCAAACCCCAGGGGAGACTGCATCTCAGCTCCCCGCAGGCCTCACTGCTGAGCCGTGTACTTGTTAGCTACAGCTGGAAACCATTAGTGAGGGCGCTGTGCTTGTGGAATTAGTCTAGGCCTTGGGGACCAGCCTGGGAAGTGCCGGCCTCAGGCTGCTGTCTCTGGTGGTCCCTGGGGCCCCGGTCTCCTTCCCAGGATGGGAGCCATGCGGACTCTAGGGCTCCGAGGACGGCGGAGAAAGAGCCGATGGGGGCGGGGTTGGGGGGGCTGCTAATAGCAGCGGGTGCTCCACTCACACTTGTTACACGTTTTACAAATTATTTCTTAACCCCCCCCCCAAAGAAGCTGATTGACCAGTCCTCCTTGTGGAGAATGGACTCAGTGTTACTGCAGGACTCCTGAGTGCCTGCTGTGTGCCAGGCACAGAATAGATGGGGGACCCTAATTCAGGCTCCACGCACTTACAGCTTTCTGCCCAGTGGGGGGGTGGGGCAACAGGCCAGCGAGTGTGTGCACGAGCCTGTGAGATGTCACAACTCTGGTGGGGCCGCAGAGGAGCTGAGCAGGGGCTAGGGGGAGGTGCACGGGATTGGGCCTCACTTTAGGCTGATCTGAGAAGTCTTAGGTGAGGAGGCACTGTTGAGCCCAGGTGTAATTGGCCTCTTGAGAAAAGCAGGGAATAGCATCATGACAGAGGGAATAGCTTATGCAAAGACTCTGAGCTGGGGAAGGCACATGGGGCCAGAGCACTGTGACCTCAGGAGTCCCTGACGTGCTCTGGGCTGTAGCATTGGAGGGTTGAACTGTGCAATCTGCGGACTCCACACCCCAGGCCCCCTCAGCACTGTCCTGCAGGGGAGGGACCTGTAAGTTCATCAGGAGGCTGTGGGGTCCCTACAGGTATATTAATACCTGCGGGATCCCCACCTGGGGGCCCTTTATCAGGCATTTGGAACTCTAAGGAACAGGACTGCCTTTTGTTTACTCTAAACCGTTCTCCACGCCCCCCAAAGTGGGGGATGTTATTTATTTCACTGTATCGAATCCCTGATTCCACTGGCACTGTTGGTTAGCATGAGAGAGAGTAAATCTAAAGGTGATTTAAAGTGACAAGCAAACCGACAGTGGCTTGGGCAGGGCCCAAGGATGGCTCCCCGACACTGCGGTCTGGGAAGTGGACCCCAAGCCGGCACCTGCTCTGGGTGGGGGGACAGTACCCTGAGATGGGGACAGCAGACACTCACAGCTGCCTCTTTGGGTCAGTGGGAGGCTCAGGGACCCAGGCAGGTGATGTCCTGTGTGTGAGCCAGGCCCCGGTGAGCACCACCCTGGGCTGGCCAGACCAAGGGGTCCCTCGGTTCTTCAGACCCCCACCCCGGTTCTCTCACCTCTGTCTGCTAGACCGGACAGCGGCCTCTCCATTTACAGCTCCCAAAGTCAGGGTTCAGTTTCTCCTTCTTGTGCATACTTCCAGCTCCTGGAAATTGGACTAAGAAAGGACATTATGTTCTCTTTGCCTGAAAATGTCTTCTTCCCGCTGTTTGGGTTTTCCCTGTTATGCTCAGCTCTCAGTGTGAACACCCACAGGGAAACCAGCCCTGACATTCCAGCACAGCTGGGGTTTCCCAGATCCCTGGCCCCAGTCCCTCTGGCTCTGGGTCATTCCACTCGCCCATTTGTAGCTGTCCATCATCTGGCATCCCCGGGCAGAGGCCGTGCCTGTCTTGCTCCCCCATGCCTGACACAAAGTAGGTGCTCAGTAAATGCTTTATTAGTTCTGATCATTAGAACAGCCCTGTTATCACTGCCTGACCCCCCAGAGCCCCCTAGAGCCCTGCAGGGAGGGGGGCTGATCTGGTTCTGCTCCCCAGGGACTCCCCAGTGCGTGCTCAGCACTTGGCACATAGTAGGTGCTCAGTAAATATTTTTAAATAAATAATTTCATGGCCATTGCCTGTTTGTCCTCTGCCGCTAGTCCTTAAGCTCTGCCGGGAGGGGCCGGCTCTGTTCCCTGTCCCCCACGACAGCCCACACCAGGCAGAGCACCTACGCACACAGGGGACCCTGCACCCTCTGTGATCAGGCTTATTAGCTGCAGTTTGCCTCTTGCCAATAAGGGCTCCGAGGTATTGCGTGGGGTCGTATTTGGAAACGGAGTCCTACTGTAGGCAAACTGTTTTCTGGACAGATAAAGGAGACCGTCCAGCAGATTGAGCCCCCTGCCTTGGGTTTGGGGGCGAGCTGCCCGGCGGGAAGGCTGTTCTGAGGAGGATTTGAGGAGAACCCGCATGGTGGGGTCTGGGGGGGGCTGGCCCCTCCCTCCCTGTTCGGTGACTTCTTTGAAAGCTTTAACATGGGGTGTTATCAGAGGCACCTCTTGGGGGGGCAGTGGCCCAGAAATCATTCTGCAAACGGACCCAAGAGCCTCCAGGGCGTAGTGAGTGGAAGAGAACAGGACCCGCAGAGAAGTGCCCCGGGGCGTTGGGGCCAACAGATGGTGCGGGGCTGGGCAGGGACATTAAGGAGTGTTGGGCGGAGGGTAGGAATGGGCAGAAGTCCACTTAGGGAAGGGTTATCCAAGGCATCGCTTTTCAGAGGAATCCCAGAAGTGATTGCCTTAAATAGTCCGCCCAATGTGCTTCCTTCGCCGCACGTCTGTGCAATGGGCAGCAGACCACGGAGTAGGAAGGCTGGGGACTCCTGGCCACGGCCCCCCGCCCGTTGGCCCCCGTCCCCGCGGCCCCGTGCGGTAGGCTGGAGACGCAGGCAGGCCCCGCCGCGCCGTGACTCAGCATGTCTGTGTGTTTGCAGCGCTGGAGAAGAAGATGGCCGGCAGGCAAGGTCGGGAGGAGCTCATCAAGAAGGGGCTGCTGGAGATGATGGAGCGGGGTAAGTGCGCCCACCACCCCGCGGCCAGGCGCTGGGCCCGGAGGCCTGTCGAGGGTGGAGCGGCGACCCAGGGAGCCCGGTGTCCAGATGCAGGGGCTGGACCCCAAGGAGGCCTCCGCGGTGGCCGTGCCCCGTCAGTCCCGTCCCAAGGTGCCGGGCATCTCTGCACGGGGGGCACGGAGCTAAGCGCCGTCATGTGCCGGGCGACGCAGCGGGCTGGCGCTCTGTCCTGCTTCCCCGAGCTGGCGGCATTGGCTTTTGTCTCGTGTTCCCATCATTATCCCCGATTCGGGCAGATTATTGGACTCACACGGCCCTCTAGACCGCTATCGCCCCTCCGTAAGTGTTGACACTATTCTGGGAGCTGACCCGCCTCACCCCTCCCCTGCGGCGCCAACCCCCCGGGCGGTGCTTACCACACTGTGCAGACGAGGGTCCAGGAGGGGCCGCCCCAGGGTCACGCAGCACAGACCCGGACACCGTCCACACTCTGCTCTGGAGGTCTCACCACGGGGGCGTCTTGGAGAGACACGGCTGTTACTGCTCGCCGTTCGCTCCCCGCCCGGTCTTGCGCTCTCGGCGATGATGAGGCCCGAGGCACCGGGCTCCGGTCCTGACGTCCACCTTCCGCGCTTCGTCCTGCACTAGACTCTGGTGTCGGCAGACCTCGCCGCGGCCGGGAGCGCTCTCTGCAGCCCAGCCACGCTCTGGCCGCCTGACCGAGGGCCTAGCCTCGTGGCGTCCGTTCCCCGAGGCTGTGCGAGCCCGTGGAACTCTGTCCCCGTGTCCAGCGTTTCTGCGGTCTGGCCCTGGTATCTGGGCTAGGAAGGGGCCTCAGCAAGCCGGGCGTCTCTGCCCTCCTTTCTCGTCTTCAGCTGCAGAGAGGGAAGTGTCTTGATGATGCCGCGTTCTTGGGAAACCAGCGCGTGAAGTTGTTCACTCAGGGTGGCGCAACTTTGCGTGTGAATGGGGTGCTTGGTACCGGGTGCGTGACCCTCCAGGGTTGAACGTCTGCCCCTCTGATTTGGGGGAGTGTCATTGCTGATGGAAATCCAGACTGTTCTAGTTGGGATGGGACAAAGCAGCTCCGAACTCTGTATTTTGAATTTGTCGCCAACACACCTTCCTTTGGACCTTGGGGAAGGGGAAGGGAAGATGAGAACAGCACGAAAGGCCTGTTTATCTATCATAGAAATCATGATCTCTGGTGAACGAAGAGGAAACAAAGACTTGGATTTGATTCCTGTCAGAAAAACAAAGGGGTGGGTGCAGAATCGAAGAGGGGTCTTCCAGAGGAGGGCTTTTGCTCACTCTGAGCCTTCGTTCTGGTGGACTGACGGGCCACATGGAGCAGGTGGCGTCTGGCTTTGGCTCCCAGCGTGTCCTTTGCCGACCCCCACATTAGATCACACCCTGTCTCGTGAGTGATTATGAGCCGGAACCAGGTGGGCCAACACACAGCGTCCTTCCTCACGAGCTGAAAACACGCTCAGGGACGGGTGCCGCGGTAGATAATTCCACAGATGAACAGAGAGTCACAGCTGAGCTGAGCACCTGGGGAACGAGGCACGGGCCCCAGCCTGCGTGGGGGCGGGCAGGACGTGATGTCTCAGTGGGACCCCAGGGCAGCAGGAGAGCAGTCCAGAGCCTGCGGGAATTAGCATCACCTGGGAAGCGGGGCAATTAAACGTTGTGGGGGCGGGACCTCGGCACCTGTGCTTCATAAACCTCCGGCTGCCTCCAGCTTTGGTGCCTCTGGGCTGAGACGCAGAGAGCGCGGGGAGGTGCGGCGTGAGCAGGGCCCCGCGTGCAAGGGAGAAGGTGGGTGAGGTGCAGGGAGGGTGGAAAGGGGGAGGGGGCCCCGGGTCCCACAGAGCCTTGCATCTTCCCTGCACCCCCCCCACCGGAAGCTGCTGGGTGACAAGCCCAGGGGAGTGCAGGGTTGTGGGCTGAGTGGGGCTGCGGCGAGCCTGCCCGGGGGGTCGCTGAGGGGGACATGCTAGCAGGGTAGTCGGGGTGCTTCTGGGAAGGGGCCTGGGGTTAGGGAGAGGAGGGGGACTTGCTCTTGTTCTGTGCAACTCTTGCCTGCGTGTGCGCCCTCCCCCCGAGCATGCACGGACAACGGGGTCTGGGGCGGTGCCTGGCAGCAGGCCCCTGGGGCAAACACCGACCCGCGCTGGTGTTCCTGCCATGTGCTTGCTTAGAAAATGCCTCTTCCCGCTGGGGGCGAAGGCCGGCCCTAGCCAGGCTGCCTACCTCCGTCCTTCGTCCTGGGGTTGGGGTAACCAGCGGTGGCTAGGAATCTTGGGTGGGGGTGTGGAGCTGCCCCCTGCTGGCTCTGGGGTGGGAGCTGAGCAGTGAGCCCCTCCCCTCGCCTCTGTCTGGTGTAGCTGTGAGAGTGAGTCCCGCCCCCCCCCCCTTTGGATGAAGGACTCTCAGCGGCTACCAGCTGTTCTCAGCCAGGAGTCGAGTCTGCAGTGTCTCCCTGCGGCCGGCCGTGTCCCTGCGCCCCACGCTGTCCCTAGGACTTCACACCCAATGCGTATCTGGGTGGGGGGCAAGGGTGACTGTGACCAAGGGGCCCAGAGAGGCCCCCACAGGCTCGAGCACAGACTCTGCAGAGCAGCCCCAGACCTCACACCTGAGCTTCGTTGGCCAGGACAAACCCATACCCGTACTCGCCCCCTGTGTCTGTCCCCTGGAGTCTGCCCACAAGCAGTGAGCAGCACGACTGGCTCCTGGGCAGGGCCTGCAGGAGAGAGGCCCGGGAGGCGGGGGGTGCCTGTGTCCCTCTCTGGGTGTGGTGTTTTGTGATCCCATGAGCCCGTCTGACCCACTCCTCTTCTTGCTTCCGGAAGTCTGGTCACCTGTCGGAACCTGGGGAGGACGTGGGTGCTGTTAAGAGACACGGGGCGTGGATCAGGCGTGGGTGGGCCGGGAGGAGGTAACCCTTCCTCCACTCGGTCTTCCCTCTTTTGGCCACACGCCTCTGACTCAGGAGGGCCAGGTGAGGGCCAGCCCATGCCTCACGGGCCCCCCCACTCCGTCTCTTGCCCAAAGGCAGCAAGTAAGGCGCCTGCACATCCCCCCATCTTCCCATCTGTGTCCCCTTGGCCTTCTCTTAACCGAAGGAATTCCATCCTCCACCACTGGACGTAAGAGATGGTTGTCATGCCAGTGCTTGTTCAGTGACCTGAGAGGCACGAGGTTTCCTTCCTCGGGGGGACTGGGCAGCAGTAAATCGAATGCGTGTGGGTTCTGTGTGGCAGGCACGCTGGGGACCACGTGTGTGTGTGTGTGTGTGTCTGTGGCACGTTCCCGGTCACCGTGGCTGCTCTGTGTGCTCCCCGCACAGCGCTTGGGGGGGATGGGCATCCAATGGAGAACAGGCCAGGAGGGAGGGCTGGCTGAACAGTGAGGCCCAGGGGACAGCCACCCACAGCTCCCCCCACCCCAGCCGGCGTTCCTTAGCAACGGCCCTGCCACCAGCGCTATTTTGGGAACCGTAACTTTTCATTGAACATGATTGTGAGCAGGAGCTCTAAGCACGGTCCACAAGAGTCCTACAGGTGCACTGAGCTGGGACGCAGGTGGGGGACGCTCCAACGGCGTGTCTGGTGGAGCCTCTGCCGAGACGGTGGCAGGCCGCAGACCTTTGGGCCTTCCAGATTCAGTGCTCTGACTGTTGTGTTGTGGGTGATGATGATGGGGGGTGGTCATTGTTATAAACCGCCGTGTCCATCACTGGCAGCAAATGGCCTGTCCTTTCTAAGATGGGGAGTTCGCCTCTGTAAACGGTGGGCCGCAGCCTTACCGGGAGAGGGTGTGCATTCATCTGGAGTGGTGCTCCCGGCGTGACCGTGCCGCGTCTCTGGGGGGCACGCCTTCCTGCCTGCGCTGGCTGTCCTCTGTTGCTAAGGACCAAGTAAGCTGGTGGCTGAGCCCGTCCCCGCCATATGTCGAGGGTGTGTAAATCGGTCCTGAGCAAGGGTGCGAGAAAGTACGGTTTTGAGCTTGAGTTTGTGACCTTTCATCGTGTCCACTGGGCGTATTCTCCTGGATGGCGTCTGGGTCTTTTCCTGGGTCGGGGTTTGTCGGCAAACCATAGTTGCAAGTCTACAGGTTGGACCTGGCCCAGGACCAGTTTTTGGAAGGCCCTTGGGCTGAGTGATGGTTTTTAAACTTGAAGTGTTTTTTTAAAAAATCAAGACTGTGCAGTATGGGCTAGATGGTACTTGGCCCATGAAGTCTAAAATGTTCGCCATCTGCTCCTTCTTGGGAAAGGTTGCTAGACTCTGGACTCTGAGCATCCGGACTCAGATCTCCTCATCTGGACTCTGGTTAGGGGCACCGCTGCAGAGACGAGACCTTTTCAGCCCCAGATCTCCAGACTTCTGGCCTGGCTGACCTTTCTGTCCTTCCTGGGGAGATGGCTATGGCCTGGGGGGGGGCATTCTGGGCCATGGTGACCATTCCTGTCCCTGTGGGGTCACACGCTGTGTGCTGCACCCACATCCTGGGTACAGTGAGGACCCTGCTGAGGAAGCCTGTGGCTCTCACCTGGGCACCTGCGCCCAGCCCAGGGGCCGGGGCAGGCCAGGCCGGGCCGTCCATGCTCCTCGTCAGAGCTCATCACCAGGAGTAAAGATCAATGCAAGCATAGGGCCTCCTTTCGGCCAGGTGCGTTGTGTGGATGGACTCATTCAATTCCCATGCGGATGCCATGAAGCAGGTAGTGACGTCATCCTCCCCACCTCCAAGGGGAAAGTGGAAGCCAGAGCCGTCTGCCATGGAATGAAATGTGTGGGGCAGGTGACCTTCTGCTTCTTGTCCAACCAGGCCACTTTGGGGTGAAAGGGACGTTGTTGGAGAACCGGAGGGCAGCAGGTGGGGGTTGAGACTGGCTGGGGTGAAGGGAGCGCTGACGCTGAGATCAACACCGCCCCCCCCCATGCCCCACAGTGATGGGAAGCAGTTGTCCTGAGTCAGGCTGGTGACCCCACGATGCTGCTCTGCGTGGGATGACCTCGTGCATGGGCTGTGTCGTCTGAGGGGGGCATGTAGGGGTCCCATGCTCCAGTCTGTGATCTGCATCTCAGAAGCCATGATTGTTATCAGCTAGCTGTGTCTCTGAGCCTGGACCTGCCATCTGGTGGCCGTGGGACTGGGCCAGTTATGCCCCTGAGCACCAAGCCCCTCTTCGGTAAGCTAGGATGCTGGAGGTGATCCATCTGTCATAGGCCAGACCCTCAAAGGTTCCAGCAGCTGAGCCCCAAGCAAGGGGAGCCCCTGAGTCCTCCTTTCAGCCCTACTGGGAGCCTGGGGTCATTTCTTCTGAGAAGGCCACCTGTCTACATCTAGGGACTCCCTCCTCTGAACCCGCTCAGTCCTGGGCTTGCAGTGCCTCAGAGCATGAGCCGCTGGGGGGCAGGGATCACTCTTTCCATTGCCCCCCTTCTTCGTGGGGTGGGTACAGGCCCAGGCGCACCGTGGGTGACGGAGAACGGCTTGCGTGCTGGGGACCGATGGTGGAACAGTGGGTGCGGAAGCAGATTGATTGCCTGTAACCACGAGAATGTTCTGTAACACCTGCAGCATTTCGGGGCAGACAGCCGTCAGCGTGTGTGGTCCTGTCTGGGGCTGGCCTCTGCTGGCCGGACGGGAGCAGCTCCGTTTTGTGCATCTGCCTCTCGTCCCCAGCCCGCTGGCCCGGTGCATCCTGGCAGTGAGGACAGGTGGTGGCTCAATCATGGGAGCATGAAAGCACGTTTGAAGGCCCTGCTGCTTCAAGGCCCCGTTGGCCAAAGCAGGCCAGAGGGCAGAGGCCAGCATGGGAACGGGGTTCCCGATGTGGTTGGAGGCTTTCTGGGCAGAGGCCAGGGGGCTGGGAGTGTGGCAGTGCCTGGGCCTCCTTAGGAAGCCCGGATGTGGAGAGGGACTCCCAGGAGGTGTGGGGAAGAGACGTGGGGGTACCATGCTGTGCCTGGGGTGCACACTCCCCAGGAAGGCCCCTCGCATGAATGGAAGCATGTAGGAAGGGAGATGTGGGCTTGACTGACTGCTGGATTTCCTTGCAGATGCTGAAAGCAAAGCCTGCAGCCCTGACGGAGGGCCCCGGGCCGCACAGAGCGAGCCCTCCACCCCCAAGCAGGAGACACTGACTTCAGAAGAAGCCCCGCCCGGAAGCCCTCTGGCCACTGGGACAGACCAGTCTTCCCTGGACGAGCCACTGTCCTTGGACTCCCATTCTGACGATGCAGGTACTAGCCGTAGACCGTGCAGGGCTGAGGTGCCGCCAGGATGGCTGTCGGCTGGGTGGCCCCGGGTAGCATCCTGTCCTCCGAGGCACGGCCACGCTCTGGGCGCCAAGCCCCGCCACGCTCGGCTGTGTGGTTGGGTTTCAACATTCGCCAGAGCATTTTTCTCGACTGCCCTTCCAAGCCTGGCATAGCCGGGAGGTGCAGGTGCTTGAAGACGTTCACAGGCAGCCTCCCCGTGTACATTCTTCCTGGGATGTGGTTGCTTGCCACTGGGAATTCTGAGCAGGAAAGTTCTTTCCAAGGGAGCGGGTGTCCAGTGGGAGCTTCTAGCTGAGCCCAAGAATGTAGGACACGATGAGCGGGACGGACCTTTCTAGTGGCCTAAATCCTCAGCAGCTGGCTGCCGCCTCCAGGGAGCCCGGCCACACGGCCCCCAGAGCCTCGGGGTGCTGGCGGGGTGCCGGGTGCCTCGCTCCTCACGTGCCGGGCTCTCCTCGCCGCGTCTCAGTGGGGCATGCGGGGTGTGCTGCTCAAAGCCTCGTTTCTAGCCTCCGGGAAGTGGGAAAAGCAGTATTTCATATTCAGGGTTGTTTGAAGGTAGGAGAAGCTGTGCTGGGTCGTTGTTGGGGACAGTGGGGCCGTGGCGCTGGTTTTAATTGTCTAGACTGGAGCCAGCTGAGGGAAAAGGCAGGGAGAAGAGGAAGGTGGAGAGGCGACCAGACGTGAGCCCATCCAAGGAGCTTGTGAGTGCTTTGAAATACTACCCCTCTTCTTCGGACCCGTTAGCAGCGTGTTTATAGAAATATTTGGGGGGACCTCATTGTCAGGCTTTTTCCCCATAAAATTGCCAGCTATAAATCTGTCCAGCAGGGCGTGGGGGCTGAAGCTGAACGGTCTGCACACGTGCAGAGGTTGGGGCTCCGGGCCGTGTGAACGGGCCCACGGGGCTCTGTGGCTTCACAGCCAGGTGGGCATCTGTTCTCTGCGGCGTCCTCTGCCCAAAAAGGCTCACGCCTCCACATGTCACCCGCGGTCCTGGCCAGTGAGACCCCTCCCTAGTCAGCAGGCCCCTGCGGAGAGGTCTGCTCTGCCCTTCCAGGGGGTGACTGTGCCTCTCTGGTTTCACCCCAGCTTAAGGATGTGGTAGGAGTTTGGGATCTGAAGGGTTGTGACCCTTGGGACAGTCCCAGTGTCCCCAGGCACCAGACCCCGTCAGGGTCGGGGCTGGCGTGTTTCCACCTTGGGTCCTTGCCAGCGAGCCCTGCCCTTGGCCACGGAGCCTCCCGCTCTGTGGGCTGCTGTGCCCAGCTCCCTGCTGGCCCCGGGCGCCTCTCCCGGGCAGGCTTCTTCTGCCTGCTCAGCTCTGAGGAATGTGTCTGCTCCCCTCGGCACCCCCGCTGACCTCAGGTGCTCCTTCTCTGCATGCCTGGCGCAGGGGTGGAATTCTTGAGAGCAGAGTAGGTTCGTTGAGACGACGGGTTTGTATTAAGGACTTTCTCCTGGGCAGGATGTGCTGCGGGGTCGGGGGTCATGATGGCGAACATGTCTGGGTCTCGTCCTCCCAGAGTGATGGGAGGAGGTGAGCACACCTGCCGACCCCCTTGAGTGAAGTCCGTGACCTTGGGCGTGCACGCGGGGCTCCTTCCTGAGCCTGGGAGCTGGCTGTGTTGGCCAGGCAGAGAGGGAGGGAAAGAGCATCCCGATGGGGGAAGAACCTTTGCAAAGACTGAAAACAGGGTGCACGAGCTGCTTCTGCCCAGGGCCACTTAACTATCGTTGTCTTTGTGTCAGAAGGTTCCCGATGAAACCGCTTCCCTCCTCCGTGTGGCCCAAGAGCGGCCACAGAAGGTGTGCAAACGAAAGCACGTGGCTGTGTGCGTGTAAACCTTACTTACAGAAGCAGCCCGCAGGCTGGGTTTCGGCGGACTGTGGTTGGCCGGGGAGCATGCAGACCATGGGACTTGAATAGAGTGAAAGCTTTGTATGTGTGGCCAGAGCCAGGGTAGGATGGAGGGAGAGAGAGGAGGTTGAAGGCCATTGGAAGCCTGGGGACGGGGAGGGAGGAGAACCCACAGTGGATTTACGTTGGGGGGCACCGGGTGGGCCAGGGCCTGGGGAACGCACCAGACCACGGTCCCTGGTCCGTGTGGGGCGGTGGCGACGTAGCCTCCTTCGGCAGCGGGACTCCCCGTTCCTGCCTTCAGTGTGGGTCCTGGGTCCCGGGGGTAGAAAAGAGGAGTTTATGTAGGTGGCACGTGGCGAATCACTAGGAAACTTTTTAACAGTGGTGTTTGTTCTCAGCACAAGGGGAGTGGGCTTCTCATGGAGGTCGGTAAAGGGCTTTCCTCCTAATAAACAAGTTAAAATGAAAAGCGTGAGTTCATGTAAAAGAAAATGCAGCAAACCAAAGTACAGGAACACCGAGAACAGTCCGAAATCTCTGAAGGAGGCGGGCTGTGCACAGGGCCCATTCTAAGCAACACACACACACACACACACACACACTAGCTCATTTGACCCATGGTACGGAATTGGGGAATTCAGAGCAACGTGTGACATCTGACAGCAGATAAGTCACTCACCCTCTCTGAGCCTGTGTTCTCAACTATAAATGAGGACAATGCCACACCACCTTTCAGGGCTGCTAAAATTAGGGAATCCCCAGGAATCCCCTAGCTCTGTCCTGACACACCCCAAGTACTCGGTAGGTGTCTGCTGCTGGTAGTAGTTCTCGCTGTCCTCACAGTCAAAGCCTCTCTCAGGGACGGAAGCATGTAACGCAGGAGCCAGCTGCCTGAAGTTGCCCCAGAGGCCCTGTCTCTGTCAGCACACATGTTTGGGGATGTGGGTCCACCTGCATTTTGCTACTGAGCCGGGGGCGGAGGGGTGGTCACTGCCAGGGTTTCTGGAAGCCCTACAGGCATGGAGCTCTGCAGCAGGAACGCTGGCTGCCACTGGGGCCCCAGGTCTCTGTTGAGAGGTTTGGCCTTGAGCAAAGCCCTTCCGGGAGGGAGCACACATAATCTAACAGACTTTAAGCTCCCTGCTTAAAAAATTGCAAGTCAACATTTAAAAACGAGGAGCTTTCTGTCAAATCTTCGTGTGCAGCTAGCATCTTTCCAGCCACCGATGTTGCCCCCCGTCCCGGGGCTGGTGCTCCCGTGCGGCCACGGCCAGGGGCCGCCCCCCGCTTGGCCTCACCTGTCTGCCCTTGCCTGGCCCCTCCTGTGTAGGTCAGAGCCTGGTCTGCGGAGCCAACCCCTCTGCTGCCACGGAGGTGACCCGCTTTGGGCTTCATCCTTACGTGGTGAATGCAGTGGACCCTCCCCTCCGTGGCCTCGCTTTCTGTGGCTTCAGTTCCCTGCCGTCAGCCGCTGTCTAGAAGCAAATGCATCTCCTGACATGATGTGCCGTCACAAGGTGGACAGTAACCTAGTGGTCAGTCCAGGGCCTCGCCCTTCCCCTCGCTGTATCGCCTCACGTAGGCTTGTATCTGCACCTATTACAGGAAGGGTGAGCGCAGCCCAGGAAGAGCTTTGAGAGAGCGGCCACATTCACAGAACCTTTATTACGGGACGTGGTTATCATTGTTCTGTTCTAGGAGTTATTGTTCATCTCTTCCTGTGGCGAATCCATAAATTGCACATTATCCGAGATGGGCACGTAGAGGAAAAGACCCAGGACCCATCAGGTCGGCGTTCTCTGTGGTTCTAGGCATCCACGGGGGTCCCGGAATGTATCCCCCTGCAGATAAGGGGGGGGGCTTCTGTAGTTAAAGCACAATGGGGTCCCAAGTCTGCAGGGCCTGATGCAGAGCTCAGGGGAGACCGGCTGTGATCGGACTCTGTTCACCTCTCATTCTTGTCCCCATCCCTGTGCCTCATACCCAGGGGCACCACCTGCTTGTGAGCCTGTCCCTCTGTGCTGCCAGTAATGTCTAACAGAGAAAGCTGGATTCTAGGCAGCGACTGTGTCCGGGGAATGCCCGGGTTCTCTTCTTGGCCCCAGGACGTTCATGGAAGTGTCCAGGGGCCAGACTGGGATGACCTTGTGTCCCCGGGGATCCCTTGGGGACTTCTGTCGTGGTGTCACTGTGTCCTGGAGGGTTGGCTGCTCTCCTTTAAACAGTGGACTTCCTGCAGACTTTGCTGGGCAGAGGGGGGGACCACGTGAGCCAAGAAGCTCCCAGCTTCGGAGATACACTGCTTGGCCGGGTAGGAACCCCCAAACTGGGTCTGCAGCTTCCATGTGCCCCCGGCTGCTGTGTGGGTTTGGAGGGAGAGGTGGGGGTTCTCACCACACATCACGAATATCTTAGGAAGAGAAGGCTGTCAAAGATTCTGACTGTAGTTTTCTTTAGCCCACCGTTTGAGTTTGGTGGTTTGGGTTTACTTTGGACCCTTGAATTTGGGGTGATTTTGTTTTTCTTGTTTTTGTTTGGATGGTGCTAGACCAGCAACATAGCATTCCCTAAAAAGCCTAGAAGGATTTGTTGTGGGACAGGGGGCTGTTCAGTGTTTCTGTTGCTGGGCAGGGCCTGAGCTCCGGCATTCACGTGAGTGCACTAATTAAAAAGGAAAGTGGCATTCGGAAAGCATGTACTATGTTCATTGTATTTTCTTAACAGCCCATTTTTTTCCCTTTAGCTGAGAAAGCAGAGGCTCAGAGATTGTTGCTTATCCAAGACCACAGAGCCCAGAAGTGGCAAGCTGGAGATTGATCCCCAGACACGATTTTTACTGTAATATTCTATAGCCCAAACTAGCAGCAAGCAGGGAATGTACTTTCACTCTGCTTCTGGGATGCTCTGGGATGCGGGCTGTTTCTGAAATAGAGGAGGGGACGGCGAACTGCAGGCTATAGGTCAGACCCAGCTGCCTCCCGTGTCTGCATGGCAAGTTCGAGTGTGCCACCAGTCCACGTGGAGACCGCCCCTCCCTGACCGGTGGCCACACTTCCCCACTGCTCAGAATCTGGGCTCGTCCCACCTCCACCTGGGACTCTGCCCATTGCCGAGCCCATGGACAGCTGTCCAAGCCGAGACTGAGGACATGCCAGGTGTCCCAGGGGTGCAGTGCAACTGGACACAGCAGCTGTCCCCCGGCCCACCAGGACCCTCCTGTCGCACTGGTCACTCCTGGTCTTGGAATGGCTCCAGCAGGTGATAAATGGGCTCAAAGCACGCCCACCACCCGGGCAGCCCTTGTCAGGCTAAAGGGCAGGGTAGAGCTTTTTCTCTTGTTACGGAAGTACCTATGTAATATTCTTGAGTTTGCCTCTTGTCCTGCCAAGACTAAAATATTGACTCTCTGTCCCTGGACATAAACAAAAAGTGTATTGGCCCGTACCCAAGAAAGTACGTGGGGGCCACCCAGAAGCATGTCAGTGGAACGTTTCATAAAATGTGCCAGTAAGTCATGGATGTGCAAAGTGGGCTAGTTTCAGTGGCTTCTGTTCATCCGCTGGGCCCTGCACTGAGGTTTGTAGGATGACGCAGGAGCCCCAGCTGAGAGTTCAGTTGGTGAGAAGCGACCTCTGCTGGTCAGGGGTGCGCACGAACAACCCCCGAGGGAGGTTTCCAAATGTGGGGAACATGGAAAGTTGGCATTGTCTTCTCTATTTTTTTTTTCTGATCTAGCACTTAAGACTTTAACGGATGTTAACATTTTAATTTCAACAGGATTCCAAGCTATAATGGTTGCTACACACGTGAGCTGTAGAGGGAGATGTAGGCTGAAAAAGATGTTGGAGCACCTCTTTCCCAGACTGGGGAGCCATGTGTGAGCAGCTTGGATGAGTTTTGTGGGAAGATGTTGGAGGGGATTTTGGTGAGACCTGGGGTTGCATTGGGTCCCGAGGCTCTCAGGACAGAGGAGGGGACCTGCATTCCACCTTGCACTGGTGGGGAGGGAGGACTTCCACGGGGCTGTTAGAAGCTTACTCTGCAGTCTGTCTCTGGTTGAGGGGGGTATGGGCTGTGACCACTGACTCCCTCCCAGGAGTCTGCAGCTGCCCTGTCCAGTACAGTACTCACTGGCTGCATGGCTACTTTAATTAAAACTAAATGAAATTAAAAAATTCAGCTTCCATCACGTTGGCCACTTGTCAGTTGCTCATTGGCCACACATGGCTGGTGGCGTACTGAAACGGATAGGGAAGCAATCTTTCCAGCATCTCAGTTCTGTCCTCAAAGACATATCCACTTTGGGCTCAGGCAGGGGAGTTCTGCTGTTTGAATTGGCCAGCTTTCTGGAGTTTGCTGCACCAACAGAGATACTCTGATCTGCAAAACCCTTTCTAGAAAAAGTTTGCCAACACCTGGTTTGGAGAATGGATTTGGGGCAGGGGGCATGGCAGTGAAAGAAGGAGCCTGGAGGCCATTGCTGCTGTCCAGGCAGAGGCCATGGAAGTTTGCACAAGGAGGAGAAGTGGACATGGCTGGGAAATATTTTGGAAGTAGACCACACAGGCTTTATCCATGAATTACATACACGGGGCAAGGTACTGGGTGTCCAGTGTGGCTGCACAGCTGGTGAGCTGTGTAGAAAGCCTGGTGAAGGATCTGTCTGGTTTAGTGCTGTGTCTGTGGCTCCTGGAAGGCTGCCTGGACCCCATAATTGTTCCAGGACATTTGCAAGATGGGTGGATGGATGATGGATGGATGAGTGTTATGGAGGGGAAGACTGGGGAGGGTTTTCCCCTGGGAAATCAAGAGACGGGTTTGGGAATGTTTCATTTTGTCTTTCTGACCTCCAGATGGAGATGTCACAGTGGCTGATAATGTATGAGTCTGGAGCTTGGAGGGAAGATCAAGGGTTGACAGAAAGATGGGATTGATTCTGAAGCCAGAGGACTGGATGGAAGAGTTACAGCTGTGAACTGAGGGCTGGGTCCTGGGCAGCCCATGTGGAGCTGGTGAGAGGCTAAGCAGGTGTGGAGGGAACTGGGGAACAGGTATCTGGAAGCTGAAGAGGAATGTGTTGAATAGAGACTGAGGACAGCTGAGAGCCGTGGCTGATGCAGGTGTGGGACACTGACCTGGGCTGCTCAGTCTCCCTGTTAACTTGGCAGCACAACCAAGGGAACCTGTGGAGTCCGGGTCATATACTGCTCACCCTGTCTAGACCCCCAGGACCCAGAAACTGGCCTGTCCATGTTTGCACATTGCAGGACCCAGGCTGTGTCATGAGAGTGTCCCAGCCCTGGAGTCAGCTGTGGGTAGTAAAAGAACAGAAATGGCAATAACATGGGATCTGTGGGATGTGCTGTGTCCACTTCTGAAATTTCTTTGGAAGTTCTCAAAGGGCAGGGATGGGCCAGCACCATGTTTTCAGCACCACAGACAGCGCCCCACCCATCAGGCCCTCCAGGACTCTTCCGGATGGATGAATCCCACACCCCACACCGTGACTTTAGGACCAGCTCTACCAAGCTGTTCCCAATGAGTGTGCATATTTTCCTTCTCAGCTGGTCGTAAAACATAAGATGACATATGTAGCAGGCACCTTGTACTGTGCTGGGCACCTGGGGTGTGCTCTGAGAAGGCAGGGAGTGCTGGGATCCCTGGTGGGCATGGGGTGGGGGGACACCTCTCTTGTATCAGGGAGGAGGAAGGGAATATGGGGTTTCAGGGACCATTGTGTTTGAGTCAGGCATCCAAGAAGAGTGCCCCCACCCCTCTGAAGGCCTCAGTTTCCTGTGGCGGTGAGGCCCCATGGGACGAGGGAGGTGAGGAGCTGGAGGCAGAGTCTGAGACCAAGCTGAGGGCCCGACAGTGGCAGTCCTGAGGTGGTGGACACTGGGGCTCCTCCACCATCTTTCTCCTGCAGCACTCACGGGCTGAGAACTGGGGGGTGGAGGCCTCACCAGGGAGCTCAATGGAAAGGAAGTGAGGCAGAGGGCTTGGGGGTGTCGGTGGGATGGGTGGTGCCGTGACATCAGTAGAACTTGAGAGGATGAAGGGAGACATGAAAGGGGAGCATTCATGGACTGGAGAAAGCCAAGGGGTAGGCGGGCTCGGGGAGGGTGCTCGGGGAGCAGCAGGAGGGAGAGGGGATGGGCACCGGCTCTGGGCGGGCTGATCCTTCCTCAGAGCTGGACCTCCCTGCCTCCCGTACCGCCTGTCAGGACCTCCGTGCCAGGGGCTGGGGCCGTGAAGTCTATAGCTGCTGAGCTTGGAGGGTCTGCTGGTGGTAGACACATGTCTCCTTGTTACTGCAATCCTGTGAGGGACTGGTTGTCAGATGGCCTATGTGGGTAAATGGAGATGCTGGAATTTATTACCAGGCTCACCGTGCAGGGGCTGACTGGAGCCAGGGTAGGTCTCATTACAAAACCTGTGATGGCTGCCATCTCCGGGTCCGGTGGGAGCAGGGACTTTGGCACCGCCTGTTGAGTGGGAAAAGGGATGGAATTACCTGGTTCTTGAAGTTCCTCCCTCCCTCCCTGTCCCTCCCATCCCTCCCCCTCCTCCCCCTCTCCTGTCCCTTCCCCCTCCCTCGTCCCTTCCCCCTCTCTCTCTCCACTTCTGACAGTTCCATTGATCTCTGAACTCCCAGGAAGTCAGGTCTGTATGGGAAGCGTAGTCTCTGTACCCTACTCTTGTTAACAGTCCCACCCAGCCCAAGCCGCCTTACTGTCCTCGCTCACATCCATCCCAGTCAGAGGAAGAATGGCTTGTGAACTCTCTGTTTTGCCTTTGAACCAGCCAAGATGCCGTCAGCATCCAGAGGTGAAGAAGCAGACGCCGCCAGCAGCCTCCCGCCTACCACGGACGAACCCTCTCAAGCCTTAGCTGGGTCTGACTCCTTGGACAGTCCTCCCAGACCCCTGGAGAGATCCATGGGCCAGCTCCCCAGCCCCCCGCTGTTGCCCACCCCACCGCCAAAGGCAGGCTCCAAAACCACAAAAAATGTCACAGGTGGGTCTGCATGGACACATCCTTCCATTCATCCACGCGTGCCTTCAACCTGGTGGGGCTCCCACTGTGTCCACCATGGGCTGGTTCTCACCCTCTGCTTTTGTGGTCAGGGCTCTGGGTAGGTCCAGGAGAGCAGAACGGGAGGCAGGAGAGCAGTTCTTAGCAAGGAGCTCTGGTTGTCAGCAGCAGACCCCTCAGGCTCCCTCGAGTAAATGGGGCAATCTGTAGGCAGGAATCAAAGGGGCTTCCAGAACCTGAATGCAGAAAATGCAGCCAGCCAGCCCCCAGGATGAGGAGTGTGTGTCTCTCTGTCTGGATGTTTAGGTGTCCTCCTCTGTCTCTCTCCCTCTCCCCTTCCTTCCCTACTCTGTCCTCCCCTCTCCCTCCATCTCTTTCTCATGGTCTCTGCTCATCTCGGTTTCACCGCGTCTCCCCAGTGAGCCCCTCCTGCAAGGCAGAGCCAGAGATAAACTCTGGACTGTAGGGTGGTGACGAGAGAGGGGAGCCCGGCTGGGTGGAGGCCCAAAAGGCATCTGCTTCCATAGCTTTGGCCACCCTGGCTGAATAATCCCAGGAAGTCAGAACATTCACTTTTGGAGTTTGGGCATTTCTTGTCCCATCACGGCTAGGAATAGGAGACACAGCTGGTCTGGGGGACGGTGGGCCCTTCCATGTAAGAGGTGACTGTTCTGAAGACCAGACCCTCACCTTCCACCTCTGAGGGCCGTGGGCACAGAGAGGATGTGGACGGCTGACCTGGGCAGCTTTGACCTCCACCCACCGTACTGCTCCGTCCCCTCGCTGGGCCACAAGGAGGCTCGAGTACACACTGCCCGTTCCTAATATGTGAGCCAGCCTCTCTGGGGGAGGGGACGTGGGCCTGATTCACGGTTGAAGAGACTGAGGCTCAGGGGGGCTCCAGCAACGTGTCCCAGGTCCCACAGCTGATGGAGACCTGACCCCAGTTCTGGGCCTGAGGCTTGTAACGTCCCCACTGCTCTTCCTGCGACAGCTTCTTCCCTTTGCCTCACCCGGTCGGTGCCTGTGAATCTCGGTCGCCCCTTGAGGGGAGCCATCCCCGACCCCAACCCCATAGCAACATGCTCTTGCCTTCTGGTATTCGCCACATCTCTTCGCCTCGCCCAGTGGGTTGGACGGTGTCCCCTCAAAGTTCACATCTACCTGGAACCTCAGAACGTGGCCTTCTTAGGCAGAGGGTCTCTGCAGACACAGTTATATCAGGAACAAGATGAAATCACCCTACCTTTGTGCGGGCCCTAAAACCCATGGACTGTCCTTACAAGAGACCCAAAAGTACACAGAAAATGACGCAGAGATGGAGATAGACATTGGAGCGACCTGTTTGCAAGCCAAGGTGTGCCAAGGGTTGCCAGCGGCCACCAGGAGCTGGAGGAAGGCCTGGCCTGTTTCTCGGCCCTCAGAGGTCTCCAGCCCTGCCGACACCTGGGTTTCAGACTTCTGGCCTCCACAACCATGAGAGGATGAAGTCCTGTTGTTCTGAGCTACCCAGTTGGTGGGACTTGGCGACTGCAGCCTAGGATCCCACCAGATCCCAGTGCTGGCACACAGCAGGTGCTCAGTGAGTGTGTGTGGCTGTGATGGAGGGAGCACATGCGTGTTCTGAGCCCCGCCCGCCTGTGTCTACATCTCTGGGAAGGAGTCGCAGCCTGCCGTGTGCCGGTGACAAGGCCCCACAGATAAGAGTGAGTTTTGAGCAGAATCACGCTGTCCTGCCTCTTGTTACGATCTTGTGATAGGTCTCCACGGATGGAGAAGAAAACTGAAACCATTGGAAATCCGTCTGCTCAGGCAGCACCCACCACGTGGTCTTCAGGCTCACATATAATTTGTTCTGGTCCCTGGATAACTCCGCGTCCCCGAGATGTCCTGCCCCCGGTGTGCTTGGGACGGATCAGGCCTCAGGCTGCATGCGTTCCCCTACTGGGACTCCTCTGCCTGTTCTCACAGCTGAAATTCCAGGTCCCGAGGGCCTCGTGTTCGGCGCCTCTGACTTCCGCCCTCGCCTTCCAAGGGACTCCAGAACACCGGGGGATTCGTCTGGGGACTGGATTGGGAGCAGGGAAAGTGGTTTCGGTCTGGATCTCTTTTTAACAGCTGAGACCCCATTTTGGAACCTTTGTCTTCGTTTTCTCCATTCTCCCATGTTCTCCTTGTCTTTTGGGGAGAATGTTCACTTCAGCATGTGAGCGCTAGGTGGCAGCAGAGGGCGACAAAGGCCCCTTACCTGGGCTTAACTGGGACCCAGGGGGACAGCATGCAGGAGCTGAGTCCCCGCGGGTTTCTTTATTGCCCCCAGCCTCCGGGCTTCCTCCCCACCCTCCACCAGAGGTCAGGGAATTGTCCCCCCGCCCCCAGGCCCACTCACAAACTCGCTTCTCTGGATCTGTCTGGTGTTTCATTTGTTTTAATGGGTTGCCGACATTTTAAACATTCAAATCTGTGCAAGTGTTAAATATTAACACTTTAAATATTAATGTGTCAGTGTCAAACATGTATCTTTTACCTGTAATCCAAATTTTTGGCTCCTTTTGACAAGTCTTCATATCTGACAGCCCCCTGAGTCCCAGCAGCCCCATTAAGGTGAACAGGAGCTCTAGTGTTTGCTGGAATCCTTGCCCCCTTTTTGTGTGAACTGCATGAGGTCCATGGACTCACCTGTGTCTCACCTGCCTGGACCCGGGGCCCATGTGAGTTAACCCCCTCAGGGCAAAGCTGCCCCTGCTCCACTGGGGGACAGTCGCCCCTCTGTACGGGGGTCCTGTGGCCTCTGCCAGCTACACATAGAGGTGTTCCAATCCCAGCCTCTGCCACACCCTGGAGGCATAACCTGGAGTTGGCTTCGGAGCCTGGTTCCTCACCTGAGACACGGGAGTGGTGAGAGGGGGGCCAGGCCAGGCAGGGCCGGACTAAGTGCTCAGCGGAGCAGTGTGGGAAGTACTGGTTCCGTGTGTCTGTGATTGACAGAGTACGGGGACCCCGTTAGAGTCCAGACTGAGTGAGCCCAGGCAAGCCATGTCGCCTCGTTTCCCTGGGCTGGTAATGCCTTCCTAGCAAGTGTGGGGCGAGGATTCCAGGCAACAGCAGAGCGTACCTGCTTGGGAGACGGTTCCTGAGATGAGCAGGGGCTGCCCTGGGAGGGGCGGAGGCTGGTGGGGGAAGAGCTGGTGGAGTGTAGAGAACTGGGCTGGTCTTGGGGGCCACACTCGGGATGGAACCCCCACCCTGCTCTGCCCTGTCTGTGGCTGGCACCACCTTTTCCCTTGGGTGTCAGTCAGCTCAGTTGGCCCTTCTGCTGAGAAGCCTCGCCTGAACTCCGCAGCCCAGCCCACCTGCTCCCCATGCCAGGTGCGCTCAGCCCACCTGCCTGGCTCAGCTCTCCCTAAAATCCTAGTGCTGGCTTTCTGTCCACCTTTCTTCTCCTGGCTCCAGCGAGCTGGCCTTGAGGCCCATTGAGGGCAAGGCCTGGGTCTTGTTTGGTGTTATCTGGTCATGCCCACAGAAACAGGTGCTTATGAAGAAAGAGAAATGATCTGTTCCAATGAAACTTAAAGTTTTCCTTCTATGTGTGTGTGTGTGTGTGTGTGTGTGTGTGAGACACTGTCCACATTCTAGGATTGCATCAGAAAGGCTTTGTCTATTAGGGAGTGGTTTAGATCTCTTTCCCTCTCTCTCCCTCCCTCCCCCTGTTGAGGTTAAAAAGAGAGTTAATTTGTTTGTACCCAATCAGACAAATTGGTAGAGCCTGGAGGCTGCGGCTGCTGAGACAAGCTTAGGGGCGGGTCTGTGTATGAACATGTAACAGGTGCCAGGCCCCATCCCAGAGGCCGGGCTCCTGCGGGCCCTGTCAGGGAGCTCTGGGCCCATTTTACAGATAAGAAGGCTGAGGGGTTCAGGGGACTTGCCTAGAGGGGCTCTTCCAGCGGGTCAGTAGCAGATGGAGACTGGAGGCCAGGTCTGTGTAATGAGCAAACCCATGCTTTCTGCCGCTCCGAGCCCCTGCCACCGTGCAGGACTTGGAGTGAACATAAAGGAAGTATCTGTTAGGGAAGGAAGCCTCACCTTCTTCGGATGGACTTGAGCAAATCTCTTCTGAGTCTTCAGATTCCTTTCATGTAAATGATTGTCCGTTGCACACGTATTGGGTACCAGGCCCAGGATACAGCAGTAGGACAGGTGGACACAGGCCCCACCCAGAGGCGCACAGTCGGGTGAGAAGGGCAGGCCCAATGAATTCATTCATTCCAAGTGGGAGGAAAGGGGTGTCAGGGCTGCCTTGAATCCCATGGCAGGTATGATGGGCTCTGCACAAGGTGGGGGTTCACGGAAGTTCTACCTGAGGAAATGAGATTGGTGCAGACAGAGGAGGGGAAAAGCATTGCAGGCAAAGGGAACAGCCTGTGCAAAGCCTCAGAGTAGAGCATGTGGCTCCCTCAAGGACTGGAAAGATCCTCCTATCCTAGAGCGGAGAGAGCTTGGGGGGGGGTGCTGAGTGGGGCAGCCTACAGGGGCCTGGGCTGGAACCCAGCTGCCGTGTAGGGCACCTTCCTGGAAGCTCCTGCTGGGGAGAGAGAGAGAGGGTTGGAGGAGATGCAGGGAAGCAGGGACTGTGGTGGGTCCAGGCTGAGTGGCCCCTGCAGGGCTGGGGGAGTTGTGCTCGTTTCCACAATAGGCAGTGTGGCTTCAGAAAGCCCAGTTTATAGCAGAGCATCAGGAAGGAGGGTGTTCTGTGCCTGAGACCCCGTGGCGGGGGCCGTGGAGCTCAGCTCCCAGGGTTGGAGGCAGGAGGGTCCGGAGATGGAGCTGGACAGGGGGGAACCCTGTCTCTGACTCTGGGGGCAAGGGTCCTGGCACAGTGTCTGGAACAGGGTGTGAGGGTCCGCTGGCTGGGGGACTGTGCCCTCTGCTCTTGGGCTCCTGCCTTTCTGCAGGGTCCTTCCTCCTTGCTTCCAGAAACTTACATTCTCATTGGTCCCTCACGCTCCAGGCCAGCCTGCGCTCTTCCAAGGCCCTGGCGGAAAGAGTGCTGACCCTCCCCTCCGAGGACAGCTTTCCACGCCCACAGGGTCTCCACATCTCACCACTGTCCACCGGCCACTGCCCCCCAGCCGTGTCATCGAGGAGCTGCACAGGGCGCTGGCCACCAAGCATCGCCAGGACAGGTGAGGTCCTCTCCCTGCTGGTACGGAGACCTGTGTGCCCAAATCCCCATCAGCTTTGTGCTGTGCCCCTGTGTCGTCATGGGGGCCCTCGGACTGGGTTCTGTGCACTGCTGTCACTGTCTTGAAATAGTTAATTTTGGGACAAGATCCCCACATTTTACTTCGCACCAGGCTCTGGTCTCTGTTGCCACATTCTGGGAGAGGACATTCACGGGTGGGAGCCCGGCCACAAAGCCCCTGCCTTTCTACTGGGGAATCCAGGAAGAGAAGTAGCTGTCACGCCGTCCCAGGACTCTGAAGACTTTGGTTTTCTTTAGGCAGGAGGGTAATTAAGCCTGTTCCTGAAGCTTACACTTTTATCTTTGATTCCACGTGTCCATAGACAGAGAAAGAGAAGGGATCATTGGAGGGCAAAGCAGACGGGACGGGACGCACGTAGGGCTTGGCAGAAACACCGCACGGGCGCAGTGCCCTTCCCGGTTCTCGGGGAGTCTGGAGCCGGACCCGCGTGGTGCGGGGTGTGGCCGGCTTCCTCTCGCGCCTCTCTGTGCTGTCAGAGCAGCGCGTTCTCTGCGCCGTCTGGGGGCTCGTCCTGTGCGTTCAGGACGGACGGTGGACGCCGCACACATCGGGGGACCACCTCTGCCGTGTCCTCACAAGCCCCGTGTCGGTTTGGCTGGGTCCTCCGGTGAAGCGGACCGCATCCAACCAAACTGTCTTCTGATTCAGTTTTCAAGGAAGGGACGGTAAAGCGTCCCCGAAGAAGCGGGTGGACGTCCGCCTGTCGAGAACGTCCAGCGTGGAGCGGGGCAAGGAGCGGGAGGAGGCTTGGAGCTTTGACGGGGTCTCGGAGGGCAAGCGGACCGCCGCCAAGGGGTGTGAGGAGAACAAGGAGAACTTGATCGTGAACTCGGAACTCAAGGACGACCTGCTGGTGTATCAGGACGAAGAGGCGCTGAACGACTCCGTCATCTCTGGTGAGGAGAGGCCGGAGCCCCGCGCGGGGTCGCGGGGCCACGGGAGGGACGGGGCCAGGGGCCTGCCCCGGGGCTGGAGGGGAGACGCGCCCGTGCGGATCAGCAGGGGCGCCTGCAGACAGGCCCGGGGCAGGCGCTCGGCTCGGAGGTGCTGAGTGAGCCCGTTTCATTTCGGTAACTGCATGCGCATTTTCGTGTGCTTTTGAAAACACGTAAAAGGCTCTGTGAGTAACTTTGAGAGCGTCGCTGCTTCGGAAGACATGGCAGAAAGTCGTGCAGGTGGTACTCGGAGGTCCAGGGTTTGGAAAACAGCAAAAATTGCCGCCAGGAAAGCGAAATGAGGCGGAAGGGGAGGGGGAGAGGGACAGAGTCCAGCGGCCATCCCCGTCCGGGTGCACGCGTGCTGGCGCCTGCTTGTGGGGGAACGCACGTCCCCAAGGCCATCAGAAGCCCAGCTCCGGGTTTGTCCTCACGGCGTGCTCCGGAGGTCAGACTGACTGCTCCGTCGTACCTCGAGGACGCAGGCTCAGGGAGGTAGGGCATCGCAGCCACCCCCATGGTGAAGGGAGAGGAGGTACAGGCCAGGCCAAGGGAGCACGGGGAGCGTGCAGGCGGTGCTGAGGGCTCGCTGCTTGCCGGAGCCTCGGTCTCATGCTGACTGTCACCACCTGGGGCAGAGCTCTGGGTGGAGACACCAGGGACCCAGCCCAGCAAGTTGCTTCTTCCCTGGGTGTCGGGTGGCAAACGGGGAAGGGGCTGACGTTGACCTTAGTCCCGGCTTGTCCTGAAGGGACGCGGGCATCGGGCACCATGACCAGGTGGACAGAGTCCAGGGTTATACAGCAGCTCTGGCTGTCACCCTTCCTGTCCCCTTGCATACTTCCGAGCCTTTTCCACCTTGGCCAGCGAAGCCTTCCTGGGAGCAGGTGCCGTAACGTGTGAGGGGTACCAGCATTCTGTGCGCTGGGGGGAAGAGACTGACTTTGATCACCAAACCAGAAACTTGGAGCCAGCCCCTGGCCGAGGGGCTCTGGACGTGTCAGAGGAGCCTACAGCCTGTGGACTTTCCCAAGCTTACCCGGCCCCAGAACTCTCTTCCTTGAACACCCCTCAGCCTCTGAGGGATGGGGTCATGCGGGAGATCTCTGCGAACAGCTGATGTAAGCGAGGCTCGTGCAGGTGCCCAGTCAGCCCCAGGGCCACTGGGGGCTGGGGATTCTCTGCGGGCAGGGCTGCCCTGTGCCTTGGAAAGTGTCTTGGAAAGTGTTTAGCGGCACGTCTGGCCTCTACCCCCTGGACCATGCTCCCTCCAGCTCTAGGGGCGGATCCCATCTGCCTCTTCGGCTGCTGGTGTTTCCAGACACTCCTGGGTTTGGCAGCTGCTTCCCCTAATCTCTGTCTCTCTGTTCACATCCCTCTCTCCTCTTCTCCCTGGGCCTTCTCCCTTTCTCCCATCCAGGTACTAACCAGGCCCGATTCTGCTTAGCTACCAAGATCAGATGAGAGAGAGCATGTTCAGGGTGGTATGGCTGTAGGCATGCCCTCTCCTTTTCTTATAGGGATGCTAGTCATTGGATTTAGGGCCCATCTGGGGAATCGTGGCTGTCTTTTTTCTCCCTGTAATGTCTTTGTCTGGTTTTGGTGTTAGGGTAGTGCTGGCCTCTGAATGAGTTAGCTTCCTATCCTCAGCTTCTGTCCTCTACAAGACATTGCAGAGAATTGGTATAATTTCCTTAAAATTTCAGTAGAATTCACCAGTGAACCTATCTTGGCCTCGTGCTTTCTGTTTGGAAGGTTATTAATTATTGAGTCCATTTCTTTAATGGATATAGGCCTATTCAGATCATCTGTTTATTCTTGTGATTTGGGGCACATTGTGTCTTTCAAGGAATTGGTCTGTTTCCTCCAGGTCATGCAATTTGTGGGAATGGAGCTGTTCATGGTATTTCTTTATTGTTTTAATGTCCATGGGATCTATAGTGATGTCCCTTCTTCCATTTCTGATATTAGTAATTTGTGTCCTCTATCTTTTTTTCTTAGTTATCCTGAATGGAGGCTAATCAATTTTATTGATCTTTTCAAAGAACCAGTTTTTGGTTTCATTTATTTTTTTCCCTCCATTGATTTGCTGTTTCAAATATCACTGATTTCTGCTCTAATTCTTACTTCTCTCCTTTTGCTTACTCTGGATTTAATTTCTTCTTTTTCTAGTTTCCTAACGTGGACATTTAGATTACTGATTTTAGATCTTTCTTCTTTTCTAATCCATGCATTCAGTGCTATAAATTTTCCTCCCAGCTCTGCCTTTACCACATCCCACAAATTTTGAGAAGTTGCATTTTCATTTTCATTTAGTTCAAAATACTTTAAAATTTCTGTTGAGATTTCTTCTTTGACTCATGTGTTGTTTAGAAGTGTGTTATTTAACCTCCATGTATATTGGGATTTTCCAGTTGCCATTCTGTTGCTGATTACTGGTTTAATTGTGTTGTGGTCTGACAGCAGACATTCTATGATTTGTATTCTTTTAAATTTGTGGGGGTGTGTTTTATGGCCCAGAATGTGGTGTATCTTGGTGAGTGTTCCATGTGACCTTGAGAACAATGCGTGTTCTGCTCTGCTGGATGAAGTCGTCTGTGGGTGTCAGTTACACCCAGTTGGTTGGCGGTGCTGTGGGGTTCAACTGAGTCCTTACTGATTTTCCATTCCCGGATCTGCCCACTTCTGAGAGAGGGGTGCTGGAGTCTCAACTATNCACCCAAGTTGGAGACCCACCAATGATATGTGTGAAATAGCATTTTGAAAAGAGCAAAACGTTCTAGAAATTTGAGATAGGAAGCGCTTTTTTTTCTTTTTTTAACCATTTTATTTATTTGACAGAGAGAGAGACAGCCAGCGAGAGAGGGAACACAAGCAGGGGGAGTGGGAGAGGAAGAAGCAGGCTCACAGGAGAGGAGCCTGATGTGGGGCTCAATCCCACAACGCCGGGACCACGCCCTGAGCCGAAGGCAGACGCCCAACGACTGCGCCACCCAGGAGCCCCTGCGGCTCTGTTTCTGTCAAATAGTTTGATATATTGTTATTAGGTGCGTACTTGTTATGCATTCTTTGAGGATTGGCCACTTGTCATACGGAATGTCCTTCCTTATCCCTGACAACCTTCCTTGTTTTGAAATCTCCTTCTGTAACATCAATGTAGGTACTCCTGTTTTCTTTTGATTAGTGTTAACATGGTATATTTCTTTCCATCCATTTACTCTTAATCTCTATGTGTCTTTATATCTAAAGTACTTTCTTTAGACAACAGAGAGTTGAGCCTAATTTTTTTAATAATATTTTTTATTATGTTATGTTAGTCACCATACAGCACATCCCTAGTTTTTGATGTAAAGTTCCATGATTCATTACTTGCGTATAACACCCAGTGCACCATGCAATACGTGCCCTCCTTACTACCCATCACCAGCCTATCCCATTCCCCCACCCCCCTCCCCTCTGAAGCCCTCAGTTTGTTTCCCAGAGTCCATAGTCTCTCGTGGTTCATTCCCCCTTCTGTTTACCCCCTCTTCATTCTTCCCTTCCTTCTCCTACCGATCTTCCTTCTTATGTTCCATAAATGCGTGAAACCATATGATAATTGTCTTTCTCTGCTTGACTTATTTCACTTAGCATTATCTCCTCCAGTCCCATCCATGTTACAGCAAATGTTGAGAAATCGTTCTTTTTGATGGCTGAGTAATATTCCATGGTATATATGGGCCACATCTGCTTAATCCAGTCATCTGTTGAAGGGCATCTCGGCTCCTTCCACAATTTAGCTATTGTGGACAATGCTGCTATGAATATTGGGGTGCATATGGCCCTTCTCTTCATTACGTCTGTATCTTTGGGGTAAACACCCAGTAGTGCAATGGCTGGGTCATAGGGTAGCTCAATTTTTAACTTTTTGAGGGCCCTCCACACTGTTTTCCAGAGTGGATGCACCAACTTGCATTCCCACCAACAATGTAGGAGGGATCCCCTTTCTCCACATCCTCTCCAGCAATTGTTGTTTCCTGCCTTGTCAATTTTTGCCATTCTAACTGGTGTAAGGTGGTATCTCAATGTGGTTGGTCNAATGGCTGGGTCATAGGGTAGTTCAATTTTTAACTTTTTAAGGGACCTCCACACTGTTTTCCAGAGTGGCTGTACCAACTTGCATTCCCACCAACAATGTAGGAGGGATCCCCTTTCTCCACATCCTCTCCAACAATTGTTGTTTCTTGCCTTGTCTATCTTTGCCATTCTAACTGGCGTAAGGTGGTATCTCAGTGTGGTCTTGATTTGAATTTCCCTGATGGCTAATGATTCTGAACATTTTTTCATGTGTCTGTTAGCCATTTGTATGTCTTCATTGGAAAAGTGTCTGTTCATATCTTCTGCCCATTTTATGATTTGTTTATTTGTTTCTCGTGTATTGAGTTTGAGAAGTTCTTTGTAGATCTTGGATACCAGTCTTTTATCTGTAGTATCATTTGCAAATATCTTCTCCCATTCCGTGGGCTGCCTCTTAGTTTTTTTGACTGTTTCCTTGGCTGTGGAGAAGATTTTTATCTTGATAAAGTCCCACAAGTTCATTTTTTCTTTTGTTTCTCTTGCCTTTGGAGATGTGTCATGAAAAAAGTTGCTGTGGCCGATGTCAGAGAGGTTGCTGCCTATGTTCTCCTCTAGGATTTTGATGGATTCCTGTCTCACATCGAGGTCTTTCATCCATTTGGAGTTTATCTTTGTGTATGGTGTGAGAGAGTGGTCAAGTTTCATTCTTTTGCATGTAGCTGTCCAATGTTCCCAACATCATTTATTGAAGCCTAATTTTGTGATCCACTCTGATAATCCCTGGCTTTTAATTGGTACATTTACACCACGGACATTCAGTGACTTATGATCTTGTTGGATGGATATCTACCATATTTGTTACTGTTTTCTGTTTATTACCCTTTTTCTTCTTCTGTTCTACCATTTGTGCTTTTATTTTTTCATTTTAATTCCAATATAGTTAATATACAGTATATATTAGCTTCAGGTGTACGATATAGTGATTCAGCACTTCCTCCCATCACTGAGCGCTCATCACAGGTGCACTCCTTAATCTCCATCACCCATTTCACCCACATCCCCATCCACCCCCCCTCTGGTAACCATGCATTTGTTCTTTATAGTTAAGAGTCTGTTTCTTGCTTTGTCTCTTTTTTTTCCCTTTATTTATTTTGTTTCATAAGTTCCATATATGAGTGATTTACTTCACTTAGCGTTGTACCCCCAGCTCCATCCATGTTGTTGCAGATGGTAAGATTCATTCTTTTTTACGGCTGAATAATGTTCATTGTATATATACACCCCTTCTTATTCATCTACCAGGGGACACTTGGGCTGCTTCCATAATTTTGTTATTTTAAATAACGTTGCAGTAAACATAAGGAGGCATATATCCTTTCAAATACAGAATTTTTGTATTCTTTGGGTAAATAGTAGTGTGATTACTGGATTTTATGGTAGTTCTATTTTTAATTTTTTGAGGGCCTTCCATGCTGTCTTCCGGAGTGGCTGCCCCAGTTTGCATTCCCACCAACAGTGCACGAGGGTTCCTTTTTCTCCGCATCCTCACCAACGATTGTTTATTTTTTAGTTTTTACGTTAGCCATTCTGACAGGCATGAGGTGCTATCCCCTCATGGTTCTGATCTGCGTTCCCTGATGATGAGCCGTGTTGAGCATCTTTTCATGTGTCTGTTGGCCCGCTCTTTGTCTTTTTTTGAAAAATGTCTGTTCGTGTCATCTGCCTATTTTTTAATTGGATTGCTTTTTTGGTTTTGGATTGTGTAAGTGTATATCTTAGATACTAATATTTTATAAGATATGTCATTTGCACATGTCTTCTATTCTGTATGTTGTCCTTTAATTTTGTTGGTTGTTTCCTTTGCTGTGCAGAAGCTTTTTACTTTGATGTAGTCCCAATAGTTTATTTTTGCTTTTGTTTCCCCTGCCTTGGGAGACCTATCTAGAAAAATGTTGGTATGGCCAATGTCAGAGAAATTACTGCCTGTGTCCTCTTCTAGGATTTTTATGCTTTTAGGTCTTACAATTAGGTCCCGAATCCATTTTGAGTTTATTTTTGTGTGTGGTGTAAGGAAGTGGTCCAGTTTCATTCTTTTGCATGTAGCTGTCCAGTTTTCCCAACACCATGTGTTGAAAAGACTTTTTCCCATTGCATATTCTTGCGTCCTCTGTCAAAGACCATATGATTGTGGGCTTATTTCTGGGTTTTCTTTTCCGTTTCCATTGATTTGTGTGTCTCTTTCTGTGCCAGTACTGTACTGTTGTGAATACTGCCTCGTTGTAATATATCTTGAAATCTGGAATTATCATGCCTCCATCTTCCTTTTCCTTTTTCAAGATTGCTTTGTCTACTTGGGGTCTTTTGTGGTTCCATACAAACTTTAAGACAGTTCTAGTTCTGTGAAAAATGATGTTGGTATTTTGATAGGGATTGCATTAAGTCTGTTGGCTGCTTTGGGTAGTATGGATATTTTAACATTATTTTTTTCTTGCAATCTATGAGCATGGAATGTCTTTTTATTTGTTTTTGTCATCTTCAGTTTCTTTTTTTCTGTTATGTTCGGTTAGCCAACATACAGTACATCATTAGTTTTTGATGCAGTGTTCAACGATTCATTAGTTGTGTATAACACCCAGCGCTCATCACGACATGTGCCCTCCTTAATACCAGTCACCACCCGCTACCCCATCCCCTGCCCCCTCCCTTCTGTAACCCTCAGTTTGTTTCCCAGAGTCCAGAGTCTCTCATGGTTTGTCTCCCTCTCTGATTCTTCTTATTCAGTTTTCCCTCCCTTCCCCTATGGTCCTCCGCACTATTCCTTATGTTCCACATATGAGTGAAACCATATGATGATTGTCTCTCTCTGCTTGACTTATTTCATTTAGCATAATCTCCTCCAACTCCATCCATTTTGACGCAAATGGCAGATATTCATCCTTTCTGATGGCTGAGTAATAGTCCATTGTATATATGGACCACAGCTTCTTTATCCATTCGTCTGTTGAAGGGTCTCTCGGCTCCTTCCACAGTTTGGCTATTGTGGACATTGCTGCTATGAACATTAGCGTGCATGTGCCCCTTCTTTTCACTACATCTGTGTTTTGGTGTAAATATCTAGTAGTGTAATTGCTGGGCCGTAGGGTAGCTCTATTTTTAATATCTTGAGGAACCTCCACACTGTTTTCCAAAGTGGCTACACCAGTTTGCACTCACCAACAGTGTAAGAGGGTTCCCCTTTCTCCACATCCTTGCCAACATTTGTTGTTTTCTGTCTTGTTAATTTTTGCCATTCTAACTGGTGTAAGGTATCTCATTGTGGTTTTGATTTGTATTACCCTGATGGCTAGTGATATTGAACATTTCCTCATGTGTCTGCTGACCATTCGTATGTCTTCTTTGGAGAAGTGTCTGTTCATATTTTCTGCCCATTTTTGACTAGATTATTTGTTTTTTGGGTGTTGAGTTTGAGAGGTTCTTAATAGATCTTGGATACCAACCCTTTATCTGTAATGTCATTTGCGAATATCTTCTCCCATTCTGTAGGTTACCTCTTAGTTTTGTTGACCATTTCCTTTGCTGTGCAGAAGCTTTTTATCTTGATGAAGTCCCAAAAGTTCATTTTTGCTTTTGTTTCCCTTGTCTTTAGGGATGTGTCTTGAAAGAAGTTGTTGTGGCTGATTTTAAGTTTTTGGAGTACAGTGCTTTCACCTCCTTGGTTAATTTTATTCCTATGTATTTTATTATCTTTGGTGCTATTGTAAATGGTATTCTTAATTTCTCTTTCTGCTGCATCATTATTAGGGTATAGAATTGCAACAGATTTCTGTACATTGGTTTTTGTATTCTGTGACCTTAATGAATTCATATATCAGTTCTAGTAGTTTTTTTATAGAGTCTCTAGGGTTTTCTCTATAAAGTACCATGTAATCTGCAAATAGTGAAAGCTTTACTTCTTCCTTACCAATTTGGATGCCTTTTATTTCTTTTTGTTGTCTGGTTGCTGTGACCAGGACTTCCAGTACTATGTTGAATAAAGTGGTCAGAGTGGACATCCCTGTCTTCTTCCTGACCTTAGGGGAAAACCTGTCATTTTCTCCTGAGTATGATGTTCATCGTGGGTTTTTCATACAAGGTCTTTATTATGTTGAGGTATGTTCCCTCTAAACTTTGTTGAGTTTTTTTTTAAGATGTATTTATTTATTCATTTATTTGAGAGAGAGCACGTGAGTAGGGAGAGGAGCAGAGGGAGAGGGACAAGCAGAGTCTGTGCTGAGTGTGGAGCCCAATGTCGGGGCCTGATCTCACGATCCTGAGATCATGACCTGAGCCAAAATCAAGCATCAGAAGCTTAACTGACTAAGCTACCCAGGTGCCCCTGTTGAGGGTTGCTTTTTTTTTTTTTTTTTTTTTAATCATGAATGGATGTGTACTTTTTCAAATGGTGAATGATTTTTTTAATGTGTTGTTGGATTCGGTTAGCTAATATTTCGTCGAGGTTTTAGCATCTGTGTTCATCAGTGATATTGGCCTGTAGTTCTCTATTTGTAAGTGTCTTTAGCTGGTTTTGGTATCAGGGTAATGCTGGTCTCCTAGGGAGAATTTGGAAGCTTTCCTCCACTTCTATTTTCTGGAGTAGTTTGAGAAAAATGGGTATTAACTCTTTTTTAAATGTATGGTAGAATTCACCTATGAAACCATCTGGTTCTGAACTTTTATTTGTTAGGAGTCTTTTGATTAATGATTCAATTTCTTTGCTGGTAATCTGTTAAAATTTTCTATTTCTTATTCAATTTTCATAGGTTATATATTTCTAGGAATTTATCCATTTTTTCTAAGCTGTCCAGTTTGTTGGCATATAATTTTTCATAATATTCTTTTATGGTCCTTTGTATTTCTGTGTTATCAGTTATCACTCTTTCATTTGTGATTTTGAGTCCTTTTTATTTTATTTATTTATTTTTTTTTGAGTCTGGCTAGAGGTTTACCAATTTTGTCGATCTTTTCAAAGAACCAGCTCCTGGTTTCATTGATCAGTTCCATTCTTTTTTTTTTCATTTCTATACTATTTATTTCTGCTCTAATCTTTATTATTTCCTTCTACTGGTTTTGGGTTTCATTATTTTTTTTCTCACTCACTTATGCGTAAGGTTAGATTGTTGAGATTTTTCTTCTTGAGGTACACCTGCAGCTTTGCTGCATCCCAAAGATTTTGGATTGTTTTGTTTTCATTGTCATTTGTTTCCGTGTCCTTTTTAATTTCTTCTTTTATTTCCTATTGACCCAGTCATTGTTTAGTATCATGTTCTTTAACCTTCATATGTTTGAGCTCTTTCCAGACTTTCTTTTCTGGTTGACTTCTAGTTTCATAGCATTGTGGTCAGAAAAGATGCGTGGTATACTTTATCTTTCTGAGTTCGTTGCGATTTGTTTTGTGGTCCCAATATGTGATCTGTTCTGGAGAATGTTCCATGTGCACTTGAAAAGAATGTGTTTTCTGCTGTTTTAGCATAGAATGTTCTGACTATATCTGTTAAATCCATCTGGTCCAGTGTGTCATTCAAAGTCATTGTTTCCTTGTTGATTTTCCATTCAGATGATCTGTCTGTTGATGTAAGTGGGGTGTTAAAGTCCCCTATTATTATCCTATTACCAATTAGTTCCTTTATGTTTGTTGTTGGCTGTTTTATGTATTGGGGTGCTCCCATGTCGAGTGCATAAATATTTACAATTGTCCTATCTTCTCTTTGGATTGTCCCTTTTATGATTATAAAGAGTTTTTCTTCATCTCTTGTTACAGTCTTTGTTTTAAAGTCTATTTTGTCTGATAAAAGTATTGCTACCACAGCTTTCTTTTCACATCCATTTGCATGATACATGTTTCTCCATCCCTTCACTTTCAATCTGCAGATGTCTTTAGGTCTGAAATGAGTTTCTTGTGGGCAGCATATAGATGGATTTTTTTTAATCCATTCTGTCACTCTATGTCTTTTGATTGGAGTATTTAGTCCACTTACATTCAATGTAATTGATAGTATGTATTTATTTCCATTTTGTTACTTGTTTAATGGGTGTTTTTATAGTTCCTCTCTCTTCCTTTCTTTTCTTGCTCTCTCTTCTTGCTCTCTTTTCTCATGATTATTTGGCTTTCTTTAGTGATATACTTGGATTCATTTCTCTTCACTGTTTGCATATCTATTGCTTGTTTTTGATTTGTGGTTACCATTAAGTTTGTATGTAACCTCTTCTGCATACAGAAGAGTATACTAAGTTGATGGTCACTTAACTTTGAATCCATTCTTTTTTTTTTTAATTTTTTTTATTATATTATGTTAGTCACCATACAGTACATCCCTGGTTTCTGATGTAAAGTTCGATGATTCATTAATTGCGTATAACACCCAGTGCACCATGCAATACGTGCCCTCCTTACTACCCATCAGCAGTCTATCCCATTCCCCCACCCCCTCCCCTCTGAAGCCCTCTGTTTGTTTCTCATAGTCCATAGTCTCTCATGCTTCATTATGCCTTCTGATTACCCCCCCCATTCTTTATCCCTTTCTTCCCCTACCGATCTTCCTAGTTCTTATGTTCCATAGATGAGAGAAATCATATGATAATTGTCTTTCTCTGCTTGACTTATTTCACTTAGCATTATCTCCTCCAGTGCCGTCCATGTTGCAGCAAATGTTGAGAATTCGTTCTTTCTGATAGCTGAGTAATATTCCATTGTATATATGGACCACAGCTTCTTAATCCAGTCATCTGTTGAAGGGCATCTCGGCTCCTTCCATGATTTGGCTATTGTGGACAATGCAGCTATGAACATTGGGGTGCATATGGCCCTTCTCTTTACTACGTCTGTATCTTTGGGGTAAACACCCAGTAGTGCAATGGCTGGGTCATAGGGTAGTTCAATTTTTAACTTTTTAAGGGACCTCCACACTGTTTTCCAGAGTGGCTGTACCAACTTGCATTCCCACCAACAATGTAGGAGGGATCCCCTTTCTCCACATCCTCTCCAGCAATTGTTGTTTAGTGCCTTGCCAATTTTTGCCATTCTAACTGGCGTAAAGTGGTATCTTAGTGTAGTTTTGATTTGAATTTCCCTGATGGCTAATGATTTTGAACATTTTTTCATGTGTCTGTTAGCCATTTGTATGTCTTCANTTGAACATTTTTTCATGTGTCTGTTAAAAACAGATTTCTTAGACTATTTTACCTAGATGATCATGTTTGTGAGTAAAGAAAATTTGTCTTCTTCTTTTTCAATATATATGCCTTTATTTCTTTTTTCTTGTCCCATTGCACTAGCTAGACCCTCTAGTAGAATGGTGGATTATGAGTATTGGGATTGGACATACAATCTCATTCCTTTTCTGTGGGAGAAAACTGTCAATTTTTCACCAGTAAGTATAGTGTTGTAGTTTTGTTGTTGTTTTTGTTTTGTTTTATGGATTCCCTTTCTCAGATTGGGGAAGTTTACTGAGTGATGAATAGATGTTAGACTTTGTCAATGGCTTTTTTTTCATCTCTTGAAATAAGCATATAGTTTGTTGGTGGTGTTAGTCTGTTTTAAGTTTGTGTTCATGGTCATGAGGGATACTGGACTGCAAGTATTTTTTTTTTCTTGTAAATTTTGTCTAGGTTTCATAGTAATGACCAAAACCAAGGCCTCATGAAATACGTTGGAATGATTTTCCATCCTCTTCATTTTCTGGAGGAATTTGTGTAAACTATTATGCATTCCTTAAATGTTTGATAGAGTTCACCAGTGAAGCCATCTGGCTCTGGATATTTCTTTGTTGGTAGGTTTTATAATCATAAGCTAATTTTTAAAAAATAGATGTCATGCTATTGGCATTATCTAACTCTTCCTAAGTAAGTTTTGATGGTTTGCATCTTTCAAGGAGTTTGTCATATCATCTAAGTTGTTGAATATCTTGTTATAAAGTTGTTCATAATATTCTCTTACTAACCTTTTAAAATCTGAAGCATTTGTAGTGAGGTCTACTCTTTCACCCCTGATAAAAGTAACTTGTGTATTTTCTTCCTTTTTTTTTTTTTTAAAGATAATTTATTTATTTATTTGACAGAGACAGACAGCCAGCGAGAGAGGGAACACATGCAGGAGGAGTGGGAGAGGAAGAAACAGGCTCCTAGGAGAGAAGCCTGATGTGGGTCTCGATCCCAGAACGCTGGGATCACTCTCTGAGCTGAAGGCAGACACTTAACGACTGTGCCACCCAGGCGCCCCAAATTTGTGTATTTTCTGTCGTCTTCCTGGTTGGGTTAGCTAGAGCTGTTGTTTTCTGAAAAACTGACTTTTCAAACAACTAACAGTTTTCCTGTTTTCCACTTTGTAGTTCTCTGTTCTTATCTTTATCATTTCATTTCTTCATCAGTTTGGGTTTAATATAATTTTCTTTCCCTAGTTTCTTAGGTTTAAAACTTGAATAAATGACTTGATTTCTTTTTTCTTCTTTATTTTTTTTAAGAAAAAATTTTCATCTTTTTTAAATGATTTTTTATTATATTATGTTAGTCACCATACAGTACATCCCCGGATTCCCATGTAAAGTTCGATGCTCCATTAGTTGCGTATAACACCCAGTGCACCATGCAATACGTGCCCTCCTTACCACCCATCACCGGCCTATCCCATTCCCCCACCCCCCTCCCCTCTGAAGTCCTCAGTTTGTTTCTCATAGTCCATAGTCTCTCATGTTTCATTCCCCCTTCTGATTACCCCCCTTTTCTTTATCCCTTTCTTCCCCTACCGATCATCCTAGTTCTTATGTTCCATAGATGAGAGAAATCATATGATAATTGTCTTTCTCTGCTTGACTTATTTCACTTAGCATTATCTCCTCCAGTGCCGTCCATGTTGCAGCAAATGTTGAGAATTCGTTCTTTCTGATAGCTGAGTAATATTCCATTGTATATATGGACCACAGCTTCTTAATCCAGTCATCTGTTGAAGGGCATCTCGGCTCCTTCCATGATTTGGCTATTGTGGACAATGCAGCTATGAACATTGGGGTGCATATGGCCCTTCTCTTTACTACGTCTGTATCTTTGGGGTAAACACCCAGTAGTGCAATGGCTGGGTCATAGGGTAGTTCAATTTTTAACTTTTTAAGGGACCTCCACACTGTTTTCCAGAGTGGCTGTACCAACTTGCATTCCCACCAACAATGTAGGAGGGATCCCCTTTCTCCACATCCTCTCCAACAATTGTTGTTTCTTGCCTTGTCTATCTTTGCCATTCTAACTGGCGTAAGGTGGTATCTCAGTGTGGTTTTGATTTGAATTTCCCTGATGGCTAATGATTTTGAACATTTTTTCATGTGTCTGTTAGCCATTTGTATGTCTTCATTGGAAAAGTGTCTGTTCATATCTTCTGCCCATTTTATGATTTGTTTATTTGTTTCTCGTGTATTGAGTTTGAGAAGTTCTTTGTAGATCTTGGATACCAGTCCTTTATCTGTGGTGTCCTTTGCAAATATATTCTCCCATTCCGTGGGCTGTCTCTTAGTTTTTTTGACTGTTTCCTTGGCTGTGCAGAAGCTCTTTATCCTGATAAAGTCCCATAAGTTCATTTTATCTTTTATTTCTCTTGCCTTTGGAGATGTGTCGTGAAAAAGGTTGCTCTGGCCGATGTCATAGAAGTTGTTGCCTATGTTCTCCTCTAGAATTTTGATGGATTCCTGTCTCACATTGAGGTCTTTCATCCATTTGGAGTTTATTTTTGTGTATGGTGTGAGAGAGTGGTCAAGTTTCATTCTTTTGCATGTAGCTGTCCAATTTTCCCAGCACCATTTATTGAAGAGACTGTCTTTTTTCCACCGGATGTTTTTTCCTGCTTTATCAAAGATTAGTTGCCCAAAGAGCCGAGGGTCCATTTCTGGGTTCTCTATTCTGTTCCATTGGTCGATGTGTCTGTTTTTGTGCCAGTACCATGCTGTCTTTGTGATCACAGCTTTGTAGTACAGCTCGAAATCCGGCATTGTGATGCCCCCAGCTTTGTTTTTCCTTTTCAACAGTTCCTTGGAGATTCGGGGCCTTTTCTGGTTCCATACAAATTTAAGGACTATTTGTTCCAGTTCTTTGAAAAATGTCCTCGGTATTTTGATCGGGATAGCATTGAAAGTGTAGATTGCTCTGGGTAGTATGGACATTTTAACTATGTTAATTCTTCCAATCCATGAGCATGGAATATTTTTCCATCTTTTTATGTCTTCCTCAATATCTTTCAAAAGTGATCTATAGTTTCTAGCATATAGGTCCTTTACGTCTCTGGTTAAGTTAATTCCAAGGTAACGCATGGTTTTTGGTGTTATTGTAAATGGGATGGATTCCCTAATTTCTCTTTCTTCAGTCTCGTTATTCGTGTATAGAAATGCAACTGATTTCTGGGCATTGATTTTGTATCCTGCCACCTTACTGAATTGTTCTATAACTTCTAATAGTTTGGGAGTGGATTCCTTTGGGTTTTCCATATAGAGTATCATGTCATCTGCAAAGAGAGACAGTTTGACTTCTTCTTTGCCGATTTGGATACCTTTGATCCCTTTTTGTCTTCTGATTGCTGTTGCAAGGACTTCTAGTACTATGTTGAATAATAGTGGCGAGAGTGGGCATCCTTGTCGTGTTCCTGATCTTAAGGGAAAGGCTTCCAGCTTTTCCCCATTGAGAATAATGCTTGCAGTAGGCTTTTCATAGATGGCTTTTATGAGATTGAGAAATGTACCCTCTATTCCTACACTCTGAAGGGTTTTAATCAGGAAAGGATGCTGTATTTTGTCAAATGCTTTTTCTGCATCAATTGAGAGGATCATATGGTTCTTGAGTCTTTTCTTGTTGATATGATGTATCACATTGATTGATTTGCGAGTGTTGAACCATGCTTGCATCCCAGGTATGAATCCCACTTGGTCATGATGGATAATCCTTTTAATGTACTGTTGGATTCTATTAGCAAGGATCTTGTTGAGGATTTTGGCATCCATATTCATTAGAGAAATCGGTCTGTAATTCTCCTTTTTGAGGGGGTCTTTGCCTGGTTTGGGGATCAAGGTAATATTAGCCTCATAGAATGAGTTTGGTAGCTTTCCTTCTGTTTCTATTTTTTGAAATAGCTTTAGGAGAATAGGTATTATTTCTTCTTTGAATGTTTGGTAGAATTCCCCAGGAAAACCGTCTGGGCCTGGAGTTTTATTATTTGGAAGGTTGTTTATCACTGACTCAATTTCTTCATAGTTAATTGGCCTATTTAAGAAATCTATTTCTTCCTGTTTCAGTCTTGGTAGTTTATAGGTTTCCAGGAAGGCCTCCATCTCTTCCAGATTGTTTAGTTTTTTGGCATATAGCTGTTGATAAAAGTTTCTAATAATCCTTGCAATTTCAATGGTGCTGGTCGTGACCTCTCCCTTTTCAGTCATAATTTTAATAATCTCAGTCCTTTCTCTTTGTTTTTGGACAAGTTTTGCCAGTGGTCTATCAATTTTATGGATTCTCTCAAAGAACCAGCTTCTAGTCCTGTTGATCTGCTCTACTGTGGTTCTGGTCTCTAATTCATTGATTTCTGCTCTAATCTTGGTCAACTCCTTCCTTGTCAGTGGGTTAGGCCTGTCCCTCTGTTGCTGTTCCAGTTTCTTGAGGTGAGAATATAGAAACTGCATTTTAGATTTTTCTATTCTTTTGAGTGAGGCTTGGATGGCTATGTATTTCCCCCTTAGGACTGCCTTTGCAGTATCCCATAGGTTTTGGACCGTTGTGTATTCATTCTCGTTGGTCTCCATAAATTGTTTAATTTGTTTTTTGATTTCCTGGTTTATCGAGTCATTCTTGAGCAGGATGGTTCTTAGCCTCCAAGTGTTTGAGTTTCTTCCAGGTTTTTCCTTGTGGTTGAGTTCCAATTTCAGAGCGTTGTGGTCTGAGAATATGCAGGGGATAATTTCAATCTTTTGGTATTGGCTGAGACCTGTTTTGTGTCCCAGAGCATGATCTATTCTTGAGAATGTTCCATGGGCATTTGAATAGAATGAGTATTCTTTGGTTCTGGGGTGTAGTGTTCTATATATATCTATGAGGTCCAACTCGTCGAGTATGGCATTCAAAGCCTTTGATTCTTTGCTTAGTTTTTGCCAGGGTGTTCTGTCTATTTCTGATAGTGGGGTGTTGAGGTCCCCTACTATTACTGTGTTCTTATCTATATGTCTCTTTATTTTGGTTAAGAGTTGGCTTGTGTATCTTGCTGCTCCCCTGTTGGGGGCATATATATTAATAATTGTCATATCCACTTGTTGAATACTTCCTTTAAGAATAATATAGTGCCCTTCTGTATCTCTCTCTATGGCCTCTAGTTTAAAATCCAGTCTATCTGATATGAGAATTGCTACTCCAGCTTTCTTTTGAGGTCCATTTGCGTGGAAGATGGTACTCCATCCCCTTACTCTAAGTCTGAATGCATCTTTGGGTTCAAAATGAGTCTCTTGTAGACAGCAAATGGATGGGTCATGTCTTTTTATCCAATCTGCAACCCTGTGGCGTTTTATGGGAGAGTTTAAGCCATTTAGATTGATAGAGATTATTGACAGATATGATTTTAATGATGCCATTTCTCTTTAAAGTCTTTGTATCGGTTGTGACTTGCTGCTCTGTATCACTCTTGGGGCCTTTTTACCTTTATAGAGCCCCCCTTAATATCTCCTGTAGGGCTGGTTTCGTGGTTACGAAATTGGTTAATGATTGGCGATTTTGGAACGTCTTTATTTCTCCATCAATTCTGAATGACAGCTTTGCTGGATAAAGGATCCTTGGCTGCATGTTTTTCTCTGAAAGAGCTTTAAAAATGCCCCCCCCCCAACCCTTTCTCTCATTCCAGGTCTGTGTAGACAGGTCTGACGTAATTCTGATAACTTTGCCTTGGTACATGAGAAATTTCTTTGCCCTGGCCGCTTTCAATACTGTGAATCCCTTGTCTCGTTTTTACTGCTTATTTGCTTCCTTCTTTACTTTCAGTCTTTCCTTTCTACTCAAAGAGTCCCCTTTAACATTTCCTGTAGGTCTGGTTTAGCAGTCACAAATTCCTTTAACCTTTGTTTGTCTGGGAAACTCTATCTCTCCTTCTTCTGAATGATAGCCTTGCTTGGATATTCTTGGCTGCAGATTTTTCCCTTTCAGCATTTTGAATATAGCATGCCATCTTCTTCTGGCCTGCAAAGTTTCTACTGAAAAATCAGCTGTTAGCCTTATGGGGTTCCCCCCTTGTATGTAACTGTCTTCTTTCCTCTTGCTGTTTTAAAATTCTCTGTCATTACTTTTTGTCATTTTAATTACAGTGTGTCTTGGTGTGGTCCTCCTTGGGTTGATTTTGTTGGGGGATCTTTGTGCCTCCTGGATCTGGATGTTGTTTCCTTCCCTAGATTATGGACGTTTTCAGTTATTATTTCTTCAAATAAATTTTCTGCCCACTTTTCTCTCTCTTCTTAGGGATCTCTATAACACAAATGTTACTGTGTTTGATAGTGTCACTGAGTTCCCTGATTCTATTCTCGTTTTGCATAATTTTTTCTCTCACCTGCCCAGCTTGATTACTTTTTGTTACTCTGTCTTCCAGGCTGCTGACCTGTTCGTCTGCCTCCCTTCGCCTGCTATTTATTTCATCTAGTATCTTTTTAATTTCATTTATTGTGCTCATCTCTGATTGGTTCTTTTTTTTTTTTTTTAAATCTCTTTGTTAAGGGTCTCAATGAGATCCTCCACTCCTTTCTCAAGTTCAGGGAGTGTCTGTATGATCATTACTTTAAATTCTCTATCCAGGGATATTACTTATATCCATTTCACTTAGGTCTCTTGTTGTGATTTTGTCCTGTTTTTTCATTTGGGACATATTCCTCTGTCCTCATTTTGTCTCTCTTTCTCTGTGTTACAAAAGTCTGCTCCGTCTAGTGCTCTTGAACATAGTGGCCTTATGAAGAAGTTCTCTAGTGCCCTGCAGTGCAGTGTCCCCTGCTCATAGGAACCTGATACTTCAGGGGTGTCCCCTATGTGTGTTGCATGCACCCTACTGTTGTGGCTGAGCCACTTTTTCCTTCAGACCAGTCATCTGCAGTGACTCTCTTGGCTTGCTGTGGGCAGTGTTTGGTGCCTATGTTGTTAGTGGGCCAACCTGGGGTCTCCTTGGGCTTGAGCTGAGTCAAACCAGGCATTTGCCAGAGATGCAGTAGCACCAAACTGCAAGACACTCTCCTTATGTCATCCCCTGAGATGCTCTTTTTGGTGGGCAGGGCCTGGAGTCAGACCAGATGTCTGCCCCAGTCCACTGTTGGGGGTCTTTAGTGTGTGACTGGTGTGAGTGGTTACCTATCCCTCTTCCTGGGGCAGGAGTCTATTTGGAATGGTGCTGGCCCCTGTCAGGACTGCCTGCACACTGCCAGGCTTGCGGCACTGTTTTGGATGGGTTCTGGCCAAGAGCATATGGAAGGGTGAGGATCCACAAAGCAAGCAGGGTGAGATGCAGTGCTAGCAAGGTTTGCATTGATCTTCTGGAGGAAGGGACCTGCAGCACTGGGACTGAGGCAGGCTTGTCTGGAGGGGGTGAATCCACTGAAGCATGGCTGGGACAGGCATGGGTAAGCAAGTTAGGAAGTGAGTATCGGTGCTGTGCTGGTTCCCACAGCTGACAGTGTGTTTATGCTGCAGGGCAGGGAAGGGAGATGGCTTCTGCCTGCTACTTTGCTCCTGGGGGAGTCTCCCTGCAACGTCTGTCCCTCTAGAACATGCTCTGAGATGAGTAAATAACACTCCCTCTGGTATGCCCTGGGAGTTTTTCAGACTGCTGCTTCTGTGCCATATCTCCATGGACTGTTTGTTGTGCTGTCACTTTAAGGGCTGGGACTCTGTTTTCTCTTGCCTGGTGATTTTTAAAATTCCAGGTTTTAAGACCCACTTGTTGTAAGAACTCAAGAAATTCAACCCTCTGGTTTTCAAAGCCAGATGTTATGGGGAAATCACCTTCCCTGTGCAGGCTCCCTGGAGTGATAGTCTTTTTCTCTTCCTGCTCTGGGCCTTCTCTACATTTAGTGGGGGAGTTTGGTCTGCCAGTCTTTGGATTTTCTGGGTTCTTTACATTGATGTGAATGTTCTCTAGTTGTATCCATGAATGAGGTGAGCTTAGGGCCCTTCTACTCTGCCATCGTCCCAGCAATCCCTACCTTTTGTGGTTTTAATTCATAATTTTATGTAATTTCATTTTTTCTCCTTTCTTTACATATAAGTTATACTTTTTTTCGTGGTTCTCCTTGAGTTTATGTATTTTATATAATTTACATATAATCCAAGTCCACTTTTAAATAACACTAGACCACTTCACAGGTAGCATGAGTACCTTATAGTAACAAGATCATCCTGATTCCTTCTTCTGGCCTTTGCTTCATTGCTGTCCCTCCTTTCACTTACATAAAAACATATATATACACATAAGGTATATACATAAGCATGAAAATACAGTACGTATGATATATACATCAATATGTGTAATTGGATACATTGTTGCTATTATTTTGAATCAACTGTTAACTTTTAGATAAGAAAAATAAGAGTTTTTCAGTCACCTTTACCTATTTCCTCATTGCTCCCTTTTTTAGGCAGATCCAAGTTTCTGTTCTACACTGTTTTCCTTCCCTAAAAAACTTCTTGTAACAACTCACGCAAGACAGGTCTAGTGGCAAAAAATCCCCTTAAGTTTTGTTTGTCTTAATAAGTCTTTGCTTCTCCTTCACTTTTGAAGGATGATTTCTCACTTTCTATAAAATTCTAGGTTGGTGGGGTTTTTTTTATCGAAACACTTTAAATATTTCATTTCGCTCTTCTCTTGCTTGCATGGTTTCTGAGGAGAACCTGGATAGAAATCTTTTCATTTTTCTGTAGATGTTTTTTCTTCTGGCTTCCTACAGAATGTTTTTTCTTTATTTTTGATTTTATGTGGTTTGAAGATGTTATGCCAAAGCATAGTTTTGTTTTGATTTTCTTTTTGGCATATACCCTGCTTGATGTTCTCTGGGATTCCTGGATCTGTGGTTTGGTGTCTGACATTAATTTGAAGAAATTCTTGGACATTTTTATTTCAAAGATTTCTTCTGTTCTTTCCTCTTTCCTGTTCTGGTATTCCTATTATGTGAATGCTACGTCTTTTGTAATTGTCAGTCAATCCTTGATATTCTGTTTTGTTTTAGGTTCTTTTTCTCTGCTTTTTGGTTTTTAAAGTTTCTGTTGAGATGTCCTCAAGCTCAGAGATTCTTTCCTTAACTGTGTCTATTCTAATAAGCCCATCAAAGGCATTCTTCATTTCTGTTACAGTTTTTTATCTCTAGTATTCTTTGTGGTTCTTTCATAGAATTTCTGTCTCTCTGCTACCATTGCTCGCCTGGTCTCGCGTGCTGCCTACTTTATCCATTAGTGCCCTTAGTGTGTTGATTAGGGTTGTTTTAAATTCCTGATGATTCCAACATCCCTTCCACACCTGGTTTTGCTGTTCTGTCTCTCCAGATTGTGATTTTGCCTTTTGGTATGCCTTGTAATATATTCCTTACAGCTGGACTTGACGCCCCAGGGAAAAGGAGCTGCTGTAAACAGGGCTTTGGTAACTCAGAGGGGAGGTGTGGGGAGGGGGCGTGTTCTGTAGCCCGTGACCAGGTCTCACTGTCCGTGAGCCCTGCCTCTGGACCATGAAACTTGCAAGTATCTCTTGGTTTTATTTTCCACCTCAGGTGGGACTGGATGGCTCTCATGGGCTGGAGCCGGGTGTCTCCCTTCTTCCGGGTCACTTAGCTCTGATGATACCCCAGCAGGTCAGGCTCTGGTAAACTGGTTTCCCCAGAGGGAGACCTTGTTAAGGAGAACAGAGTGTCCTGGGTTATTTCAGGTCCCTCCCTGTCCTTTCCTCTGCTGGAAGGAAACAGAAGGGGATTCTTTTTCTGACATTCACTGTGAGAACCTAGTCGGGCTCCTGGTGGTCAAACTCACAGTACTGTGGGGACCCCTGTCACTGGGTCTGTAGGTTTTAACTCTCAGACTTGTTCGTCTCAGCCTTCGGCAGGTGCTAAGTTACCATTCAGGTTTTCCTGTGCCCGGCGCTGGTTCCCCTGGAGGCTTCTGCCCGCGAGTCTCTGCTCTGGGCTGCCGTGCCTCTGTTCACCTGTCTGTCTCCGTTCTTCGGGGGCAGTGGTTGGCCCTGTGTCCTTCTCTTTTGGATCTAAGAGGAGGTGGCAATTTTGAGTCTGTTCAGCCTTTTGCTTGGTGTTAGAACAGGGTAGTGACTTCCAGGTTCCTTATATGCCGACCTGGAAAACAAATTTTGCTCACTCAGATGTGAATTGTACAAGGAACAGTTTTTATGCTGTTGCCACCCCAAGATTCAAGCTTAAAATCTGTTGAGAAGTTTGTTTTTCCTCTTTTCTCCTATCCTGAACTCAGGGACCACATCTGTCTAATTTGTTTGCTGTCCCTGAACCGGCCCAGTGGGGGGCACCTAGCAGGTGCCAGGAGATAGCTCGATGAGGAGGAGGGGGAGGGGCAGCAAGGGTAGCTCAGCTCGATTGGGGGGGAGGGGCAGCAAGGGACGGGGGCCTCACAGGAAGCAGGGCTGCTGGAGAAGTTGCCAGTGTGGGAGAACACCTGTCCCAAGAGATAGCTGGATGAGGGGGAGGGGGAGGGGCAGCAAGGGACAGGGGCCTCACAGCAAGCAGGGCTGCAGGAGAAGGCGTTGCCAGTGTGGGAGAACACCTGTCCCAGCACCTTCTCAGCAAGCTGAGTCACTTGTCCCTTCGTGCAGACCGTTTCCACCCCGGGTGTTCACCACAGTGCACCTGCAGAGCTGGGACCTGCAGGTGTGTCTTGGCCATGTTCAATGTTGTGATGGAGCAGGCGCCCCTCTCCCCCACCATGGGGTGTCCTCGTCTGTTCAGGCTCTGTGACAAGATACCATAGACTCCGTGGCTTAAACAACAGACGTTCGTTTCTCACAGTTCTGAGGCTGGCAAGGCCAAGGTCAAGGTGCCAGCAGATGTAGGGCCTAGTGAGGGCCCACTTCCTGGTGAGCAGGTGGCCATTTTCATGCTGTGACCTCACATAGTGGAGGGACAGAGGCAGAGCAAGCAGTCTTGTGTCTGTTTAAGAAGGGCTCGCATCCCATCACGGGCTCCATCCTCATGACCGAAGCACCTCCTAGCACCATCCTAGATACTCAGTCTGGAGCACCAGGAATATCGTGGCTGAGGGCTGACTGTGCGTTCAGATGTGCCTTCCTCTCCGGGTTCGCTGTGTGCTCAGAGAGGCTTTTGTCGGGATTGCAATCTCTCTACCTGTCAGGATGGATCCCTTCTAGCTCTCTGACCTTGGATGACTCCCTTAGCCTCTCTGTGCCTCAGATACACCATCTGTAAAATGGGAGTGATAAGGGGGTTATCCTGATGGTTGAAAGGGACTGTTCACCCAGCGGAGCCCTGACTCCTGTGCCCCAAGTGGGTTTGCAGTAATAACCATCATTGTCGCCATCATTGACGAGTGGGCAAGAACAAGGGAAAATCTGAGTGTCACCATGCCCGGGATCTGAATGAGTTTCGCCTCCAATTTTGTCAATATTCTGTAGTTGATTTGTTCCTTGTTCCCTCAGCCCCTTTGTTACTTTAACCAGAGTGTCAGTGTCCCTGCAGCCAAACAGGCATATCCTCCGTTGGGAAGCGTAATCCATACGTTTGTGTCCTTGAACATGACTTTAGGATGGAACAAGGACAAGAGAATCGACAAGTGCTAGTTGCCTTCTTTGGCAGGACAGACTGAGGGACCCTTTGCACTGGGGAGGAGCGCCCCGAGAAGGCCTCGGTGGCACCTGCTGTGAAACACCTGTCCCTGACCAGGAGGGAGGACTCGCAGGTCATAGCTTCCCTGTCTGCAACTCGTGGTGACAGTTGGGCCTCCCTGGTCAGGTTGCCAGGGGACTGACGAGCCATCACCTGTGACCAGCCACCGGGCTCATGTGGTATGTCACCTGTGCCCTCCTTGCTCCCCTTCATGTGAAAACAAGGCGTGTCTGTCAGAGCCCCCAGATCCTTGTAGCAGCAGGCATCCTGGCTTCCCTTACGTGCAGTCCCTGACACCTGCCAGTTACCTCCGAGGCACCAGGCCTGCCCTGAACATGGTGGCAGTGGACCGGGCCTCTGGGGAGACCTTGGGGGGATCCACAGCCCCCTGGCTTTTGCTTGGGGTGTAACCGGTAAGTTGGGGGGAATAACGTGTCCACTCTGCCCTGATGGTACTTGCAGGGCTATTGCGTGTTGCCCCATCTGCAAACCCCACTGGTGTGTCTGGCTATGTCCTGCAAAGGGGCTGATATGTTGCTGACTGCATCCATCGGCGGTGAGCACTTATCCGATGGTCTGTGAGGACAGGAACAGCAGCCCAGGGGAACAGTTCGCGGCTGTGCTCAGCACTGGCTCATGACAGTGATTGGTGAGGCGTGGTGACCCCAAACGCTGTTCCATTGGGACAGTCAAGGTCACAAGAGAAGCCCGAGGTGGCAGAGGGTGACTGTGCAGCCTGGGTACCGTGTGCTGAGACCCAGGGAGTGAAGCCCGCGTTCGCGTGCCCTTCGGGGTCTCCGCAGACGGCTGTGACCTCCGTAGAGAGCTGTTGGAATTGTCCGTGCCCATGCTCTCTCTTCCAGCCACTTTGCTTCCAGGAATTTCTCCGCCAGTATCCTAGCACTCATGCATACTGGTTTATATGCACGAGGGTTTCTCCGGCTTGGTACTTGTCACATTTGGGGCCAGGGGCTTCCCTGCCGTGGGTAGGGGTGCCCCGGCCTTCACACCTGTGGTGCCAGGAGCAGCCCACCCCCATCATGACATCCAAAGATGCCTGCAGCATTGCCAAACATCCCCGGAGGGGGGCGGCCGTCTTTGGTGGAGAAGAGCTGGTGTCTCTGGATGTTCACGTGTAATAATTGTGGCAGCAAAGTTGGAAACGCTCTGAGTGGGCATCAGTCAGGCACCAATTAAACAAGTTTTATCCCGTGTCTGCAGTGGACACAGGCATCCGACAGAATGTTCCGGCTCGAGCGTGTGTTGCATCCAAGGTGTAGTGGGAGGGGACAGAAAGAACTTGAAAATGTTTAACTATGTGAAATAAAGTCACAACCATATTCTATATCATAAGGAAGGAAGAATAAATGAGAAAGACATTTTCTTACCCAGTGTCATCAGGACCAACCCATTATGTTTTAGTCAAAACAGCTGATGAAAGTCAGAAATAGAACGTTGGTGTCTACGTGTATTCAACCTCTTCGGGGTAAAGCAGGAGTGCCGAAGGTCCGAGCACACACGAGGGCATGCTTCTTTGTCCCGGGCTGGGGCCTCCGTGGGGTTCTTCTAGCTGGATCCCCCGGCCCCTGCCGGAAACATGCCTACTGTGTGTCTTTCGTGGCATCCAGCTCAGGTTCTAGAAGACGGAGTGGGGCCTGAGCGCTTCTCAAAGCGAGGTGGGTGTTCACTCCTTCCCCATGGTTGTTTCTTTCCGATTCTATTTAGGGGAGAAAGAGTAAAATCTACGGTACCGTACTTATTATCTTAGCTTTGTAACAAGCACAAAGTAACGTCCTCTCCAGGGGTGTTGGAGTGCTTATGGTTTCTCCTTGATGCTTACTAGCGTGTTTTAGAGATGGACGTGTACTTGGTACTCGTTGCAAAGCCAAGGATAACAAGAACTAGTGTAGTTTTTACTGTTTCTTTCTTTCCAAATCTACTTAGGAAACAATCAGCTGTTTGCACTCATACAGGGCTAATGCGGAGGGAAGTGCCTGCGTGTGAGGGCAGAGCCTCCTCCAGGAGGTCCACCAGAGTTGCAGGTGGTCCTAGAGAGGGCGGGGGACTGAGGGCGGGCGTGGCCACCTGGCTGAGCGCAGATGGGGTGAGAGCATCGCACACAGGCCACACAGAGAGGGCGTGTGTGTGTGTGTCTCTCTCTGTCTGTCCGTCTATGCAAGAGACTGAGGGAGAATTCTGTGCGCATCTGGATCATTGCCCCTGGGCATGGGACACCACGTCTGGTCAGTCTGTTCCCCATTTCAGGCAATGCTGTGAATGCATCTCTAGGAGAAAGTCCTGGAAGTAAATGCCAGGCTGATATGTATGTGCCTTTTGCACGTTGACCCTCGGTGGGGAAAGCACCGGGGGGCTGTGCTGACATCCCCTCCCCAGGCAGAGCAGGAAGCACCCGTTTCCCGCAGCGCCTTCATCTGTTCCTGGGAATGGGAGGGGGAGGAAGCCTCCGCACCGGCCAGGACAGAGGGATTGCAGGTGGTTTAAGACAGTTGTTAAAATTTCCACCTGTCTCTGCTGCTTGGCCTTTCAGAACAAGCCTGTCTTTTCTCATTCAATGCGAATCGACCAAGGCCAGTTTAGGGAAGGCACTGTCCTGCCTGGAGGACTCAGCGCTACACGGAGCAGGTGATAGGAGCTGGACAGCACCAGGGGAGCAGACAGGCTGGGGTGGGTGGTGGGAGAACATTCTGGGGAGGGCAGACGAGGCTTCCGCGGGGGTTTGAAGAATGGAGGAGAGTTGGCCGGGTGGCTGAAGTCTCAGGACGGAGATGGGTACACTTAGGAAGCTGCTGCGGGCTGCCTGGGGCCCGGGGTGTGTGTTTGGGAAGGCCTTTGTTAATGGAGCAAAGGGTTAATGTGAGGGTCGTCTTCGCTATCACCTTCCCGGTTCCCAGGTCACGTGACAAGCCTAAGAATACCAGCTGTGGCATCACTAGCCACTAATGGCGAGAAAATGACCCTGAACGTCAAATTGTATCTGTTTGTTTTTTTTTTTTTTAAGATTTTATTTATTTATTTGACAGAGAGACAGCCAGCGAGAGAGGGAACACGAGCAAGGGGAGTGGGAAAGGAAGAAGCAGGCTCATAGCAGAGGAGCCTGACGTGGGGCTCGATCCCACGACGCCAGGATCACGCCCTGAGCCGAAGGCAGACGCTTAACCGCTGTGCCACCCAGGCGCCCCATGTATCTGTTTTTTGAAACACAGTAAATAAGCAATAAACACTCGAGATCCCAAGTGTAGTGAGACTAGAGGGGACCCTGGCAACTCAGCCTGGGGAGCTGGCCTAGGATGAAGTGATCCCCCAAGCAGCTCTAGGGGGCTCCCATCCCTGCCTGGTCCCACCTGAGCGTGTCACCTGGGGGGTGGGCGCGGTTCTGGGGAGCGATGTGAGCTGCTTCTGGGATTCGCCCATTGAACTCCTTGGCTGCCCTGTGTGCTGAGCAGAGGAGGGAGACATCGGGTCCTTGATAGTGTTGCGAATCCAAATGATACGTTGAACCGAGACAGAACCCCTGTGGTGGGTTCCGCAGGTGGTGACAGTCAGGGGCTAGGCTTTACCCTGCGGTCAGGGGCCTGTCGAACGGCTGTCAGTGGGAGTGTGACCAGAATTAGCACCAACGATATAGAGAGAAGTCCATACAGTTCTGGTGGTGCACCCCGGACGTTTGTACGTTATTTGTACGTTATGTGAGTGGTACCATGTGAATATACCGCAGACATCATAAAATGTGCACAAAAATAGTAATGACGGAGGGAGGACGTGGAATAGCCACTATATAAGTATTATCATCTCTTGTCGCAGCCTGACCTACAGAATCCTGGGAGTCGGCATGTCAGCGAGCCCAAGGATGGGGTGGGGGTGACTCTGATGCCCTTGGTCCCGACTTCATTCTTGGTATAAAATAGTTATAAGAGCCAGAATTTGTTAAAGCTTCTAAAACTGCCTTCTTGTTTGTTCAGGAAGTACTGTGTGTCCTAGCCCTGGGCCCAGGATTCTGGGGACAAACCAGACTGGCTGAGGAGCTCCCTGCTAACACTGGAAAGCTCCCCTTCAGCATAAGGGCAAGCAGTCCCAAGAGGGCCGTGTCTGGGTGAGGAATCTGAGGACACTAGGCTGGATGCATGTGGACATGGGTGTGGGGAGAGGTGCGGCTGAGCACTTCCTGCACTCCCTGAGCTGCAAGAAGAGGTGACCCTGTCTGTAGGCTCTGGGACCCTTTCCCAGGGGACACTTTGCGGAAAGCAAAAGCTGAAATGTACTGTGTTACTAGAATCCCATTTTAAATACAGCAGAGAGCATATTGAAAACCTCATTGCAATGAATCTTGTGAAGTCACCTGAACTGAGTTAGGGCTCACCTGTCCTCCCCACGGGAAGCATTCAGAGCACTGCCATTTCCCCTATGGACACCAGGTGGCGCTGCAGATGGTCACTGGGAGGCAGGACGCTCAAGGGCAGGCCTTGGGGACAACCTGGTGGCCTTGTGTGGTGGAGTCTCAGGTCTGGGTGGTTCTTGCTGGACATAAAGCAGCCACTGCGGGGGGGGGGCACTCACAGACCCAGTGATGACCTACAGCAGCCGAGCTGCGTTTTCTTTGCATTTCGTTATTTCCTGCCAGGGTTGTTCCAGGGACTTCCCGTGCAGTCTACCCCTGACCCCCATGGCAGCCTGATGGGGCGCAGGGACTACTGTTGTCCCATCTTGAGGAGATCAAGGCAAAGAGGGGAAGGAGGGTGCCATCTGAACCCAGGTCTCTCTAGCTCTGTGGACGTCCCTGGTCATTCACGAGCAAGCTTGTGCTCTGCTGTGAACAGGGTAGTACCAGCAGGGCCCAGCCTACAGGCAGCCCACACGGGTGGGGAGGAAGGACCCCCCGAGCGGCAGTTTCAGGATTGAGGGAGGAGTCCCAGGATGCGCACAAGCCAAGAATATGTGGATTTCCACATCCTAAAGCCTTACATTCAGGCCAGCGGCATGCTCTGTGATGCCCTAATGCAGGTTCCCCCCCACCCCGGAGGAAGGGCATCGAAACCGCAGACCTGTTGGTCCTGACCCCCTGCTTCAGGAAGGTGCCCAGGCTGGGGCAGGATGTGGGCCATGGGAGGCAGATGGGGGCCATGAGGAGGGTCTTGGGCGAGCACGGGGACAGGTGGGGCCGAGCGGGTGTACCGGCGGGCACGGGCCGCCGTGACAGGAGGCCAGAGACCGGGAGGCTTAGCAGGCGTTCTCTCACGGCTCTGGAGGCTGCGGGTCTGAGATCTGGTCTGTGCTGAGGGCCACTCCCTGGCTTGCAGACCGCCACCTTCTCACCGTGTCCTCCCGTGACCTTTTTCCCGTGAGCGCGAGGGGAGGCCTGGCAACTTTGGTGTCTGCCCTCCTCTCAGGACACGGGGGTGATCGGATCAGGGTCCTGCCCTTAGACCCCAACTTAATCCCCTCCAGAGGCCCCGTCTCCTGGTATAGGCCCATATCGGGGTAGGGCTTTCAGTCCATGAGTTTTTGGGGGGCACCATTTGGTCCATAGCACTGGGGTTGGGGGGAGGCTGAGTCAGAGAGGAGAAGCAGGCAGGAGCGGAGGTGGTGGGGTCATTGGCTCAGAATTCAGGGGAGAGGAAGGGGTCCCCTTCACTGTGAGCTCATGAGGGCAGCCCTCACCGGCTCATGGTTGACCAGGGACCCCACAGTCCCTCAAGAGCATTTATTGAGCACCTCCTACATGCATGGTGATTGAAGCCAGAGGACCTCTGGGGGAGACAGGTGATCCTCAGAGCTACTTGGTCTCGTGTTCAAGTTCCTCTTCATCCCCTGCTTCCAGCGAGACCCAAGCGGCACACGACCTTTCTGTTCACTCACGCGGGTCATCAGACCTCACACAGCCTCTGAGTCCCAGAGGCCATTTGGTTCGGAGACCTGAATATCCTTCCCCTGTGGTGAAGACGACGTCTAGGTGACTCACTGCTTCCCCTGCCCTTGTCCCCCCCAGGCCTGCTCCTCCCCCAGCGGGAGCTCGTCCACTGCCAACTGGGCTCTCTGCTGTCACTGCTCAGGGCCTTGGGCTCTCACTTCTCTGAGAGCCTCAGTTTCCCCTCAGAAGGACGTGGTCTCCTCCCTTGGACAGTTAGAGAACCCGGCCAGGATAGAGCCACATAAACGGTACAGTTCAGATATGAGTTTCGGGGACTTGTTAGTCCTCTTGCTGCCGTAACAACGTGTCATGCTCAGTGGTTTTAAGCAAGATGAATTATTAGCTGGCAGTTCTGAGGGTCTCTCTGGACCAAACTAAAGCGTTGGCAGGCTGTGCGCCTTCTGAAGACTCGAGGGGGAATCTGCTTCCTTGCCTTTCCCAGCTTCCGCTGTTGCCTGCGCTCCTTGGCTCGCGGTCCCGCCCCGGCCTCCAAAGCCTGCAGTGTCTTCCTCACTTCTGTCCGACGCTGACTCCCCTGCTGCTGTCTTTCACGGATAAGGACCCATTGATGACGTTGGCTGCCCCATGGCTAATCCAGGGTCACACGTTCATAGTTTCCAGGGTCAGGAAGTGGACATCTCTGAGGGCCTTGGTTCTGATGACCATGGTGTCTTTGTGTGTGTGTGTGTGTGGCTGAACGGTCACGGACACCTCCCGTGCCCCGTTTCTGTACCATCCTCAACAGCATGCCCGGCACATAGTGGGTCTTCAGCTATGATAGAGGTGATGTGACCTGGGCTGTTTCCCCGTCTCCCCACTTCAGTGACACCCTGAAGCCCAGGAGATGACGCGGCTGGCTGGGGCTGCGTGCACAGTTGGTGGTGGCCCCGGGCACGGGCCCTGCCTCCCGCCCCCTCCCACGTGAGCACGGCTGCTGGATGAGAAGGAGCACCCTCGCTTCCTCCGTGACAGCACCCATGCTTCTTCCAGAAGCCAGACCTCGGGGAGCCCTGGGGACGTGGAAACGTGGGATCCACAGAATCACTGAGAATTGCCGTACTAGCTCACGTTTGACATACACACCAAAAAATGTGTTCCTCCTGGGAAGAGTTGTAGCCCAGGATACCTGCCTCCCGACCCCCTCCCCCCGTCGGGTTGAGAATTCTAATGAAGGGCTGGGCCTCCCTCCTCCTTTTGAACAAGATGGATGGGGAAAAGGCTGGGATGGTTTGAGAAGGCTGGGATGGTTTGAGAAGGCCGGGTGGTCCACAGTCTGGTTTCTTGGAGGCAAAAGAGCAGTGATCTTAAGGAGCTGCAGACTGCGGGAATTCGGGGGCCCGTGGGCAAGAGCCACGTGACTTCCTTCCCTGCAGCCCCATGGCAGCCTCTCCTGTTTGTGGTCCCTGTGGCTCATTGACCTCCAAACTCGCTCTCCGTGGCCCCACACCCACCCCCCTCAAGTTCTCTCCCTGCCTTCCTTGGCTCCCTGCTCTTGGTGCCTGCCCCTGCCCTGCCCCTAACTGGGATGGCCCACCCGCTCCCTGCCTCTCCCAGCTCATCCGCACACGCTCTCCCCACCGCCTCTCCCCGTGAGCGGCTGGCCTTCATCCCTGGCTGCAGGGCTCCGTGGCGTGGAAGCCCCCGGTGTCCCTCTGTCCTCTGCTTGTGTCCCGTGGATGCCCTGGCTGCCCCCTAGCTCTGCACGAGCCGAAGCCAGCACTGCCCCTTGACCAGGAAACCCGCCCACCTTCCCGGGTCTCCATTCCCCGTGCATGTCCTTTTCGTGTTTCTAGGGATTCAAGCTCCAGCAGTTCCTGCCTCCCCTTCCCCATCTTCCCAGAACTCGTTTCTTCAGGAAATGCGAGCCCCACTCTGCATCCTGCGCGGGGGAGAGAGAGATGGACAGGAGCGAGTCCTTTCCTCCGAGGCTCTGGGAGTCCGGTGGTGGCATTTACAAGTGTTGGGCCGCTGTTTTTCAAGGGGTCTAGCCCTGCTGCAGCTGGCCTGGACAGAGCCGTGGTGCCTGCCCTTCCACCAAAACCAGCCACAGACCTGGACTTGGGGGCACTGTTGGGGGCACAGGACTGCAGGCAGTGCAGACCATCACCCTTGTTAGATGGGAGACACTCTGGGTGAGCCCCACACTGTCCAGCTTTCCTCCTGGCATCTTCCTGGGGGGGGAGCAGTGCACGGAGGTGGCCTCACTGGGACGAGGAGGTGGAGACGGGGGTTCTGGGCTGTTGGCACAGCTGGAATTTGTAGGACAGACAATTGGAACAGATGTGAAGGGGTCCCCTGGACAGTGGCGTGGAGGTTCAGCGAACCGGGGGCTGGGGTGTGCCTGAGCAGGCAGAACTCCACGAGGCTCAGCACCGGTCACCTGTGGGAGGAGGCCTGGGCCGGGGTGCTGGAGGTCGGGGGGCACAGGGGGACCCAGCCCAGACCACGTTCAAAGCCAGCTAGACCTGTAGTTGTACGTTCAGTGTTTTAAGGAGCAGGATGAATGAACAGAGGGAGAATCTTAGAGAAACAAACTGTAAAAGAACACTGAATGCAAGTTCTAGGGGTAAAGTGTATAACGGCCACAGCAACGGCACAGCCGATGCAAACCGGCCCCACCGTGTCACTGCTTGTGGCAGGACAGGCCGGAGGGCCCTTCTCACGTGGGCTTGTGCACGAGTCGGGCCCTGGGGAGGGTGGCAGGGGGACCCCTGCCATCCCCACTCTCTCCTGGCACCCAGCCCTGCTTGCTCCTTCTCTTCCACCGAAGCCTCCCGGCATCAGCTCATGTGGCCTAAGCCCCCCGGGGAGCCAGGACGGCCAGTCAGGCCACGTTAACAGCGTGAGATGCGCATCCTCGGAGTGAAGACTTGTGCGTCTCGTAATTACGTCCTTAGCATAAGTTCCACAGTGTTCCTGATTGAGAAAAAGCTATCTCATGGCAAGTTCATCTTTAACTGCAGAGCTCCTAGACATACGCTCTTATTTACCCACAGCTCCATCTACATTTCCTCCTCCTTCCCAGGAGGCCAGCAAAGAGGGAGAGAGTGGGGAAAGGAGCACCTGTCATGAGCGAAAACCAGCCCCGCTCTAGCTCCAGGGAAGGGGCTGGGAGGGCAGGAGGGAGGATCGTGCCTGCAGTTTTGGAGAAAGAGCAAAAATGAACACCTGGGTGTCCCCCCTGGGGGTCTGGCTCAGCAAGCGATGGGCTGTGTGACCGTCACACTCTGGGATCATTGGTGGCCCTCAAAGGGCAGGAGCTGGGTTGATTCAGCCTGATCTGGAGCTAGAGCCAGATGTGTGAGCGGGACCGTGTACGCAGGGTACCCTGTATGGTGTGATCCGCGTTCCTAAAACATAGAGTCACGCGGGAGTAAGTTGCTAATTGCACAGAAGTAGGTCTGGAAATAAATCTAAAACACAGTAGGGGTTTCTTCCGGAAGTGAGAGTGGGCAGGAAAGGGGGTATTTCCCCTCCTAATACTGCTTTAAGCTTAAGCTGTCTGCAACGAGGACGTGTTGTTTTTGTGGCTGAGCAAGTGAACATCCTTGTTTACTTGTCGGAGCTGGAAGGAGCCGGAAGGAGCCAGAAGGCAGCCGCAGGCTCTATGCTCAGCTGTGACCTGGGCCAGCTCTGGTCTCCTTGAGCCTCATCATCCCTCTCGTGCTTTCACTGGTGTGGACGGGGGAACTTGGTGGGCTCCTTCCAGCTCTGACCAGGCAAGCTCCCCATAGGGGCAGGGTGGTCTATGGAGATAACCCATGGCTTCTCTTTAAGTTTGGTGATTTGGTGAATTACATGGATTGCCTTTCAAATACTCAGCCCCCTTGCCTCCCAGTTGGTCGTGGTGTATTACCATTTTTATAAATTCTCGGATATGATTTGCTAAAATTGTTTATAATTTTATATCCATGTTTGTGAGGTGTGGCAGTCTTTTTTTGACTTGAGTATCTTTTCTGGTTTTAACATCACTCCATGCTAGCTTTGTAGTGTGGACTTTAAAGTGCTCACCCTTCTTCGAACTTTCTGAAGTAATTTGTACAGAACTGGTATTATTTACTACATGCTTTGTCATCAGAGCATCTGTCTGGGCCTGTAAAGGTTTTTTTGTCTATGGGGGAAGGTTTTTAATTCCAAATTTGATTTCTTTAATAGGTAAAGGTCTATCCTGGTTTTATATTTCTTCTTGAGTGAGCCTTGGTAGTTTGCATAGAATCAGTTGGAGAGCTCACCTGTCTTACTTCCCGATGTTGGTAATTTCTCCCCCTCCCTCTCCCTCCCTTTTTCTAGGTTTTATCAATTTTATTGCTCTTCTCAAAGAACCAGCTTTTGGTTTTAGTAGTTTTTTTTTTTCATTGTGTTTCTGTTTTCGGTTTCACTGGTTTCTGCTCTGACCTTGATGATTCTTTCTACTTCCTTGGGTTTAATTTGCTCTTCTTTCTCTAGTTTCTTAAGATGGAATCTGAGATCATTGGTTTGAAGGCTTTCTTCTTTTCTAAGATAGGCATTTAATGCTAAAATATCCCCCAACACCATTTTGATATGTTGCGTTTTTATTTACTTCAAAATATTTTCTAGTTTCCCTTTTGATTTCTTCTTGGAACTGTGGGTTATTCCAAAGTTGTGTGGGTTTTTTGTTTGTTTGTTTTATGTAGTTTCCAGAGATTTGGGTACTTTTCTGGAGATCTTTTTGTAACCAGTGCCCAGTTTCATTTCCCTCCGATCGGACAGCATGTTTTATAGGGCTGGAGTGCTTTTAAATTGATCAAGACTGGACTATAACCCAGCCCGTGGTTGTCGTGGCGACCGCCACACGTGCGCTTGAGAAGACCCTGCGTTCTCCTGTGCGGGGGCTTTATAAACGCCAGTCAGATCCAGCGGCTTGATGGTGGTGTCCCTGTCTGGCACATCCTTGCACACATCCGTGCACGCTTCCACAACCTTGCACACTTCCAAATCCTTGCACACTTCATCTGCTTGTTCTTAAAATTACTTGCAGGGGTCTTGAGACCTTCCACTCTATCTTTAGATTTACCCTTTCTGCTCTGTCAGGTTTGCTTTATGCCAGGTTCACAAGTACTTTGCACCGTTTTATCCTCCTGATGAAGTTGCCCCTTTATCAGTTCATCCCTTTTTCCCCGATCAGGTTCTCGGCTGGGAAACCAACCGTGTCTGCTATTCACGTGCCCCTTCAGCCTTCCCGAGACCAGGCTTAGAGCGCTGCATCGCTCCCCTGGGACTTCCCATCTAAGTTTTCGCGTCAAAATGTGTGTTCTGTTAGCAGCATCTAGTTTGGTCCTGCTTTGTTATCCATTCTGGGACTTTCTGCCTCTAAGGAGGGTGTTCACACTATTCACAATGAGTGCAATTCTTACTTAGGTTTAAATCCAGCCTCTGGTAAAATCCAGATCTTCGCTTCTGCGTCTGGGCGGCCCCCTGGTCCCCAGTTCCACGGTGCAGACTCGGGGGGCCTTGGTCTCCCCCCTTCACCTTCTCAACTCAGGCCATGTTGCAGGCTCCTCCCGGCTCCTCCGCCGGGTCCCCGGCCCAGAGACCTGGGGGCCCAGAGACGGGGCATTTGTAGGGTTCCCTTTGGTTCGCGTCCCACCAGGATCACTGTGCTTTCCAGCATCTTTGCCATTGTTTCGTGTAGCTGGACTTTGTTTTGCTTTCTTTTGGGGCAGAAAAGCCAGTTCCCATTATCCGTCTTAGCCAGAAGCGGAAGTCCACATATCACTTTACTTCGGGGCCTGAGGCGGATCTCCTCAGCACATTCTTGCTATGGAGTGAAGCTAGCTTCTGGGACTGCATGTCCTGGGGTGTGGGGCACCCAGCTTTCAGGTCCCAGCTCAGATGCCGCCTCCCCCAGGAAGCCTTTCCTGATCTCCACCTCATGCTCCCTGCCTCTTTGGCTTACTCTGCCCGGTGCTATGTAAGTCAGCAGACACTTCGAGTTTGTGAATGGGAAACCTTGAATAAGGAACAGTTCTCTCCATGGACAAGCCTGGCAGATTTGTTTTTCTGTGAGTGAAAATGTCTCCGGCTCATGCAGTGACCACAGTTGGGGAGAGAGGCAGGCGGACAGGTAGTTCGGAGATGTGGTTGAGCTCGCACACAGAGAAGGCACTCGTCCTGTGCTTCTGGTCACGACAGCTGCTTGTTCGCCCCTTTCCCTCCCTCACCGAGAAGCTCAGCAGGCACACAGCCCTCACTTCGGGGCCGGGTGTGGAGCAGACGCGGCTAGCAGGTGCCTGGCTGCCCTGAACAGATCCGCGAACGTCACTCAGCCTGTCTGTGCTTTACTGGGAGCGCAGGTGCTTGGTTGTGGATGTGCTAATTTGAGATGCCTGATAGGGACCCGGGTGGGGATGTCCTGATATAAGTGGGTAAGCAAGTCTGGACTGCAGGAGAGAAGGTGTGGCAGCCTGGGGAAGTCCCTGCCATTAGCAGTTGGGCTGGAGTGTCTCATGGGACAGAGGTCATGTGGGAAGCAGGTGTGGACCGAGGGCTTTGAGGATCGAGTCCTGGGGCACCCCAACATGTTGTAGAGCTGGGGAGATGACAAGGAACCAGCGAAGGAGACTGAGGTGTGACTGTCGAGGCAAGACACCAGACCGATGTGGTGGCTTGTGGGGAAAGGAAGGGAGCCTTTCACAAACGAAGGGGGTGACTGATGGCCTGAAGTTCTCCAAGAGCATCCTTTGCTCCGCTGGGGTGGGTAATGGGAGCTGACGGGACAGGGGCCTGGGGGGTTGTTGGGGGTTCCACACTCGCTGGCTGTGCAAGGCTGCCTCCTGCTGGCTGAGCTGGAGCCCTGGTTCTGAGCGCTCGGTGGCTACTGGGGCCACTCCGGTTCCTGGCGAGAGGTGGCAACATCGCCCATCCTACCTTCTGCTCCCTGCCTGTCAGCTGCGCATTGGAAAGACGCCCCCAGCGTGTGCTGACATTGGGCTGATGTGGCAACACCAGGCTTTTACCTTTAATTTACTTAATTTTTTTGGCCTATACGTTGACTTTTTTTTTTTTTTTATTGGCTTTTGCCGATACAGAACTTCATAGGGTAGTGAACAGGACTGGTCTGAAGTTCCATGAGAATCTTCGCCTTGGAAAGACAATAGGGTTTTCAACAAATGGATCCAGAGAAAGACATTTTGGGCTTTCTATGCCAACTTATTATACATACTTGCAAAATTATACACCTACACAGACACAAATATATTTCTATAGATGACATACACACTTTTGTACAAGCTGATGTTACAAAACATTGTAAGCATCCTGTGAATGTCTTTTTGGCTCTTAGTAGCATGCACACCACCATTTTCAATGGGCTTGCCCCGGCCCAGTGGTACGATGGGCCGTAATCTGACAAGAGTTGTCTTGGATTTTTCGGTTGTGTATAATTTCTTGCTTTCATCAATGGTGCTGGATGGACACCTTTTTATGGCCTTTTATGTGCTTGTCCCCCTTGTTTTGGGAGGCAGACTCCCGGAGGTGGGATTTCTGGGTCAGAACACAAGTGTGTCTGGGGGCACCTGGGGAGGGAAGCTGGCTCACTCCCCATACCTGGACAGGTGTGTCTCATGGCCACTGTTTCCCAGCCTCACCTCCTGCTCCGAGTCAGCGTGTGCGCTCTGGGATATGTGCTCAGTCACGGTGCTGCTGACGGTTGGGCGCACCTGCTGGCCAAATTTATGAAAAGCCTCATTTAAAAAAAAAAAAAGATTTTATTTATTTATTTTGACAGAGAAAGAGACAGGCAGCGAGAGGGGGAACACAGGCAGGGGGGTGGGAGAAGCAGGCTCCCAGTGGAGGAGCCTGATGTGGGGCTCGATCCCAGAACACCAAGATCACGCCCTGAGCCGAAGGCAGACGCTTAATGACTGAGCCACCCAGGCGCCCCATGAAAAGCCTCATTTTAAGCTATTTGTCTGGAAATTTCCTTTTTTGGCTTTTCAGTAACTAAACCTAGTAACCTCCTGACACTCTGGAGAAGACCTGAAGTGATCCCATAAGTGTTTGTGGTGGCCTGACTGTGCACGTGGGCTGTGCCCGGGAGTACCGCTGGTTCCCTCGGAGTGAATTCTCATTTACATCTGGAAATCTCTGATGAAGGAATCTTTTTCTCAGTGAAGAATGAATACCATTAAAGTTTGTAATAAGAAACCCAAGACATTTGCAATGGGCTTAAAAGACTTTTGTTTTATCAAAAGCTAAAAAGATTAGACTGCATTCAGGGTCTTTCATGGTCTAGCACTTTCTGGTTCTCTGAAAATGGCAATCCCTTCTCGCCATGTGTTAGACCCTTAACATTCACGAAGGATTTGTCCTGAGACCTTCGAGACTCCCTTAACTCATGAATGCCACTATAGCTTTCGATTTCCCCCAGAACGTGCAGTAAAGACGAAGTAAAAACGCGTGTGACTCCTTCAGGCGCTTTACGATCCTATAAATACGGGGCTCTGGTCATTTATAAAGCTGTTAAAACAAATTCAGGCTGGAGCCCTTGCTGAAATGACTTGTGGAGTCATTATTTTTCTCTGTCTCTATAAAACACACAGCAAACAAGCTCATATTAGAAACCCAAGCCTCAGCTGAGCCCCGATTTTGTGTCTGTCTTTATCCCAAACTTCTGTTGAACCCTCACGTTATTCGACTCATCTCTTGCGTTGTGTTCCCATCTTTGACACTGGATGCTGGCTGTCGTTGGGAGTCATTTTTCTTGAGAAATAACGTTTGCCTCCACCTACAGGAGTGTCCACGTTGGAAGATGGTTTGAGCCCCAGGATTGAAATCCGTGTCTCATTAGAGCTACGAAACCACACACCCAGGGCGGGTGGGGAGTCTCATTCAGAAAGCTCAAGGAACCGGAACACCTCCGTTTCCTAGCCCACTAATGAATGATCTTTCTCTGCCTGTGAACGCCGCCAAACCCCACTTCTCTTAATTTAGATGTTCCATTCTCAAGATCGTACTTGCACCCCGATTTCACTCAGCTGATCCTAGACATGTGTAGAAATAAAGATCAGTCTCCGCCTGGAGACCCTGAGTCAGCACCACCCTTCCCTCACGCAACAATATTCACTGGGGACCTGCTGCATCAGCACGGATCTGGGGCCCTGGGAGGGCAGATGCCCTTGAACTTAGTCTCATGCAGGAGATGGCGTTAAGTAACCAGCGGGAAGAGATCAGACGCGGGGGGGGGGAGTTAATGGCGTGATGTGATGGTGATTGGAGCCCTGTTGGGCCTCTTCAGGAAGGTTCAAGGCTGGCTGTGGGGACAGGGCCGGCTGTGGACGGTCCAGCAGAGCTGGGTGGCAGGCGGAGGACAGACTGGCTGCAGAGGCCCTGAGGTGGGATATTCTAGAGACGGAAGGAAGACCCGCATGGCCAGAGGGTAGTGTCAGCAGGGAGCGTGGACCATGTGGAGAAGGGGGATGGGTGGGGGGCTGCCAGGCAGAAAGTAACTTTAAGTCATGGTCCACACGCAGGAGAAAAACTGGGTGCCATGAATAATGACCCGGGGCAACAGGTGTCGACCAGGACTGTCCCTGGAGGCCTGGACTGTGATTGATCGTCCAGCCATGGAACATGTGGCCCATGGGTGGTGACATCACTTTGTCCCTGTGCTGCCCTTGTTGCCGCTGGAAGGGGCCCCAGGCTGACAGACGTGCCCCCATTGCCCTGATGCCGACGCCTTCCTCCAACAGCTGGGCGGCTGGGGCAACAAGCCAGCATTTGACTAATACCTGTTGTCTTGTCCCCTCTGCCCCCTCTTTGGTGGCGCTCAGGAACACTGCCCAGGAAATGCAAGAAGGAGCTCTTGGCGGTAAAGCTGCGGAACCGGCCCAGCAAGCAGGAGCTGGAAGACAGGAATATTTTCCCCAGGAGGACTGACGAGGAGAGACAGGAAATCCGGCAACAGATTGAGCTGAAACTCTCCAAGTGAGTAGCGGAGTGGAGCCAGGGGCAGAGGCTGGAGGCTGCATCCCGCCCTGCAGCCCCTTGGACTGACGTCCCGGGGCCGCGCTGTCTCAGGGTGCCCACATGGGGCGCTGACGGTGGCTTCTCACCTCCCCACTATCCGCACTTGGGAGGGGATGCTGCTATGTTGTGGGGACTGTCTGTGCGCCGTCGGGGGCCGGGCAGCAAGTTGGGTCTCTACACATGACATTCTCCTGTGACAGTCAGATCTGTCCCCACACGTTTCCAGATGCCCCGGGGAGGGGGACACACCCACCCGCCGCAGTGGAGGAGCTATGGCCTGTGGCGGTGGTCAGGCCAGGCACCTGCAAGAGTGAAGGGGGTTGCAGTAGGGAGAGACGGTGACAGAGTAGGGAGGACATGGCTCGTTGGCGTCCGGGGCATGGGGGAGAGTCCCCGTTCACCTGCACCATCGTTTTCCTGCAAGAATTGCATTCAGTATTGCCCAATCTTGTAAGTTTTTCAAGAAAAGCTGGAAATCTATTTTGGGCGCACAGTGCCTGCGCCGAGTTGAGCCCATCTGCCGCCTGGCTGTGCACCAGAGCCATGAGTGAGCACCCTTTGCTCCCAGGGTCCCCTTGGCCATCCCCGGGGTTGGCCAGCTGGAGATGCACTGTGCTAGGGGCCAGCACAGTGTGGAGCTGAGGGTCTTCGCAGCTGAGACTTTGGGGATCCAGTTATGTGGCCTGCGACATGATGTTTTGTCCCAAGGACGGGGCGGGACTGGGACAGTGTGGTGGGTTTGAAGTGCTGACTGACTCTCTAGGTTGCTTTCCAGGAACTGGGGTCACTGGGGTCCAGAACCCAGAGCATGCTGGGCCCCCAGCTCTTGCCAGCATCCCCTGCCACGAAGCCAGCCTAAAGCTGAGCTTGAAGCGAAGGACTTTGTTGCGAGCCGGGCTCTTCCGGCAGGGCGGGCCGCTGCTTCCTCCAACCCTCCCAAACGGAAGGGCCAGACTGCAGCCCCGGGATTTGGGGGTGGGTGTTGGAAAGGAGACATTACTGGGCTTCAGGCAGCCAGTGCCGATGCTCGCCGCCCGCATGCTGCCATCTCCCCAACCTTCCTCCGGCACCTGTGGGGTATTAGGGGGCTGGGCTTGAAGGGACGGTGTCCTGGGTCCCCTCCAGCCCACGCATTCCCTCTTTAAACCTCAGAAGCAGGTCCTGCAGACAGGAAGAGCTAGTATCCCGATGGTAAGCTGGACCAGCTGTCCCTGTGCCTTGCCCTTGATTTGCCCTTGACCCACGCTTCTCCCTGTCCCCTGCACCCAGGTCCCCGGCAGTGACCACGGGAAAGTGTAGATTCCAGTGCAGCAGGTCTGCAGCGGGGCCTGAGCATCTGCACTTTAGACAGGCTCCCAGGGGATGCCCTTGCTGCTGGTCTGTGGGCACACGTGCAGTAGCGAAGGTCTCAAGCAGGATCTCCCAACCCCCACACTCCTGGCATTTGGGGCCAGATGACCCTGTGCCGGGGCTGTCCACATGGTCGGACATTCAGCAGCAACACTGGCTTCCACCCAGAAGATACTCCTCTAGCCCTCCCCCTGCCCAGCTGTGACAAGGAACAATGTCTCCTGTCATTGTTGACTGGCCCCAGGGGGACAGAATCCATCCTGGTCAAGACGCAGTGATTTGAAGGTCACCTTGGACTTCTTCTCCAGGGGGTCTTTCCTCTGCCTGAGGCCCAGGGCTCTTTGATCGAGGGGACCAGCCCTTATTCTCTGTGCTGGGGAGCATGGACCCCAGTGTCCCCACCTTCCACTGAAATGCTTTACCGAGTGTTTCCGGGGTGGAGGACCAGGAGCGTGCCTGGGTGAAGCCCAGACGCCAGGTGCCGTGAGTCTGTACTGCGGTTTTCTTGCCTGTAGAATGGGAATGAGACCAGTTGCCAGGCCCGTGGCAGGGGAGGGGCGGGTTGAGCATGGCACACATTACTGCAGGCCGCAGGGCGCCAAGCCAGTGTCCTAAGGACTTGGAATCACGCAGACCTGCATTCGAATTTTGCTCTGCAGTGATGCACTGGGCGACCTTAACCCCCGGGTCTTGGTTTTCTCATCTGTAAAGTGGGGTGCTGACCTTCCAAGGTCATAGTCTGTTTCAGAGAGATCTTGTAAGGAAGGCTTGTAGCAGAGCCCCTGTCTTGTGGCAGGTGCCCGAGGTTGGGCTGCTGACATCTGGGAGCCAGGTCCACTCCCTGCGTCAGCTCGAAGCTGTGTGGCAGAGGGTGCCTGCTGCTTACCTGGGGCTCAGAAACCCTGTCGGGAAACTTCTTATAATAGAGATCCATGAGCCCCATCCACACCTGAGGCCAGAACATTTTAACCAATTCCTTGATAATGCTGGGTTGAGGGAACTTCCAGTGTTGGACCGTATCAGCCTGATTGCAATGAGATGGTGACATCTTTCAAGCATTTATCACCTCGTCTGTCATTCAGCGAAGACTTAATTTACTCTTGTGAGGGGCAGGCGCTGTGACAGTTGCTTGCGATACAGCCCCGGGCAGTGGAGGTCACTTGCGTCAGCTTGAGGGTTCCCAGAGAGCAGCAGTGGCCTCAGACCCCTTCCCGTGTGACTGACGCCCACTCCGGGGCTTGGTCTGGGGAAGATGGTCGAGAAACACGATCCTGAGGGGTTCAGCGCCTGCCGCCTGGCAGGGGGAGGGACAAGTTCAGGACGGTCAGCCCCAGACCTGGGTCAGCCCCCGCTGCGGGCGTGGTCCCCCGGAGGCCCTCTGAGCAGAGGGGTGTGGGCCCGCATTTCCTAAAGAGACGGCAGGCATTAGGTGTGAGCACGTTCTCTGTGCTCGGGTATGTTTGGGGAACCATTACGAGAATGATCTATTTGCCACGGGACACATCAGAGCCTTTAATGACACAGCGCTTGGCACAGCTCTAGAAGGGGGTGGGGCGTCTTCGCCCCAGTGGTGCAGCCAGGAGGCCTTTTCTGCCTCGGCACCGGGACGGCCACATTCACGGCCACGTGGGATGTGCCCCACCTGGCGTCGGCTCTGGCCTCAGCTGTGCTGGAGGTGTTCCGGGGGGAGGGGGGCTGCAGGGTGTCCACCAGATCCCCGTGCCCAGGCCTCACCCACGGTGGGCGGGGGATGTTCACACACCCCCCTGAGGACCTAGTGGTGCAGTGGGAGGCATGTCAGACTGTGGAGCTGGGGGTGGTGGGGATGACCTCCACGTCCTGGGATGAGGTTGGGGACGTGCTGCCACCACCCTAGTGGGACTTGGATGGCTGATGCTTTGGTGTGGCCCTGACCGCCTGTGTGGGCGGTGAGGCTCCGGTCCCCCATGGGGGACCACAGGCTGAGGGGATCCGGCCCCGGGGTCGTAGTCTCAGCACCGACTGGAATGTGGGGGCCGGTTCCAGTGTGTCACGTGAAGAACAGGACCGTCCGTGCTTCCCAAACTGCAGCACCGTTCAGGGGGCTGTGTCGAGAGCCTCCCGGTCTGCAGACCCCGAGTGACGGAGCCACTGCTCCCCCGTCAGTGTTGCAGCTGGAGCAGAAGCCCCGTGTTCAACTTACGCATTGTTTTACAATAAAGGAGGTTTCCTGTCTCTTCACCGGGGTGTTCTGAGGCTCACGGGAGAAGCCGCGGGGAGAGGGGCCTGCCGGGAATACAGCCTCCTGCGGCATGCTGGAGTCACGGTACAACGGCCTGTCTCGATCCTCTCTCTGCCTCCGTTTCTTTGCAAACTTCTTTCTTTTCACTGGGGTACAAGCCATATTCATGCAATCACACACTCAGCAGCTACTTGCTGAATTACTGTGATGTGTCAGACCCTATGCAGGGTGCCAGGTGTCCTAGCAAACAAGACAGAGGCACTCTGTGACCTCTGGGGCTTACCCCCTCTGGGTGTGCTGCAGGCATGGCTGGATCCAGGTGCTTGCACGGCATTGATGCAAGTTGGTCTATTTCTGTTTCTTGACTCTGTTGTGCTCTCTGTGGCTTCGTTCTCTGGTTCTTTCACTCGACATCCTAATCCCCAAAGCTCCAGGCTCACATCGATACAGGAGCCCATTCCTGAACCAATCACCTTGACCAAGGAGGGCTAACTGGTCAAGTGCGGATCACATGCTCATCTTGAGCCAATCACCACGGTCAGGAGAATATGCTCATTAGCCAAGCTGGGCTGGCATTGTTGCTGGTCTTGTGGATGGGATGTGCGCTCACAGAAGGTTTGGTTTTGTCTTATTTCTAGGGAGATTGAACATTTTGTCAGTGCTTATCAGCATTTGGTTTCTTCTTTTCATGTACTTAACCTGCTGCCTTCTTTGTTTTAATACTTTTAGGAGTTCACTTTGGAGATTGTGGCTTCCAGTCCTTTCTCGATTTGGGGGCTTGTATTTGCATTTTGTTCACCTTTCCTGTGTGCAGGAAGGTCACTGGGTTGCCAGTCACATACTTTGGGCGCCCACAGGTTTCTTCTCCGTGACGGGCCAGAGAGTGGATATTTCGGCTTTGTGGACCCCACAGTGTCTGTTGTAACAACACGACCCTATTATCATCGCACCAATGTAGGCAGTAGTCCGTGTGGGGCATGAGTGGGCCTGGCTGCGTGCCAATAAAACTTTATTTACAAACGTAGGCCGTGGCCCACAGGGCATAGTTTGCTGACCTCTAGTAAACTTTACGGTTCATGCCCTTTGTGTCATGTTCAAAAAATCCTTCCCTACCCAGAGGTAAAAAATGTATTAACTTACCGTATTATTTTTGAGTCGACTTCTAGGTCTGCCGACTGATAATGGTTTTCTATTTGATAAACCAACTTCTCTTTCAAAATAGAGTATTAAGTGAATTGATTTAAGGAGAGAATTAGTGTGGCACCTGGTGGCTCAGTGGGTGAAGCATCTGCCTTCAGCTCAGGTCATGGTCCCATGGTCCTGGGATCAAGTCCCACGTCCAGCTCCCTGCTCAGCAGGGAGTCTGCTTCTCCCTCTCCCTCTGCCCCTCCTGCCAGCTCCTGCTCATTCTCTCTCTCAAATAAATAAAAATCTTTATTAAAAAAAAAGAGAAAGATAGTAAACAGTGATGTATATGTGATTCAAACACAGGACAAAATTATCACAAGGTTGCCTGCATAAGAGAAGTCCAGGGACCCCTCACCCCTGTCTATGGGTGCAGAGAGGGGGTGGGGGCCAGGAACCACGCCCAAGAACCTGGAGAGGTACCCCGAACATACGCCCTGGACTGGGTCTCCCCCATTACTCGCTGAGTTTGTAAATAATTTTAGACCTTGGGGGGCACCTGGGTGGCACAGCGGTTAAGCGTCTGCCTTCGGCTCAGGGCGTNAAAAAAAATTTAGACCTTGGACAAGAACAGAGTAGTTCCTTGGGCATTTGTCACCAGGTGTGAAAATGGAAAAGCGGGTCCGGTTCTGGGGCTCTAGAGAGCGGCAATTGAGAAGTCATGTCCCAGAGGGTCAGCCGCTTGTTTTCCCACAGAAACGGTTTAATTGGATCCCTTTGTCTTTGTTTTGCCTCCTTCTAGGGTCTTCCTTCAACCTGTGCTGAATAATTCAGCCCTGGTTGCCATGGCAACGCTCCATCCACCCATCCCCTCAAGTGCGTTGGGTGTTTTTGTTTTGTTTTATTTTCTTTAATTTCCAGACCTTTTAGACTTTATCTTTGGGCCGCTCCCGGGGCTGTGGGGGGGGGGGAGTGGTCACAGTCCCCGGCTCCGTGCACCGGGTCTGGGGACTTCGTGATGTCAGAGGCCTCCCTCCTTACGGGAGCGCGGCACACCTTTGACACGCGTCCACCTGTGGGTGCATTGGCAGGCAGCACGTTAGGGGCCCACAGCCCGCCCGCGTCACACAGCAGGCGTGTTCTGGAAATCATGCCAAGGGCACGACTTGTGCACCGTATAGGGGGCGTGGAGCTTAATGTGCGGCAGCTTTCCTCTCTCAGGGCCGACCCCGGGCAGTAAGTTCTGCTTGCTATCCCTCATTTGATTCAGTCCTTGCAGGAACCGGTAAAGTACGCATTCTTATGTCCATTTTACAGATGAGAAAACTGAACCTTGAGGGGAGGTTCGGTGATTTGCTCAGGTCCCACAAGTCTCGCAGTTCTAGGTGTGTCCTCTGGAACCCCAGGCCCCAGGGGCAGCGTTCTGGGAGAGCTCTGCCTCCTTTATCTCAGCGCCCTGCATTTTCTCATGCTGGTCTGGCTTCCTTCTGTCGGGTGCATCTGGCCTGCAGCCCACACGTCTGGCCCCTGGGTGCAGAGTACTTCCTGTCCCTGTCCGGGTGGGGGGGCGGAGATGATGCAGAGCATCCCCCCCGGCGGGGAACACTGGGGGCTTGTGATGCCCGGGAAGGGCCCCTCAGCCTCACACAGGTTCTGGGGGAAACGTGGCAGGCAGGCTCGGTACCAGCCTCACCGTCACAGCGGTGGGTGGGAATTCGGGCAAGCCTTCCATCTCTGAATCTCCCTCCTGGTGGTGAGATGGAGACAGGTTCGTCCTTGCAGGACGATGTTCCTGACAGAAGACGCACAGGCGCGTAGAGCTGGGGCTGGTGGGCGCGTGGCTGGGGCCCCCTGGGTTCGTGGCCACCTGCGCAGGAGGACCAAGCGAGCATCCCCTGTACACGCACCTGGGTCCAGCGAAGCGTGCGGGCCCCGTAGTAGCACCAGCATCACTGTGAGTGCTGATGCGGCTGCTGGGCTCGTCTGTGCTTCCTTGGGGCGGCCGTGTAATCCGCCTGGAGACGGGAGCCTGAGCGATGCACGAACCTTCTCCTAACTGTGCCGGGGGGGCCCTCCCCTTGGGGGCCACGCTGTGAGAAGCTGGTTAAGGCTCAGGAATGTCCTTTGGGAGTTGGTGCTTAGCATGGTAGCACAGGACTTAAATGATCCTCGAGCCTGTGCCTTGTACGTTTTGTTCAGCTGCGTCCAGAACAGTCTGCCACCACTCAGCCTCCATGGAAACACAAGTCCTCGGGGAAAAAACAGTGTTGCATGCAGCTGCCCTCACCTGCCGTAGTCGCCTAGAAATCTGCAGAGCTTGAAGGAAGAGGCTGGATGCTTTGAGGGTTGGGGATGGAGATTGGCACGGGCTTTATCGTGGGGCTGCCTGGACCTGAGTACCCGCTTTGGTGCCTGCTGTCCACCGAAGCCTCAGGGTGAGGGTCCCTTGGGGGCTCTCCGTTCTATGGACACAGAATTACAAAAATACAGAAACCTTTCTTTTTGTGGGCTAACCAGGAAAAAAATGACCTTTGATTGCTGGAAAGGAAACCACTCCTTTGGGTGGGGTTGAAGCTTCATTGTGGGGGGGGGGCGGTGGCGGTCATCACAGCAGCTGGGCATTGATAAGCATTTGCCAATTTGAAGAAGCTTTGCTCCATTCCCTGCACCCTGCAAGACAGGGACCGGGAAGCACGGTTGGTCGTTGCTAATGTTTGTTCAGAGTCTTTTCCATACCAGCTTCCTGTGGAGTTCTTCTCGAATATTCTCCCCTTGAAGCCTCACAGGGCTCTCTGGGACAGCTACTATTAATGGTCCCATTTTTCAGATGAGGAAAACTGGCTCAGAACCGTGCACTTGCCCGTGGGCGCACAGTGGGAGACATGGGTGGATAGCTCGTGGTCAGGCCCCGCCAGTGCCCCCCTCTGACTTCCATCAGGATCCCCAGGAAGCTTTGTGAAAACACAGATTCCAGGACCCTGCTCCAGATCTCCTGAGTCGGGATCTCTAGTTTAACAGGGCCCTTCTTCCCCAAGTGTCCCTGCTGCCCTGAGATGCACTGTGTCTCTTCCTCAGGACCCTGGGAAGACTGTTCTCTGAGGCTTCAGGATCCCAGTAAACTGTGTTGTGTATGACAGCTGACCTTTAGTATCTTAAGGCGAATGCACAATTCAGGGGCGCCTAGAGGCTCAGTCAGCGGAGCGTCCAACTCTCGATCTCCACTCAGGTCTTGATCTCGGGGTTGGGCATTCAAGCTCCACGCTGGGCTTTGTGCTGGGAGTGGAGCCTACTTAAAGACAGAATGTACACTTTGTAGTTAATCGTGCTTCCCTTTTTGCTTTGGCCACCAGGACGCTCAGAGCCCGTGTGCAGCTACCTGTGGCAATGCCATTGTATCATTTGGGGTGTGGGTCTGCGTTTGACCTTCTCTTGTACGGCCTTTGCCTAGATTTCCTCAACTCCTCATTTTATCTCTATGGGATATGTTTTTCTGTGCATGATTTCAAAATCATTTATACATTTTACTATAAAAAGTAAGTAAAAATACATATTTTTTTAGGGAGGCCCTCTTAGCGACTATGAGATTTTGCCACGTTAGCATCCTGTCAGAAGGGTTTCCATGGTGCGACACAGAATTCTAACGCTGGTTTTTAGTAGTGTCTCGTCTCGAAGCAGACGCATCTGCCAGCTTTGCTCTCCCTTCCCACAAGCAACAGATTGGGAGTTTCCCCTCAAGATCTTTACTTTTAAAGTAAAACTACAAGGCTCATTTTCACACGTCCGTGTTTTCCTTTTTATGGATTATTTTCATGAGCTGCATTTCCAAAAACGGTAGGAAGAGAAGAAAAGTAAGGAGAGCAGGAGAAGGAGAAGCTCGTTGAATTAGACAACGTCATTACTTGGGAACGAGGCCGCTTGTCAGGGAGCACAGCCGGACCCCAGCAGGTCCACGGGTGAGAAAGCCTGGAGCGTGGGGCTCAGGAGAAGGGAGCAGAGGTTGTGAACAAGCTCATGGGAAGCTCTCAACTTCATTAAGAGCTGCAGACACAGAAATTCATAGCAACAAAGAAACTTTAGTCCCCAATTAAAATGACAACAGGACGTTCAGAGAATACGACTTCAAAATATGACTCTTTAACATTTGTGGCATAACGTTGTTGACGTAAGTAACAGGAGCTCCAGAATTGTACCCAGCCCTAGCAAAGTGGCGGCTTGCACCGCCTCCCCCGCCGCGGCAGCCGCGGGCCTCAGGAATCAGCGAGCAGCACATGGGAAGGACCAGGGTGCCAACCTGTACATTTTAACTGAACGTTCCACTTCCGGGAGTTTCTAATTAGACACTGAGGAGAAGAATGCTGCGACGGTTCACTTTGGGTCCCAAGGAAACACGACGAGTTCTGCCGTCACACACACCGTGAGCAGGTCGTGCTTGGCTGGGGGTGGACAACGGTGCTGAGGCCGCCGAGCGTTGGGTGCACCTGTCGACCCTCCAAGTCTTCCCAGCCTCTTTGCCACCATGACCGTGCAGAGAGACGGGCATTTCTGTCGCTTCCAGACGGCACCTGGGCTGCTTCGGTGGGAGACACTGTCCTGACCCATCCTTCCCATCAAGACAACGAGGTTGGCACCGTTATCCCCGATCGGAGCCAATGTTAATGACTTGGTGCCAGTGACCCGCTGCTGTGTGGGGGTCTGGATCCAGCCCAGCCCTGGAGCAGGGTGCCCAGAGTCAGGTTGACCCCGGCTAGACCACACTGTGCAGCCCTGGGTAGGTCATGAACCCCCAGCCTGCTCCTCCTACCACCTGGGGGCCTGAACCGTGCTTGCCCCCCCACGTCTGCGCAGGTGACACGGACTCGGGATGCCCACAGCGCAGGTGGCCCGAGCGTCTGGCTACTGTCATCCCACTTCACCTTTTGCCCGCACACCTGCTGGGGTTCACGGCCTCATGGGGACCAGGCATCGCCATAGGTGCGGCCTCTGGCCCACAGCTGCCCCTCGGTGTCCGTGGGCATGAGGCACAGGACGTAGCGCAACAGCCGAGTTCGGGGGCGCTCCATCCTCCAGGTGCACCGCAGTTGGGGCAGCTCTATTTTAGAGCCTGGGACAGACGTGCGGAGTGGCAGTGGTGGTGTCCCACGGGAGCTGTCATTCAGGCTGCGAGGCCGGCAGGGGAGCTGGGCCTTTGTTCCACAGCAGGTTTGGGCCTGAGCCTGCGTGGCCCATGATCCTCACTCCCACACTCATGTCCTTGGGTACATTTCGGGGCCAGGGAGGGGAGAGAAGCAGGCCTGATGCCAGATTTCACAGCAGCAGAACAGCATCTTGGCCCCTGACTGCTGGCAGGTGCTGAGCCGATTGTTTCCAAGCCTGACCGATGTCCCAGGCCGGGGCCGTTGTCCGCTCTGCAGATGAGGAAACTGGGCCCAGAGAGGGAAGCTGTATCCCCATGTCTCGCAGTTAGTGAGCAGCGGACAGTAGGTTCCAGAGCGCCCCCACCCCCAACCACTGGGCCTCCCCACCTGAGGCCAGGCCGTCCTGCTCGCATCTTGCACACGGTGTAGAAAGCTACTGACCTGCGGTGGAAGCTTCTGGTGCGTGTCCTGCTAATGAGGCAGCTAGCGCCCCCTCGGCCAGGTGTGTCTGCTTCAGCGGCAGCAGCCCTGGGGCTCTGCTCTGTGTCCCGTGTGGCTGGGGACCCGCGCACCTGTCACCTCCTCAGCCCTTAGAACACCACTCGCAGGCCCACCGTGCGGCCCTCACCATGCACGCCGGCACGTCATGCCCCAGACCGGGGCCCGGCCACAGCCAGCACGGAACGTGGCTCTTACGACAGCGCTTACTGCCATCCTTACAGATTCCTGGAAATTCGGCCTCCCGCCCTGCGGTTTACCTGTGGTTGCTGTGCTAGACGGTGGGGATTTAAATTACCTACAGGGAGAAGTCGGGAACGCAGGAAAATGGGACTGGTGTTTCTAGCAGCTCCAAATGCCCAGGGACGCGTGTGGAGGGCTCACCCCCAAGGACTAAAACACACGGTTCTGGGGGCAGGAATGGAAGGACTTGTTTTCAGATGCGCAAAGACAGGTGTGCGAACCAGCCACAGAGTTGCAGGGTCTAGGAGGGAGGCAGGGATGGGGACAGGCATCAGAGAGTGGTGGCTCAGAGCAGGTGGTGTCCATAAGCATCCAGGAGCACAGGGATGTCCCAGGCTGAGAGCACCCCCCCCCCAAAAGCACCAAGTCCTGAACTGGCGTGGCTGTGGGTGTGCAGGTTGCTGCGGAGGGGTATGGCGGGCGCAGGGCCAGAAGGCCCAGCAGGGCCGGGTGGGCCTGCCATGCTCCCCCTCCACCCGTAATTGCCTCTGCTTGTCCCTGGCCCAGCTCGGGTGTCACCCCCCAGCCCCCCCCAGCCAAGGCTCTGCCATGACCACCGTCCCGACTCTCCCTGACTCTCCAATCCCAACCTCCTATTGTTTCCTCACCACCCTGCTGCCCGAAATGACTGCTTTGTGTGCCTCTCCAGGGTCTGTCTCCCCGCAGGACACTGGGATCCTGCTCTCTGGTCACTGACATGTCCCTGATGCATTCAGTAGGTGCTCGATAAGTTGGTGCTGAGTGCTGAACAGAGACGTCTGGTCTTTGCAAGAGGCAGTGAGCGGCCCCGGAGGGGTCACAAGCGGGGGTGCGGCGGGGTAAGGGGCATCTGAGGAAGGCGGTTCTGCTTACACATGGGGGTCGAGTGCAGGGAGCAGGATGGGGCCGTGGACGCTGGTCCTGGCATGGAGATGGACGCTGTCACATGAGCCAAGGGGTGGAGGAGGGGTGAGGGCTTGAGGAGCTCTCCCACCAGGATGGATCTGGATGCTCTGCCCTGGGGGAGGGGACCCAAGAAGGAGGAAGGGAGAGCGTGAGGGAGATTCTGTGTCCAGGTTTGGACAGTGTCGGTGGGGCCCCTGGCACATCCAGGTCCCTGACACATTTAGCAGTGGTTAATCCACGGGTGCCGGCTAGCTTGCAGAAAGGGGTGTGTAGACAGCGTGGGGAGCCTGCGGGTGGGGTGTGTAGACCGCGTGGGGAGCCCGCGGGAGGGCGGGGAGACCCCGTGGGGAGCCTCGGCTGGCAGCCTTGAACTGATTGGTTGTGGTCCAGAGCAGCACCAGCTCGGGAGCAAGGGCCCTGAGGGACTGGCATGGTGTTTGCAGGGTTCTGTGTTTCCCGTTACCGTCCGTTCGTTTCCTACCAGGTATCTTCCCTCTGACTTCGCACTTTCACAGACAGAGACCGAATGGTCAGTGGTTTTTCACTGATGTCCAGGGACAAAACAAGCCTCTTGCTCTCCTGGAAACGGGGCAGCATTAAATGCAACCAAACCAANAAAGATTTTATTTATTTATTCGACAGAGATAGAGACAGCCAGCGAGAGAGGGAACACAAGCAGGGGGAGTGGGAGAGGAAGAAGCAGGCTCATAGCAGAAGAGCCTGATGTGGGGGCTCGATCCCATAACGCCGGGATCACGCCCTGAGCCGAAGGCAGACGCTTAACCGCTGTGCCACCCAGGCGCCCCTGGAATCCACTTTTCTATGTCTGAAAGCCTGCAGGGCGGGAGCTCTTGGCCCTTGCTGAATAATTTGGGATTTGGGGTTGGTATTAGGAGCCGAGTGTTTCTGTTTGGATGGAGTGGGCAGTGGGGAAGGCTATGATCTTCCTCAGATGCCGAGGAGGGCCGGGCCTGAGCTCTCCTAACCCATCAGTGGTCGAGTCCGAGCAGCTGACCTGGGACTCAGAGTCAGGAGAGGTCTCGGGTTGAGGACCGCCCCTTGGTGGCAGAATGCTCTCCCAGCACCAGCTTGACCTGTCAGCAAGGATCCTCACAGGCTGAACTCGGCTCCCTTACGCGCAAGAGCATTCTTTGGCTCAGTGTCAGAAGCTGCCAGTGGGTCGGTTTCCAGAGGGTTTTTAGAAAGTGGAGGGAAGAAGGTGAATGAGTAGAACCATAAAGGGCTCCCTGTGCCCAAGATCTCACGCGAGCAAAAAACAAACAAACAAGCAGAAAACAGCTGGGCATCTTCAGCAGGAATAAGCACAGCTGTGTGGGGATCATAAATCTGGAGCTATGACAGGCTTTCCTTTTCACTGTGAATCCCAAATTTGCAAAATGCGGGATCATGCCTGTGATCATTAACCTTTGAGGTCATGGATTTAAGAATCTGATGAAAGCTCTGTGTATCCCGGGCATGCAAACCTTACTGGAGTGTTACCCGTGGAGCCACTGCCTGTCTGGGCCCAGGACCTCACGATGTCGTGGCAGCAAAGCCCTAAGTGACAGAGCTTACCGTCTCCATTCCACCCGTGAGGAAACCGGGGCTCCGAGTTGTTGGTAGCCAGGAGTAGCTGAGTGACTACGTGAGCTTGAGTCTCCCCAGCTCAGCTCTGATCTGAGCCCTTAGCACCCCTGCCTTAGCCCCATCACAGCGCCCCGAAACACGCCGTGGACCATCCCTGGTTCAAGACCACTGACTCGCACGTGTGATTCTTCACCGAGGCTGGGAAGGGAAGGACCCTGATTCTTCAATGCCTTAACCCTGGTGCCTGCCCTAGCGCCTGGTGTAAAACAGGCTCCCAGCCGGCAGCTGTTGAATGGACGGGTAGCTGGAGGGCTTGGCTGAGGGGCTTGGAGGGACACGTGGTTATGTGGATTGGTGGGCAGACAAAGAGATGGACAGAAGGACGGACGGTTGTGTAGTTAGGTGGGCGGGTGGATGGCCGGATGGTTGAATGGATAGACATCAAGGTGGACCTGGCGTAGTGAGTAGGGTGCAATTCAGTAAGAATTCTCTTCCACGAAGTGAATACTCATTGAATGAATGACATCCATTACAGAATGGGGTCTTCCGATAGCTTCGTTGTGACTCTGTTCACCAGTCTGGTGTGTAACCGACACAGTCAGAAGCATATCCGTGAGTCACACGCATCTTCAGATCCACAGTGGGCATTCCTAGTGTCGGAGTGTGGTTCTGTTCCGGGGTGCGCCCTGGCCAGGGACTATATGCGTCTCCTGCTTGCCCGCTCTCAGGCCAGCTGACCGGACCGGCCTCACCCTGGCTGCAGGGCCTCAGGCCCTGGGGTGGGAATCTCCCACAGTCCCCCACACCATCACTGGAAGGCTGGTGGACAACAGGGCTGCTCCAAAGTCTTCCTGAGGATTTCCAGGAGGGAGAGGGGAGAAGGTTTCCTGCAGTGACAAAGGCTCACCTGTAGCTCTCCGGAGGGGGAGTCAGACTGTGTCCACAGCCCACTTCACAGAGTAGAAGTCCCAGCCCAGGTGCTCCATAGGGGTGTGGGCCGGCAGGACCTGCAGCAGGTGGGGAGTACGTGTCCTCGCTGAAGGGCGCAGCTGGCATCCAGCAAGCGTGGAGTCACCTCCGGAGTGCAGGACCAGGGTGGTGGGAGCTTTCAAGAGAAACTGAAAATGTCTGTTTTTATGCGAAATTTCCTGCAGTTAAATGTTGGGAGCCTACTCACATTTTTAAAAAAGGAATGTGTGGACCCCATAAAACACATTTGTGGGCCATATGTGGCCTGGGGCCAGCTCTTTGCACCTGTGATATGAAATCCCTTGTGTGCTTGTGTTCTGAGAAGCTCATTCTCACTTGTACAGAACGTAGGGGATTTTTGACTGTGGAGTTGTAGAGAAAGAATGCACTGGGGTCGAATCTGGCTGTCAGCAGCAGAAGTGTCAAGGCCCGGAGTGTACTCGCCAATGCCCCGTGCAATGGCCGGGGAATCTTCCTCTCCCTCTGGCGGGGGTGCAGCCACGCTCTGAGAGCTGGGGTACGACCCTCGGCTCACCCCGATCGTGGACGGCATCTCCGTGTGGCTGAAGGCCTGGGCTCTGGTCAGAAGGCCTCGGCAGCCATCTGGGCCCTGGTTTCCAGCTGCGTGACCGCACGCGGCCACCTCCCTGGCCTGCATCTCCCTTTCCTCCTCTGTAGAATGGGGCTGCTTCCAGAAGAGTCTGTCCCTCAGGGCTGTAGAATGGAGGCCATATGACGGACACCGGAGACGCCTAGAGCTGCCTGGCAGGGAGGAAGCACCCGGGGAGAAATAAGGATCCCACAGGGACAGGGAGTTTGTCTTTTGGTCTTAACGGCTTATTGAGCTATGATTTCTGTACCGATCAGTTCACCCTTTCGAAGTGTGCCGTTCAGTGCGTTCTGTGTGTTTGTACCATTGTGTGCCCCCACCACCCATTCTAGAATGTTTCCGTGCCCGCCAGAAGCAGCCCTTCCCCGTTGCCAACCCCTGGGCCAGTCTGGGGGCCCCGAGGGCACACACGGGCTTGCGTTATTGTCACAAGGATCGGGGGCGACGGTCCCGCGCATCGGCAAGCGTTACGTCTCCATCTTCTCTACCTTCATCCGTACCAGACCTTGAGCACCTTCCTCGGGATCTTCGTCACCCCCTTACCCGTCCTCATTCCGTCTCCGCCCTCATCATGGTCGCCTTCGGCAGGGTTGCTAACGCGCCCGGTCTCACGCAGAGGAAGCGCCAAGGGAACAGTGGCCTCAGCTGCTTGACGTCCACAGGCTCCATCCACCTCCAGGGGCCTGAAGCCACACCTGCGGCCAGGTCAGGGGCCTCCCCTGGAGCCCCGTGTGCAGAGACAGGGGGAGGGGGGACGGGCATCGCAGACCCTGCACGTCCTGCTCAGGATGCCGCCGCGGCCCCGTGTCCCGGGCTGGACGCTGCTCTCCACCTGTTTGCCCCTCTCCACTGGGACGTGGAGGGCAGGCAGCTCTCTTCGACCGTCTTTAGATGCTGAGATCCTGGGAACAAAGACTCTGCTTAGCCGTTTCTGTGCCTTGCTTCCATTTTCAGGGAAGCAGATTTACCTGACATGCTTCCCAGCCCTCTCGGGGGTCTCGGGCCTGTCCTTGGGGCTTTGCTTCTCTTTCTGTTTAGAAAGCTCAAGATACTGGGAGGTCAGGTCTACTGTATCCTGCCAAACCCTCTTGGCTGTCAGCCTGGCAGTACCTGCCTGAGCCACCGCGGTGCTGAGGGGCCAGCCGCCAATGTCACGCAGCCTCCAAAGGCAGGCGGCACGCCCCATTTTTATGAGGGCGCTCACAAGGACTGATTGCAGAAATGCAAAAGGAACGCTAGAGGCAGGCGCCGAGGAATGTTGTAGGGAGCGTAAGACGTGACCTCTGGCCCGGAAGGAGGGTGCTCGGCGGTCCCGCAAGGCCTGGGCGCAGGCCAGTGGGGTCCGGTGGGAGCGGTGTCTGGAACGTGTGGGTCTTGCACATTCTGCTTTGAGACGGAGGCAGCGAAGCAACAGGAAACAGCGCTTCCAAGTCAGGAGAAGCTTGACAAATCTAATCCTCTAAGAACAAAAATACAAATCTTGGTCTTTGGGTGGAGCTCATGGTTTGCAGGGAGCACGGGGGTGTGGGGCTCAGGCTCCCTTGTCTGGGTCAGTGTGCGGGGAGCCCGTGGCCTTGAGTCGGCCCAGGGTCAGCTGCTCTTGGTTTTCCCTGGTTGCTGGGGAATCTGTCAGGGAAAGTACGGCATGTTTTGTAAGAAAATGCAAAATGACATCAACTCCCTTCAGTATCAGTGAAACATGAATCCCAAACTGGGGGAGCAGGTGGTCTGGGGGTTTACAGGTCCCCTGGCTGGGGCTTGCAGACTGAGCATGGGCACATCACGCTACCTGTCTGGGCCTGGGGAGTGGGTCCGTACTTCCCGCCTGCTCGGCCCTTGCAGGGACTGAATACACCCGGCCCTGCTTTACCTGCACTCAGGGCTTAGCCTATGTGACTAGAGGCTGTAGTTGTAACAATGCCACGGTAGTGTGGAACATTGATTAAACTTGTGTTACGTGTTGTGGACTCTGCTTGGCCTGCATTTGCTGAGCCCAAGATGTAAGTACTATATTGATTGTATGTTAAGCTAAGGGAATGGTGGCTCAGACAAGTTAGGTGGGCATTCAAAGCCACACAAGTAGGATGCCACTGAGCTGAGATCTGACCCAGGTAGGCTGGCTCTCAACACGGGGCCTGGAGCCACTCTGCTCCGTGGAATAGTTGCAGACCATTGGGTCTCTCGTGGCTGTTCAACAGTCACTGAGAGCCCAGGTTCCTTCTGTCTTCCTGCTCAGTTATACTCATACTGGCATTTATCCTCCATGGTCTAAAATAGCTGCGGGAGCACCGAACATCACGTTTAAGTCCCAAAGGTACACACATCCCAGCTGAATTGGCTCTTCCCCAAAGCTCTGCAGCATATCTGTGGTCAGAACCCCTCCACGTGGCCATGTTTAGCTGGGAAAAAGGCTGCCCTGAGCAGAATCCGCTTTCCGGTGCTGCATAGGAAGGGGACGAGAGATCGGGCAGGAAACTAGCAGTCTGTGCTACTGTGGGTGCTTGGGTTGATTTTGTTGTGTAGGTAGAATGAAGAGAGAGGGGAAGGAAGGAGCAGACAGATGGCCGAGGGGGTGGGAACACTCCGTCTTCGGTAGAGCAGCTTCGACGGCAGGCTGGCCCGCGGAGTGTCCGTGGAGCCCCGTGGGCTCGGGAGTGCCTCACGTACGTCCAGCGCCGGGCGGGGGCAGGAAGCTGGGGTGGTGTGGACGGATACTGCCATCCCTCCCTCAGTGATCACCCTTCTCACGACCTCTCAGTTCAAGGACACAGTTCGCGAGCAGCCTCCGTGGGCCGCCCTCTGCTCTGAGCTCTGGGGACTGGGGAAGGATGGAGGCACTTCGGGACAAGGGACAGGGTGGGGGGGTCAGCTCCGCGAGTGTGAGAGGTGCAGGGACACACAGCGCGGCGTGGTGGGACATGGGAAGTGCTCCCAGCATGCCAGGTACGGGGTGCTGCTGCCCGGGTCCTGTGCCCCCGACCCCCCGCCCTGGCTTCCCCTCTCCGGGCCGTGAGGGCCGGCGGCTCCTTGGTGCTCCGATGGGGTGGCACATCCTGTGGAAATCCTCTGCGGTGAAGGAGGGTTTCGAGCGGAGCCTTGGTTTCCGTCTGCCCCGGTGTCGTGTCGTCCAGTTTGGGCGGGTGTCTACGGCCCCTGCCCTGCGCCATCCCTGCCTGTGGCCCCCAGGCCCACGAGAGAGGCGGGACAGAGCGAGATGCCGAGGGCGCGGCAGAACGCCGGTTATCAAGGCAGAAATTACACACATGACCTGTTCTTGCCCTGAATGCTCTCCTTTAGCCCAAGTCACGCGGGCGAGAATCGGGAACGTTCTGCTGAGGGAGGACTACATGGGAGTTCTTCCTGACGCAAAGCTGGGATGAGTCTTGTACGGTCCCCAGCGTCGGTTTCTTGGAAGAGGAGCGAGCATGGAGAGGCGCTTGGAAGGATCGAAGCACAGAATCCTCCCAGAGTTTTCGATTCCCTCCCATCTTTCTCGCTCCCGCTCCCACACGAGCCAACACCACTATTTTTAGCATCTTTACTTTCCTGACTCCAAGCCTTCAACCCTGTTCTCACAGAAACGTTTTCCTTTTATACCCGTATTAAGTCATTTAATCAATGTGCATAAAATTTAATTAACCTAATCACAAAAATAAGTACACCTGGTACACTAGGTTTGGGAACAAAGGGAGCAGTCCCTGATGCACACAGAGCTCACTGTTGAGAACAGACGGTGGTGGTGGGGGGGGCTGAGCATGGTCACCGTGTTCTGGCCTTCCAGGGTTGAGAGCGTTGGCGCATCTGGGGTCGGTCACTGGGGATCCTGGAGAGAGCTTCTCCCATAGTATTGTCATCCTCACAGACAAGGACCTGGTGTTGGTCGGGCACCAGGGAAACGGACCCAGTAGGAGACAAATAAGGGATTTATTGCAAGGCGTGGGTGAGGGTGACTGGGGGGCTGGCTAGGCAGGTCTGGGATCTGTGACACGGGCTGTCGGGAAGGGCTGGAACTCTCGGGCACGGCCGAGGCCATTGTCCACAGGCGGAATTCCTTCTTTATCAAAAGCCTGAGCTCAGCTCTTAAAGCCTTTCAGCTGATTGGACCAGGCCCACCCAGAGCATCCAGGACAGTCCCCCTCCCGTAAAGTCATCTGATTGTGGACTGTAATCGCATCTACAAGATACCTCCGCTGTGGCACCTGGGTGAGGGCTTGCATGAGCACCTGGGGACTGTCGTCTTGCCAGGTGGACACCTCTGTCACAGAGCAAAAGGCAGTGACTTCGTGAGCAGGTTGGAGATCCCACAGCTGATTGTGGAGAAGTTAGAATCCCCGCCGAGGCCGGGTCCAGAGCCCAGATTCTTCACCACAACACGATTTTGTATTTTCTGTCTTCGCTTTTCTGCCCGTTCTTCCCAGAGTCCAGCTGGGTGAGCCTTCCGATGAAGGCCAGTGTAGACGCACCCTACCCTTTTCCCCGTCTGCACAGAACTCTGTTGCCGGCCGACTGCTTTCTTTGTCCAGGCCCTCCCTAAATGGGCATGAAGCCTCTGCCCTGCATTTTGCTGTAACCCATCGGTGCCCATAAGATGCTTCAGAAACTGCCCACCTAGAACTGGAACAGTTGGGCCAAAGGATACAGGCATTTATAATCTTGGTAGATGGTGCTGATGGTCCCACCAACAGGGTGAAGGCCTCTTGGTCCACACTCTGGCCAACTCTCAGTTTCCCGCCGTTTGGCCCTCCGCCTTTCTGCACGAGTCACAGTGACCTCTGGCCGCGGTTGTGACTTCAGGGGGATCTGGGGGGATGGTGGCTTTGGGCTCCGCATGGTCACTGCAGCTGCTGTCCAGCGCCCCCAGGAGACTTAGCGTGTCCCAGGACCCCCGGCTGAGCGGCCGGCCCTGCGGGAGGCGCTGGGCATGTGGCCGTGGCCATGGGAAGTCAGGGGGAGGAAAGGGGCCGCCCCCTGGGAGTCTTGGGTCCCCACCATCCTCCCGGGTGTGCGTGCACCCTGCCTCTGTCTCCGAAGCGGTGGGCCGCAGGTGGGGGTGTGGGTCAAAGCCAGGCCTCGGGCTCCTGTCCCCTGGCACAGCCCTGCTACCTTGCCTTCCTCCCATCTTTTCTTCCCCTGCCCCCTCCAGCCATGGCCTCAGCCTAGGTCTGGGCGCAGACCCCACAGCACAGGGCAGGTCTGACGTGGGGTGACTGCGAGGACCCAGGGGGCTCAGGTTGGGGGGAGCTGCTGTCCCCAAGGTGGCAGGCACCACCCCCTCAGAGCCTGCAGCCCATCCCTGCTCTTTCTGCGGCCCGGTCTTCGGGTCACCCCTTCAAGTGGCCTCTCCTGCCCCGACCCTCTGTCTCAGGCTGGCCCACAAGCCCTTGTGGGTCTGCTGCCCCGAAAGCACCCCGTGGGAGCTCCCCAACGCCGGCGTGAGCACAGGCCGTGTGTGGCAGGAGGAATCCCCGCAGAATGAGTGCGGAGACGCCACCCCGCCGGGGAATCCGTCCCAGGCAGGGATGCCAGCGGGCCGAGGCGGCTCCAGGCTGGTGGAGCGGCAGCGATCGGATCGGCGTGCCCGGGAAGGGGCTCCCAGAATAGCCCGGTGGCCCGTGGGTGTGCGCTGTCTGCTCGGCAACGGCAGCTTCTCTCTCCAAAAGGGCGCTCTGCCGCCTTGGAAGGAATCGGTTCTCAGTTCTTGCTTGACACCAAGGTGATGTCGGTCACGTTTGAACCTCAGCCACGGACAAAGCAGGGGTTTGGGGCTCGGGTACGAAGTGGGTCAGGCTGGCGGCCGGGCCAAGCGTGAGGCCGGGACATGCTCCTTCTGACCCACGTCCCCCCCGAGCCGGGCCTGTTGTCCCTTTGCTGCTCCGAATTCCCTGCAGCCTGAGTGCCGTGCGGGGACAGTTCGGGACCTGCCACGGCCCTGGGTCCACCGTGTGCCGGGCCCTGGGCTCCGGGCTTCTGGGTCGGTTCACCTAATTAGCGGCAACTCCGAGAGGTGGGTGCGGTCGGCCTCCCGTTTTCAGGGGAGAAGAGTGCAGCTCAGAAGGGACGGGGGCTGCCTGCGTCCCCGAGCTGGAGGGTGGGGGGCCAGGCCTGAAGGTCTGGAGTGACCCGGGCCGGGAGGCACACCCATCCCCTTGACAGCAGCTGCTGCACCCAAGAGAGCTTCTCTAGGCGACTGAATCGAGTCGGAGGTACTGTGGGGGCTTGAGCCTCGGGAAGGAAGCGGGGTGCTGAGGGAAGCCCTGGGAAGGCATAGCAGGTGTGGCCGGCGGGAGCCCAAGGCCACACGGGGCGTGCGGAGCCAGGGCACGCGGGGGCGAGCTGGACGGGCCGGCAACGCAGCAGCAAGCGGGTGTGCGGCTGGTCCCCAGACGCCGGGACGGGGCACATGAGGAGGGGGGCCGGGGTCACATTACGAGGCGTGCGGGGCTGGGCGCGGAGTCCCAGCGGGGCCCTTTCCCAGGTGCCCCGCGCTCTGCAGAAGAAGGAGCCGTTTCCCTCAGGGGATCGAGGAGGTGTAAGGCGGGAAGTTCAGCCGCAGACCCTGGTTCCAGAGACTTCTCTGGGGTTTCGTGAACTGTTTTATGAGGACCTTGGTTTGGGGGTTCTGTGGTTTTTCTGGCACGGGGTGCTCACCAGTAGGTGATAGGGTCTGAGACAGGAGGGGCTGGGGGAGTCCCGTGGGTGAGAGCAGGGCCGCAGGGACAGGCAGGGCTGTGTGAGCCAGAGGGCTGCGCCGAGCCTCGGTGTCTGCGGACCAGATGGCCTGTCCCACGGAGCGGCTGCCGGTCAAAGAAGACGTACAGTAAGTGCAGTGAAGGTGGCCCTTCTTATGAGGGGTCAGGGTGGCCAACCCAGACAGCACTCATGGTTCACAGCGCTCTCTGCCCCAGCCGGTCCCAGTCGCCACGGCTACCACGGTGCTGGGGCCCCATTCCCACGTGGGAACTCAGGCCGCACGGAGCAGGCCTTCCTGACAGCCCCTCGCCTCCCAGGAGCCTCCAATCCCATGTGGAAGAAAGGCCGTGTTGTCAGCCACGGAGCATGCTGCCACTTGCCCCCAGCATGCGACCGGAAGGTGCCCCTCGCTTTATGGCCAGCTGGCTGGGTCCTGGGGCACGTTCTGCAGTGTGACCCCGGCCCCCCGTGGTGGGCAGCGTCCTTCCCGTGGGGCTGAGGAGCTGGTGACATAAGCGGGCGGGCCTGGGACAGGCTGAGGCCTGTTTATTGTGTGACCATTTTGTTGTTTAAGGTCGGTGGGTCATGACGCCATCTGAGGGGTTTTTTCTGAGAAGACCGCACCCCTGACCCAGTCCTCCTGCCACCCCTGGTTCCTTCTGGTACCTGAGTCTTTCCGCTGAGGGGTGGAGTCCCCCGGTTCTCCTCTCCTTCCCGTGGGGCCAGGAGCTGCCAGCACTCCCTCAGTTGAGAGGGTCCCCCCAGAGAGCGCCTGCGAGAAACCAGTGTCATGCAGCAGACACAGCTGTGGGAAGTGGCCGTGTGTCGGGAGACTGGCGTGGACAGAGTTCTGTCTGGGGGCATTGCTCCTGGCAGACTAGATGACCTCCCGCTCCCCCCCCCCCCACTGCTCGGCAGGCCACCCAGTCACTCCTGGCCTCGGCTTAGGTCTGGAGCTGCTGTCCAGGCCTCCGAGCCACAACGCCACCCACCCCCAAGTGTGTCTGGGAGGCAGGAGGGGCTCATCGGGACAGGCAGGGGGTGGTGGTCCCCAGGGCCCAGCTCACTCCAGATCTTGGTCCTGAGGCAGGTGACCAGAGAGCCCAGATGATCTGGGCTGATGCCCTGGGGAGCCGTGGGGACTGCCAGCCACCAGGGTGCCCACTTTGTCCCACTGTGCGTGGGGGATGGGGCTGTGTACCCAAGTAGCCAATTCTTCTGTATATTCCAGGAAAGCCAGGAAATATATTTGAAAGCAAAACTCCCAGTCAATTAACGTCCCTTCATGTTCTTGTTTCTTAAAAGTATTATGTGAGCCAAAAATGCACCTACCTGCCTGTATTTGGACTATGGAGCATTGATGGGTCTGGCAGCCAGGCAGCCCCCTGACCCCGATGGTGAGGGGCAGAGGGGCACCTACACCTTTGGTCCACCTGGCCATGCAGGGCTCTCCAGGCCTGGCCCCATGCTGGAAAAGGCTCTGGGCTGGTCCAGGCTGCAGGCGGGCGGGGGCAGGGGGGGGCGTGTCAGACCTGGCCCGCATGGCATGGTGCCCTGGGGACATGGCCAAGGTCACAGCCAGTCGTGGACTGAGCTGTGCCTCCCAAGGTCAGATGGTGCTGTGGTGACACCCCAAACCTCATTGGCCTCACTCAGCACAGGCCTGTTTCTCCCATGAAGAGTCCATCTTGGGCAGGGTGAGCTTCCAGGGCAGCTGGCCTCACGCGGAGGCCGGCCTGGGCCACTCAGGTTGGAGGCCGTGCCATCAGGCGTGCGGCCCAGGGGCCTGCGGTGGAGCAGAGCCCACGGAAGTTCCCGTGCCTCTTCTAGGGCTCGGTCCAGACGCAGCATATCTCCTGCTCCCAGCCACTGCTCTGACCTGGCCGCACAGCACTGCCTAGCCGCAGGGGGCTGGGAAGTGCAGGGAGCCCCTGCCCCTGGTGAGCCCGGAGGTCCCTGCACAGCAGGCCCAGGTCAGCTGCTGGAGCCCACGCTCACTGGGCCGCGGGACAGGGTGGGCCCTGTGTGGTCCTGCAGCAGGGTCATATCCTTGAGGGCGGCGGGTGGTTCCGCCTCAAGTCACCACCCTCGCCTGTGCTGGTGTGAGTCTGGCACCAAGGGTCTGATGGAGGAGGGGGTGAGGGTCTGATGGGGGGAGGGAGTCTGAGGGAGTCTGATGGAGGAAGGCATGAATGAGTGTCTGATGGAGGAGTGTTTCCTGGGGCTCCTGGCCGGCACAGGGGCTGCCAGCAGGTTAGAGACCGCAGCTCCGTCAGTGGAGGCTGCAGGAGAGCTGGCCTCAGCACACAGGGGAGCACTGTAGACGCCAGTCACAGCAGTGCCCCGTTTGTGTGCCAGCTCCTTGACTTTAGTGTCCTCACCCCTCAGTACCCCATGGGGTCACTGGGGCAGGTGACAGCCGGGGACCAGAGGCTCAGGTCGGGGAGGCATTAGCAGGTGGCGGAGCTGAGGCTTGACTTCAGCCCCTGTGTGTGCGGTGGCCCTTGGTGCTGGTGTGGGTGGAACGGAAACAGGACCATCTTGTGCAGAGCTGGAGCCTCATGGATGATGTGACTGTACCCCTTATTCTTGTGTGGCCCACGCAGGCGTCCTAGTCGGCTAGCTGCCCACGGCCACGGCCCCTCATGGCCACATACCCTCCATCCTCTGTCATTTCCTGTGTTCGAAGCACAGGGTCAGGTGTGGAGAGAGAAGAGAGCCCCACGGGACCAGGAGCACGAGCTGATGACTAGGCGCTCCTGGGGATGCACACCCACGTGTGCATATGCTGTCCCGTGGGGTCCCACACCCTTCCCCTTGCCGTTGCTCCCTGCCTGAGTCCCGGAGGTCTGTCGGAGGGCTGTCGGCACGCTCCGGCCCCAGGCCAGTGATGGCTTCCCCACCTCTCCTGTGTGCACAGGCGGGGACCAGGCTGGGAGGCAGGTGGGGGCCTCTCTCTACCCCGGCCCTCCTTTTCCTGCCGCCGCTCCCCCCCACCCGGCGGCGCTGCGATTAGCTGCCACACTCCAGCTCTCTGCATGGGAAGAGTCAGAAATAGAACGTGTCTTCCCCAGTGGCACCCGCTCCTCACTGGCTGGGCGCCTTTCTGAGTCAGGGGAGGGAGGAGCCTCCAGGAGGAGCTGGGGAATCCTCCAGGCTGGGGCGCACCCATGCCCTCCCTGAGGCCCCGGCCCCCAGCCCCACAGCCCAGCCACCCTGGGGCCGTGTCTGCAGGTCCTCTGAGAGCCTCCTGCCACCGAAGCTCCGAAGTGAAGATGCTCCCTGCCCGGGGGCCCCCTGGAACACGCTGCGTTGGGAGGGGGTCTCTGTGCTCTTGTTGGCCACCTGGTCTCACAGTGTGTGCTCACCTGCACCCGGCCCCCCGGGGTCTACCTGGGCGGAAAGACCTGATCATGTCTGCCTCTCTGAGCCTTCACGGTCTCCTCCGTCATGTACCTCTGACAGTAAGTGGGGTGGTTGTCACTCCTGCTTCTGGAAGCCTCACCCCACACAGCGAGCTGAGCTGAGTTTTAGGCAACAAAGGGACGGAATGCTGTGGTTTATGTATTTAGTCTAATGGGTAATAATTCAGAGTTTGCAGTGTTCTTAGTCCAGAGCCAGTACCTTCCCCGTGTCGTGAACATTTCACAGGGCGCTCGGCCACTCGTAGGTCTGGAGCACCCATCCTTCCTGTCTGGCGGGAGTCCTGGCCCCCAGGGAAGGCCTGTGTCTCCTTCTGATGGGTTCTGCCCTGTCCTTTCTTGGACAGCAGCCTGGAGGAGTCCAGAGAGGGCTTCCCAACGCAAATCCGATCTTGGCATCCCCTCAACCCCGGCCCACCCTTGCCTGCTTCAAACCACCGTATGCCTTCTTGGACTCCCGGAATGAACCCAGACTCCTCACGGCCGACGCCAGCTTGTGCTCCCACCTAGCTCTCCTGCGCCACAGGTGCTCACACGCCTCCATTCAGTCCGAAGAGCACCTGCAGAATTTCTCTTGATCTCAGGACCTTCGCACTGGCTCTTCCCGCCCCTCCTCACTTAGCAGTCCCCACTGATCCGTCGGATCTCAACCCAAGGGGCATCTTCCAGGGAGCTGGCCCTGTCCGGGTCAGCCCACCTGCCTCAGGCTTCGTCCTAGTGCTGTGTGGGAACAGGGTGAGCGTCTGTACCCCAAGAGAGCCTGCAGGCCCTGGCACAGGACTGGGTGTCACTTCTCACCACCCTATCCCCAGGGCCCCGCGTATTACGCGCCCTCACAGAACATGTGATGAAGGAATGTCAAGTGAACCCAAGGCAGAAGTTCACAGTCTCGTAAGTGGCATCCTGGGTACTGGGTGGCCTTCCGGGTAGGGGTGAGTCTAGGCTGGACTCGCAGCACTGCCCTTGGGACCCCCTCCTCCCCTGTCCCGGGTGATTGGGATCCTCTGTCCTGGAAAGAACCACGTAGGGAGGGCTCGTGTCCTCTGCTCTAGCCCCGGGCTGCCTTTGCGGGGATGGTCAGGCAAGGGATGGTGCCTGCACTTTGCTCCTATCAGGGTCCCTACAGGGGCTGTGTCCACCCGGAGGACTGCCCATTCTGGCGGCCACCTGTGCTGTCAGCCCAGTGGCACCGGGAGGAGCCCTGCAGTGCGGGGCAGGACCTGGCCCACCTTCAGCATGCAGGCTTGGGCACAGATCTCGGGGGCGAGCTGTCCATGCTTCTTAGAGCCGCAGTAATTGGGTGACAGGCCTTTCCCGGCACTCCATCCGTGGCCAGCTGGCAGCTCCCAGGTTGGGTTTTCTTGAGACTTTTTTGAGAGATTACTATGTGCCAAGCTAGCATTCACAGACGCTCCGTGCATTACCTCATTCAGTTCTCACACTTCGGGGGGAAGTCTGTGATTGGTTCTCATTTGGGAGGAGAAGACAGGCCTCCAGCAAGAAGAGGCTCGGGGGCGGGGAGGCATTACCAGTGGGGATTTGGGATACTTTCCAGGTTTGAGGATATCTGTGGCCTCAGTCCTCAGGTGTCCCTGCAGGCGACCTGGCTAAGCAGCTGGCAGTCGCCAGTCACCAGGCTCTGCCCCCCCCCCATAGATTCTCCACAACTCTGCCGGAAGTTTCCTCTTCCATGAAGCCGGCTGTGATCACTCCTCCCCTCCATCCCCCGTCCCTAAGCCCCCTGTGTGAGTGTTTAGGGGACTGCAGCTGGAGAAGTGTGATCTTCCCGTGGCTGACCTCCTCTTTGTGCGGGTCTCAGAGGAAAGGCGTCTCCCCGAAACCCTCTCGCCGCCCCCCCCCCACCCATCCTGGTCACTCATTCATCACATGCCCTGTCCTGTTTCCTCTGTGGCATCACACTCTCTGGAATGGTTTTGTTCATTTTTTTAATGGTTCATCTGCCTTCCTCCTTAGCCTGTGAGCTTTGCAGGGCAGGGGAGGCCGGTTCAGCACCGTGTCCAGGGCGTGGAACTGCCTGGCACAGCACCACCGAGACTCCCTGATCCTTCACGGGGGGGGGGGGGGGGGGGGGGGGGGGGGGGAGTGAGCGAGTGGCACCGGGATCTTCCAGTGAGGCCTAGGGAGCCTCTGTCCGAGCCAAGTCTTGTGTGCCTCGCGGGGGGCAGGTCAGGAGCCTTGGCCCCTGGGTCCCAGCCAGGCCTCATGAGGGGTGGGCAGGCTCGGGTCCCACCAGCCCCCGCGACAAGATGTCAAAGCAGCCACCCCCAGAGCCCGCTGCACACAAAGCCTGCGACGGTGGTGTGCCCACCCGCGGAGCCCTGGGGACACCCTCGGCTTTGTGCTGGGACAGGCATTAGGAAGAGCAGACAGATATTTCTGGGGGCTGCATCCTCTTCGGGCCAAGTGCGGTGGCCCCCGATTCCGGGCCTTCGCGCGCTCAGCCCCGCCGTCTGGGGCGGTGGCTGGCTCGGACCCAAGGATGGCGGTGTCGGAGCAGCAGAAAGAATTGGCGCTTGGCGCTAATTTGGGCTCATCATGCCTTTCTCTCCTGACAGGCCTTTTCTGTATTTTATGTGTTTGTTTTTGGCTGGATCCTCCACTCCTTCAACGCGACACTGCTGGAAAGGCTCATCCTCTGCCCGGGAGGGCGC